>NW_022436964.1:22354859-22596751 GCF_009761245.1 Sapajus apella | reverse complement strand
CTTTGTAGATTCTGGATATTAGCCCTTTGTCAGATGGGTAGATTGCAAAAATTTTTTCCCATTCTGTTGGTTGCCAGTTCAGTCTAATGACTGTTTCTTTTGCTGTGCAGAAGCTCTGGAGTTTAATTAGGTCCCATTTGTCTATTTTGGCTTTTGTTGCCAATGCTTTTGATGTTTTGGTCATGATGTCCTTGCCTATGCCTATGTCCTGAATGGTTTTGCCTAGGTTTTCTTCTAGGGTTTTCATGGTGTTAGGTCTTATATTTAAGTCTTTAATCCATCTAGAGTTAATTTTAGTGTGTAAAGTGTCAGGAAGGGGTCCAGTTTCTGCTTTCTGCCCATGGCTAGCCAGTTTTCCCAACACCATTTATTAAACAGGGACTCCTTTCCCCATTGCTTGTTTTTGTCTGGTTTGTCAAGGATCAGATGGTTGTAGGTGTGTGGCGTTGCCTCCGAGGCCTCTGATCTGTTCCACTGGTCTATATCTCTGTTTTGGTACCAGGACTATGCTGTTTTGATAACTGTAGCCTTGTAGTATAGTTTGAAGTCAGGTAGTGTGAGGCCTTCAGCTTTGTTCTTTTTGCTTAGCATTGTCTTGGCTATATGGGCTCTCTTTTGGTTCCATACAAAGTTTAAAGTGGTTTTTTTCCAGCTCTGCGAAGAAGGTCATTGGTAGCTTGATGGGGACAGCATTGAATCTATAAATTACTTTGGGTGGTATGGCCATTTTAACGATACTGATTCTTCCTAACCATGAGCATGGAATGTTTTTCCATTTGTTTGTGTCCACTCTTATTTCCTTGAGCAGTGGTTTGTAGTTCTCCTTGAAGATGTCCTTTACATCCTTTGTTAGTTGTATTCCTAGGTATTTTATTCTCTTTGTAGCAATTGTGAATGGGAGTTGGCTTGTCCGTAAAGGATTTTATTTCTCCCTCACTTATGAAGCTGTGTTTGGCTGGATATGAAATTCTACATTGAAAGTTCTTTAAGGATATTGAATATTGGCCCCCACTCTCTTCTGGCTTGTAGGGTTTATGCCAGGAGATCAGCTGTGAGTCTGATGGGCTTCCCTTTGTGGGTAACTCAACCTTTCTCTCTGGCTGCCCTTAGCATTTTTTCCTTCGTTTCAATCCTGGTGAATCTGATGATTATTTGCCTTGGAGTTGTTCTTCTTGCGGAGTATCTTTGTGGTGTTCTCTGTATTTCTTGGACTTGAATATTGGTCTGCCTTGCTAGGTTGGGGAAATTCTCCTGGATAACATCCTGAAGTGTTTTCCAGCTTGGATTCATTCTCCCCATCACATTCAGGTATACCCAGCAAACCTAGATTAGGTCTTTTCACATAATCCCATATTTCTTGGAGGCTTTGTTCATTTCTTTTCACTCTTTTTTCTCTAATCTTGCCTTGTTTTATTTCATTGAGTTGATCTTTGACCTCTGATATCCTTTCTTCTGCTTGGTCGATTCGGCTATTGAATCTTGCGTATGCTTCATGAAGTTCTTGTGCTGTGTTTTTCAGCTCCATTTACATTCTTCTCTAAGTTGTTTATTCTCATTAGCATTTCGTCTAACCTTTTTTCATGGTTCTTAGTTTCTTTGCATTGGGTTAGAACATGTTCTTTTAGCTTAGAGAAGTTTGTTATTACCTACCTTCTGAAGCCTGTTTCTGTAAATTCATCAGACTCATTCTCCATCCAGCTTTATTCCCCTGCTGGTGAGAAGTTGTGATCCCTTGAAGGAGGAGAGGCATTCTTGTTTTTGGTGTTTTCATCCTTTTTGCACTGCTTTCTTCCCATCTTTGTGGACCTCTGAAGTTGGTGACTTTCAGATGCGGTCTCTGAGTGGATGTCCTTTTTGATAATGTTGAAGCAGTTTCTGTTTTTTAGTTTTCCTTCTAACAGTCAGGACCCTTTGCTGCAGTACTGCTGGAGGTCCACTCCAGGCTCTGCTTCCCTGAGAATCACCCACGAGGGCTGCAGAACACTAAGGGTTGCTGCCTATTTTTCTTCTGTTATCTTTGTCCCAGAAGGGTACCCGCTAGATGTCAGCCAGAGCTCTCCTTTATGAGGTGCCTCTTTTGGATATATGGGGGTCGGGGAGCTGTTTGATGAGACAGTCTGTCCCTTATCAGAGCTCAAGTGCTGTGCTGGGAGCTATGTTGTTCTCATCAGATCTGCTGGGCAGGTATGTTTAAGTCTGCTGCAGCAGAACTCATAACCGCCTCTTTTCCCAGGTGCTCTGTCCTGGGAAGGTGGGGCTTTATTTATAAATTCCTGATGTGCTGCTGCCTGTTTTCAGAGATGCCCTGCCCAGCAAGGAGGAAGTCTAGTCACAGTTTGCCAGCAGAGGCGTTGCTGAGCTGCCACAGGCTCTGCCCTGCTGCTGTGTAAACTTCCTTGCGGTTTTGTTTACAGAGGTACAGTTAGGACTGCCTCGGTAGTGGCAGAGTGCCTTGGTAATGGTCGACTGCCTCGGTAGTGACAGACTGCCTCAGTAATGTCAGATGTCCTTCCCCCAACAGAGCTTGAACATCCTGGGTCAAGCTACAATTGCTGTGCTTGGTGGGAAACTCTCAAGCTAGAGCGTTTCAGGTTGCTGGTCTTTGTGGGGGTGGGACTCGCACAGCCAGATCACCTGCCTCCCAGCTTTCAGCCCCCTCTTTTTCAGCTGAATGGGCAGCTCCGTCTCCCAGGCGTTTCAGACGCCAGTTAAAAAGGCCACCCAGCTTTGTGTGAGTTTCAGTGCCGAAACCTGCGGTGCTGGTTGCCATGCTGTAAACTCCCGGCTTTTCAGCCTGGGAATCTCCTGGTCTGTGGGCAGTAAAAACTGCGGGAGAAGTGCAGTGTCTGAACTGGAGTGCTGGAGTGGCTGGAAAAGCCTCAGATGGCCTCCGCTGGGTAGGGAGAGGGTGTCCTGTGGGGACTGCACTTCCTGGGTGAGGCAGCGCCTTGGCTTGCCCTTCTTGGGCTACATCCACAGTGCAACCAGTCTCTTTGAGATGTACCTGGTACCTCGTTTGAAAATGCAGAGATCAATCCCTCTCTGCGTAGCTCTTGCTGGTAATCGCAATCCAGAGCTGTTCCTATTTGGCCATCTTCTTTCCAGGTTCCAGTTGTTTATCTCTTCTAAGAGTAGGGGACAAAGTCTGGTAGGTTTATTTAGAAGCTGTATATGAATGTGTTTACTTAATGGTTTATCTTTTATTTAGTCAATAAAAGGACTTTTCCTGTAAGCCTACTGTGTCCATGGAAAGCAGCTGAGTTAAATCCTGGGGGTGATGGTTCCCCTGGAAGATGACACGGATGGAAAAATAGTTCATACACAGCCCAGCAAACTTGAAGCAGCATCCGAGGAGGCATGGTCATGGGGCCTCTTTTCTTTTTTTTTTTTTTAAAACAGAGTCTCACTTTGTCATCCAGGCTGGAATACAGTGATGTGATTTTGGCTCACTGCGAACTCTGCTTCCTGGGTTTAAGAGATTCTCCTGCTTCAGCCTCCCAAGCAGCTGGGATTACAGGCATGCACCACCACGCCTGGCTAATTTTTGTCGCTTAATAGAGGCCGGATTTCATCATGTTGGCTAGACCGGTCTTGAAGTCCTGATATCAAGTGATCAGCCCATCTTGGCCTCCCAAAGTGCTGGGATTACAGGCGCCTGCCACTGTGCCTGGCCCTATTTAAGATAATATTCTGCTACAGAGAATATAACATTTGAGCCCGTGTTATATGCACAGGACTACATAAATTATCTCATTTAATGTAACCATCTTCCTGACATAAAATACTATTTCTTCTTTTTACAGATGAGGAAACTAAGGTTTACTAGAGTTAAATAATTTGGCCCAAGTCTCAAATACAACAAATATCAGAGACCAGATCAAATACAATTGATCAGACGCTAAAAACAAATGTTAAAGAGACTACATTTCTAGTTGGTTTATTATAGAGCCTTTAAAAAATTCCAAGAGCTAACTGTAATAAACTATGTGACATCCTTTATATTTCTGACAAATACATAAATATAGAGCCTCAAAACATGCATGCTAAAGAAGTATGAAAAGGATGAACCTAAATATTTCCATTTTCATTTACTTTGCCGTGTTAATGTAAACGCACTGCCAAATGTGCCTTTTGGAAAGATGAAAAGCTTTTCTATTTCTGTCTGAAAACATGCTATATTTTGTGCTCTTCATAACTATGCGAATTAATTCATCTTTATAACAATCCATGAAAGCAAGTAAATGCCTGAAAACTGCAGATCTGACGAACAGTAAAAAAAAAAAAAACAAACAAACAGCCCAATTAGAAAATGCCAAAAAACCTGAAAAGGTCTATTACTAGAGGCTACACAGATGGCAAATAAGCAAATGATGTCCAACAATAAGATATCACTACACAACTATCAGAATGGCTAAAACAAAAAAACAGCAACAACGGCAAATACTGGTGAGATGCAGAGAAACTGGGTCACTCACATTTTGCCGACAGGAATATAAAATGGTACAGTCACTGTGGAAAATGGTTTGGCAGTTTCTTTAAACAACTAAACATGCAACTGCCACATGTGGCCTAGGAATTGCACTTTGGGGGCATTTATCCCAGAGAAATAAAATCTTACGTTTACAAAAACCTGTTCACAAATATTTGCTGTAGCTTTATCTGTAATAGCTAAAAACTCAAAAGAACCCAGCTGTTATTCAACAAGTAAATGATTAAACAAACTGTGGTACATCCATACCATGGACTAGTACTCGACAATAAAAAGGAATGAGCTACTGATACATATCACAATCTCCTGAGAATTACACCAAGTGGAAAAAGCCAATCCTAAAAGTTATGTACTACGTAATTCCATTTATAAAAATTCTCGAAGTGACAAAATTATAAGAATAAAGAAAAGAGGCTGGATGCAGTGGCTCACATCTGTAATATCATCACTTTGGGAGGCTGAGGTGGATGGATCACTTGAGGTCAGGAGTTTGAGATCAGCCTGACCAACATGGTGAAACCTTGTCTCTCCTAAAAATACAAAAATTAGTCAGACATGGTGGTACATGCTTGTAGTCCCAGCTACTCAGGAAACTCAGCCAGGAGAATCGTTTGAACCTGGGAGGCAGGGTTGCAGTGAGCTGATCATGCCACTGCATTCCAGTCTGTGTGACAGAGTAAGACTCTGTCTTTAAAAAAAAAAAAAAAAAAATGCTGGGAGTGGTGGCTCATGCCTGTAATCCCAGCACTTTGGGAAGTCAAGATGAGCAGATCACCTGAAGACAGGAGTTTGAGACCAGCCTGGCCAACATGGTGAAACCCTGTCTCTACTAAAAATACAAAATTTAGCTAGTCAGGCGTGGTGGTGGGTACCTGTAATCCCAGCTATTCATGAGGCTGGTTGCAGTGAGCTGAGATCGTGCCACTGCACTCCAGGCTGGGCAACGAGAGCATAAAAAGAGGAGGAAAGATTTGTGGTTGTCAGACGTTAAGAAGCAGTTAGGGGCTACATATGATAGGTATAGCTATAAACGGGCAACACAACACAATAATGGAAATTGTGATAATATAAATGTTCAGCCCCAGACGGTACAGTGTCAACATCCTGGTTCTGATATTATACTATATAGTTCTGCAAGATAGTCAGCACTGGGGAGAAACTGGGTAGGGGGCACAGAATCTCTATATTCCTTCCTTCCTCCCTTTCCTTTTTTCTTTTTTAACAGACAGGGTCTTGCTCCCTGTAGCCCAGACTGGAGTGCACTGGCACGATCATGGATCACTACAGCCTCAATCTTTTGGGGTTAAGCAATCCTCCTGCTTCAGTCTCCAAAGTAGCTGAGACTACAGGCATGTGCCACCACACCCACTTATATTCCTTTTTTTTTTTTTTTTCCCCAGATGAAGTTTTGCTATGGTTGCCCAGGCTGGAGTACAATGGCATGATCTCAGCTCACTGCAACCTCTGCCTCCCAGGTTCAAGCAACTCTCCTGCCTCAGCCTCCTGAGTAGCTGGGATTACAGGCATGTGTCACGATGCCCGGCTAATTTTTGTATTTTTAGTAGTGACAGGATTTCTCCATGTTGGTCAGGCTAGTCTTGAACTCCTGACCTCAGGTGATCTGCCCACCGTGGCCTCCCAATGGCTGGGATTACAAGCGTGAGCCACCATGCCCAGCCACACCCTGCTAATTTCTTTATTTTTTGGTAGAGACAGGGCTTTGACACGTTGCCCAGGCTGAGCTCAAGAGATCCACCTGCTTCAGCCTCTCGAAGTGCTGGGATTACAAGCATGAGCCACTGCACTTGGCCCTCTGTATTATTTCTAATGCTACATGTGAATCTACAACTGCCTCAAAATAATAAGTTTAATTAAAAGAAATAAGCTCCATAGATCTTTAACACTGGAACCAAAGTTTTTATTTTTTTAAAGAGAAAATTTAAAAGAGGAGGAGGAAAAAAAGCTCCATAGAGGCTGGGTGCTGTGGCTCACAACTGTAATCCTAACAGTTTGGGAAGATAAGGCAGGTTGATCACATGAGGTCAGGAGTTTGAGATCAGCCTGGCCAACGTGATGAAACCATGTTTCTATGAAAAATACAATAATTAGCTGGGTATGGTGGTGCATGATTGTAATCCCAGCTACTTGGGAGGCTGAGGCAGAAGAATCGCTTAAACCCAGGAAGCAGAGGTTTCAGTGAGCCGAGACTGCCACTGCACTCTAGCCTGGGCGACAAAAGCAAAATTCCATCTCAAAAAAATTTAAAAAATTAGCCAGGTGTGATGGTGGGCACGTGAAACCTCATATGATCAAGAGGCTGAGGCAGGCAAATTGCTTGAACCCAAAGGCAGAGAGGTTGCAGGGAGCTGAGATCACTGTACTCCAGCCCAGGCAATATATCAAGACTCTTTTTTGTTTTTTCAAAAAAAAAAAAAAAAAAAAAGCTGTAGAGAATGTGAGTGTTTTTCTTGTAAAACTCACTTACCAAACACATACAAGTCAAACCAGTACATAGTACATGTAAAGAATATACTGCCAAATGATTTACTACCTAACTTGTATAGAACTGATTACTTCAATACAAAAATTGATGCATCCTAGGAAAAACTTTTGTATTTTACCAAATGATCAAGGCAGGTTCTAACGAATAACTTTATATAATGACTTACGACTTCATCTGCAAATCCACCAGCCAGGACAAGAGAATAAGCCCCATCATTACTTCGACCATGAATTCCACCAACATGAGGTCTGTGAACACCTGCTTCGCTCACCTATAAATCGAGTAAAAGAGTCTCAAAGTACCTCTGAACAGTTAAGATACATTTACAAAATGCTTTCATATATATTATTGGTACCTAAAGACTCAAGAAGTGAGTCTCACAGAGTTCTATCTTTTGCTCTCTCATTTTACATCTCCTTAACTATATCCTTTAGGTTCTGAAAATTGTAAAACTGATTGGGTAGAATTCTGAGTTGCACAATGACTAGTAAATAATAATCTTTTATCTACTGGAACTTCCAGCTCAACTCAGCTAAGAGAGAACTAGCAGCAGTATGTATCATTTCTCCCTTTATTTCTAGTCTTGGATAATGGCCCTGTTCCCTACCTAGTTTGCGAAGTCCAAAATGCAGGAGTTATTTTAGCCCCACTCTTCTCCCTTATTCCTCAAACCCTTTTGATCACAAGGATTGCTTCTTTTACCTCCTAAATTTCTCAAATCCATCTTCTTTTACTTACACTGTTCAATCTTAGTTTGAGTCATGAATGTTTACAATAGATCCTGTTTTACTGCCTCTACTTTTGCCCCTTCAAATCCATCCTAGGTATCACAAACTGGATAATTCTCTTAAAAAACAATTCTGCTTTGACTTTCAACTGCTTAATATGGCTCCTATCTATTTTTCCTAGCCTTATCTCCAGCTTCTCTTTCTGGGAACTTATATGCCTGACCCAAAACTACTCAATGTTACCCAAACGTGCTATCCATTTCTACTTTATTCATTTCTGCTTTTCTGCTTCAATGGCTGACTGCTTTTTCCCTTGTATCTTCATTCCTGCCTCATTGAAACAAGTGTCACGTCTTTGTGAACTTCAAAATCCCTGAGAAAGGTGTTGGAGTTCATCTGTTTTTTATAGAATTGTTCTTTTTTCTGGTAGACACAGAGGTCTCATTATGTTGCCCAGCAGGCTGGTCTAGAACTCATGGGCTCAAGTGATCTTCCTGCCTCAGCCTCCAAGTTGGGATTACAGCTGTGAGCCACAATGTCTAGCCAATACAATTGTTCTTAGCAGAGTAAAAGAAGCTGAAATTCAAGTTTGCCTAAGAGTTTGGCATGCGAGGGGTGGGGGGAAGGCATTTAGAACCTTTTAGAAGCCAACAAGAAGCTGACAGCAACAGAACCTGGAAAGAGGTACAGAGGTACGAAAAAAAGAAGCAAAAAAAAGTAAGGTGATTAGAAACAGTGTATTTTTACTATATTTATAATATTATATTCCATTTACATACAGTATTTTATTGTATTTATATATCCAAAGTCATAATAACCTAAACTTCAAATACTGGTTCAACCAAAATTGTAATACAACTATGGCAAAGATGAGAGAACACAAGAGCATTAAACTAGTATTTCATCTTCCACAGAAAGAAGTTAATGCAACTAAAAGATGAAGAATAAAGTACGATAAACACGTTATTTATTAATAGAAATAAGAATGTAGGGCTGGGCACAGTGGCTCACACGCACTTTGAGAAGCTGAAGCACAAAGATCACTTGAACCCTAGGGATTCAAGACCAGCCTGAGCAACACTGTGAAACCCCGACTCTACAAGAAAACACAAAAATCAGCTGGGTGTGGTTGTGTGTGCCTATAGTTCCAGCTACTCTGGTGGCTGAGACTAGAGGACGGCTTCAGCCCAGGAGGACTGTGATCACGCCACTGCATCCCAGCCTACACAACTGAACAAGACCCTGTCTAAAATAAAGGCAGAAGAAGGTAGGCCAAGAGCAGTGGCTCACACCTACAATCCCAGTGCTTTGGGAGGCCAAGGCTGGAGCACTGCTTTAGGCCAGGAGTCTGAGATTAGCCTGGGCAACAAACCAAACAACCAACAGTCAGGCATGATGGTACACGTTTTTACATTTTTAGTCCTAGCTAGGTGGAATGATCACTTGAGCCCAGAAGTCTGAAGTTATAGTGAGCTGTAACTGCTACTGCACTCCAGCCTGGGTGATAGAGCAAGACCCTGTCTCTTTAAAAACAAACAAACAAAAAAAAGTAGTAAGAGGTAAATCCATAGGAAACAACTAAAATTTTAAAGTAGTTGCCTCTGAAAAATAGAAAACGGGGATGAAAACTAGGGTGGGTTTTTCAAATATAAACTATTTACTCATATTTAATACATACATAGCTTTTTAATTGATCCACAGGTCTTGCCAACTCAAGAGAGTAGAAAATATTTGGGAAAAAAAGTAGATGGTGTGTCTGTACTGAGTATGTCCAGACTTTTTCTTGTCATGATTCCCCAAACAACACAGTGTAACAACTATTTACACAGCATTTACACTGTATTAGGTATTATAAGTAATCTAGACATGACTTAAAGTCTACAAGAGGATGCATGTAGGTTATATGCAAATGCTGCATCACTGTATAAAGGATTTTTTTTTTTTTTTTTTTTTTTTTTTTTTTTTTGAGACAGAGGCTGTCTCCCAGGCTGGAGTGCAGTGGCATAATCTTGGTTCACTGCAGCCTCCGCCTTCTGGGTTCAAGCAATTCTCCTGCTTCTGCCTCCTGAGTAGCTAGGATTTTAAGTGCTTGCTACCACGCCTGGCTGATTTTTGTATTTTTAGTAGAGACAGGTCTTACCACGTTGGCCAGGCTGGTTTCAAACTCCTGGCCTCAAGTGATCCGCCTGTTGTGGCCTCCCAAAGTTCTGGGATTACAGATGTGAGCCACCACACAAGCCTGTATAAAGAATTTGAGCATCCACAGACTTGGTGTCAGTGGGAGATCTTGGAACCAATCCCCCACAGATACCAAGGGACGAGTGTACATTACCTTACTTTTATAATTGTATTAAAGGTCTGAGCACCAGGGCCATTCAAGATAAAAATTAAAGCCGCTCTTAATGTTCAGAATCCTGGGTGTCTCTAACTAGAAACAGGAAATAATTTTATTCTTGGATTAGCTAGCACCTCCTCTGCCCAATGTCTTATCATTCGTTCAGGATGATAAATTCCAAATAAAACACCTGAAACAAGCTTAGAGTTCAACCACACTCGATGAGAATTTGCCACATGATTTCAAGTTTAATATTTCAAAAGTGAAATTTCTGGCAAGAAAAGTTGTTTAGAAAGCTTAACAATAATGGTTACTACTACCATTAACTATAACAGAACAGTAACAACAGAGTAATGAAAATGCATAGCTAACGTCCAATTCTGTGAGGTATGTTCCCTTGTTAACCCCCAGAAAGAATATACCCATCCTAAAGAAAATCTTTCATTCTAACAAGTGAATGTTATGTGTTAGGCTCACTTACAATCAACAGACATTAACATTGCTATAATTTGATAGCCAATTTTCCCCTTTCAACTAAGCCAATGTTAAAACATACCTGAACTCTAAATCTCCAAGTTGATCCAACAGGAATACCAGGAATAGGTCCATAATGATTAGAAGGGACAATAGTACATTCTCTTGTACGACCAACACAAGCCATTCCCTAAAAGTCACAAAACAAACTTTGAGAAATCAGTTATATTAAATTTTAATGAAAGCCCCTAATTCTCATGTGAATAAAATAGGAACCCAATTGTTTATGTAATTTAAGTACCACTGATACTAACAATTAATGATAGTTTAATTTTTTTATACCGTTACTACTATTGATATTAAAACATTATATATTACAACTTGTTACTAGGAAGAAAAGGGGAATTTCTTCTTTACCCTGCCCCAGTCTCTCCGGCTTTCAGTACTAGCTGATGGCATCTTTGCTTTCTTTTTACTCATCTTGAGTCTTTCACCAGCCTTTACAACTTCACTGGAATCAGTTTTACAGGAAGGACAATACCTTTAAAACAAAAAAGAATAAAGAAATTTTCACAATACCCTATTTGGGTTAGTAACAGAATATTAGCTTTTCTAGGTTAGAACAAGTTTTAGGATGCATTATTTGGTATATATTACAGAGCTTTAGCTGGCATTAAAATAGTAAACTTTTCAAAATATTTACATGGTTAGGCCGGCTATAAAAATATTCTTGTCATTCCTTTAGAGAACTTAAAGATTTTATTATAAATCCTCAAATTCAGTTCCAAATTCAGACAAAGTTATGAGATTCAAAATGATGCCATGAACTCCAATTGCTAACTCTGAGAACAGAAACTTGAAGTTCCTGTCATTAAAACAAAAGTAGCTAGATCTTCCTAGAACATTCAACTGTGTAACAGATACATCTCCCCATCTAAATTGATTATTAGAATTCCCAGAGAAAAACTGTAGTTTATATAACCAGTATATAGGACTTCAAGGATGTTTGTTTATATTAACCTTATCGATAGCTCAATTTTAATTCCCTATGCTTACTTGTCCTTTAGCCTATTTGTAATTGATTACCTTACTGTAACTTGTATTTCATAAACTGCCTAGAATCTTTTCTAAAAAGCAAGGCATATGTCTACAAAATGAGATGAGGCTATTCTTATGTCACCAAGGAATAGAAGCTTTGGGAATACCCTAACAAAGATCTAATGACCAACTGCCCAATTAATCTTAAAATTTCTTTGCCCATACTTTCTATTTCACAATTACCTATTCCATGTAGCTTTTAAAGCAAAGAAGATTATGCCCACAAGTCAATCCAATTATGAGATATTTTGTTGAGCATTATAGGAGAGAAAAATTTAAATAATTCAGTCCCTGATCTTGAGCAAATTATGTTTGAGAAGGCACTAAATACTATGAATTAAGTCCTTTCTAGTTGGGAAATCAGGAAGGCTTCCAAAAATTAAGTGTCCTAAAGAAAAGCTGTATTTTATCTGATGGGCTCATCTTTGTAACTAATTTTATTAAAGATTCTGTGATTTAAAGCAAGTATTATCTGTTTGATGAGAAAATTACTGCAGAGATTAAATATCCAGACAACATGATTTGGAGAAACAGAAAAGATTTAAGGTTAAGGAGTTCCAGGTGAAGTGAAAGACGTTGATATGAACGTAGAGCTATACTCTAGAGTAATACAAGATAGTCTTTGAATTATATCATCCTAAAGTTGATTCTGGGATTGATTCATTCCTTCAACAGGTTTGTTCAGAACCTCCTATGTGCAAGGCACTATTTTGGTGCTGGTGATAAATGTTTGTGATAAAAATGTTTGTACATAAGTAGTTAAGAAACACCAGTACATACAAGCAAAGAATTTCAGAACGTGTTAAGTGGAAATAGATCAGGGTTATGTGGTAAGAGTGACTAAAAACAGAATGCTTCTTAGAGTAGATAACCCAAGAAAAGCATTCCTGGCAAAGAAACAGTTAAGTGCAAAGGTCATGAGAAATAAAAAAAAAAAAATGGTATGTTTTGAGGAAGATAAAGGTGGGTACAGACCAAAGTTAGTAAGCAGACAGACTAGTGATAAGCAGTGGAAGTTAGAGAGTACACATGGGCCAGGTCATAAATGGTTAGGGCTTAGACTTTTATTCTAAGTGAAACAGGAAGACATCAGAAGGTTTTAAACTAAGACGAATGACCTAATTTAGGCCTTTTAAAAATTATTCTGCTGCAACGGAAGAAAGGAAGCAAAGACACTAGTTAGGTATCTATTACAGAAATTCAAGGAAGAGATGGCAGTTTGGGCTGGGAGGTGAGAATGGAGAAAACATTATGGACTGTTAAAATCTACTGATGTAGAGTATATGAAAAGAACAAAAGAGGAATCAAGGATTAGGTTTGGCTTTTTGGCATGAGCAAATAGATAAAATGATTAATATTAATTACTGAAGACTGGGAGAAGAGCAGGATTTTAGGGAGTTTGTGGAAATCAAGAACCCCATCTGGACTAATTTTGTGATGCTAACCAACTGCATATAGGAATATAATGCCCAGGGAGATTAGATATGAAGACATAAATTCAGAACTATTAGCTTGATATTTAGCATCTCATGATTGGACGAGATCATCTAGGGAGCGAGCATAAAGATAAAATAAGTGGGGAGTGCTTTGTGTGGGGACTCTGAAATCTGGTAGGTGAAGGGAAACATTAACAAGAGACTAAGAAGAAAAGGCCCGTGAAGTAAGTAGAAAAACAGGATCATGGCCGGGCACAGTGGCTGACGTCTATAATTCCAGCACTTTGGGAAGCCCAGGTAGGTGGATCACCTGAGGTCAGGAGCTCAAGACCAGCCTAACATGGAAAACCCCCTATCTGTACTAAAAATCAGCTGGGTGTGGTGGCGCATGCCTGTAATCCCAGCTACTCGGGAGGCTGAGGCAGGAGAATCATTTGATCCTGGGGGGCAGAGGTTGCGTTTGCACCATTGCACCCCAGCCTGGGCAACAAGAGTGAAACTCTGTCTCAAAAAACAAAACAAACAAAAATCCACAGAAAACCAAGATCTTAAGATCTCAAATCTATAAAACAGAGTAAGCAGCTGAGCAGTTGAGGAAGGAATGAGAATTGACCCTTAGGTTTATACATAAAATGTGTCTGTGAACCTGACATAAGCAGATACAGTAGAAGGGAAGCCAGACTGGAGTGCTGAAGTATGAATAGGAGAGGAAACGGAAACAATTAGTAGAGAAAGCACTTGACAATCTTTGCCACGAAAGAAGCGGAGAACGGGGTAGACAGCTGGTGAGAGAAATGGGTTCAAAGAAGGTTCGTGTGTGTTTTGCAAATTAAAGAGATTCTAGAAGGCTAATGAGAATGATTTAGTAATGGCAACTTGGGAGAGAATTAATTGAAGAGGTGAAGTTTCTGGAAAGACTATGGAACTGTGAGAGCAGGTGAAAGAGTTTGTATTTTAGAGAAGCAGAAATATGTCATCCATCAAACAACAAAGAAGAAAAATATGAGACTTTAGAGGAAATAGTTATTAGTGATGTAAGATTCAGAGTGATCATGTGAGGTAGTAGTAAGAGGTAAAGGAAGATATATCCTTTCCTCCTTTTTCTCACCTTCACAGCCTGTCATAATACAGCAAACACCTTCCCAACAGGTTGGGGAGAGATCAAAGCAACAACCTATTTTTTCGTATAGATACCAATTACCCACTTGTGACATCAATTATTTCTGACTGTTATCCATCTTACTTAAAAACACATAATAGCAATATGGCCCATAGTTTAAAAAGAAAAAAGTTCCTTAACATGGTATTAAAAGGTTCAACTTTGGGCACATTTTCCCCAGTCTCTTTTCTAATCATTTCTCTTTGTAGTTATCGCTACTCCATAGGAGAGTAACAGACTTTGGCAAGTATAATTGCTGCCTTGTTCTATGCATCAACGTCATAGGATTAAACACAGTAATCCATATAAACCACTTTGTTAGTGTTTAGTAAATATTAAGTACTATTATAGAACATAACAAGAGTATCTAACATGGTTGGGGGTAGAGGACCATCCATAAAGGATTACCAGAGGAAGTCACATTTAACTGAAATGCTAAAGGATTAATATCATCTTCAAGTTAAGCAAAGAGGATAACGCTTCCAAGATGAAAATGTGTCAAGTGTGACAACCTGAAAAAGAACATCGCTTACTTAAGGATTTGAAAGATACTGAATCTGGCTAGAGTGTAGAGTATTTGGAGAAATGAAAGAGGAAAATGGTAAGAGATACAGCTGAAGAAGAAACTAAATATTACACAGGGTCCTCCTGTAAGGCAACATAAACCTTCTGAAGCAACAAAGTAACACAATCAGATTTGCATTTTTGAATGAACACAGATTCTTATATTGGAGAAGGAATGGAAGGGATTAAAAAATGGAGCTAGAGATGGTTCAGAGATTGTTACAAAATATTTGTAATCGAACAGAGGTATAAATGCTAAGTAATCACAGGTCACAACATTGTAAGCACTTTTACATTATGTACCTTTAAAATCTACTTTAGGTGGTTCAAACACATATTTCATGTTTAATTATTTACATAACAAGAACAACGACAATAAAAACCCGATAATCATACCAGTATTCCTCTTCTGGGACTTTATCCAAAGGTGGATTCAGGCAGTAAATATGATAAGCCACATTACATTCATCACATAGAAGCTGCATGTTGGGTTCATGTTTCCCACCACATACACGACAGGAACAAGAATGGCATTTCTTATCTGGGTCTCCACCACATAGGTCACATTCAGGGTCATTTCGCCCTATTAAGAACAAAATTATAGCAAGCCTAGTCTTAAAACAATTTTTATATTTATGAACCTCATAAAGAAAACAGCTGGGATTTTTTTTCTTTTTTTTGAGATGGAGTCTCACTCTGTCACCCAGGCTGGAGTGCAATGGTGAGATCTCGGCTCACTGCAAACTCTGCCTCCTAGTTTCAAGTGATTCTCCTGCCTCAGCCTCTTGAGTAGCTGGAATAACAGATGCCTGCCACCATACCCAGCTAATTTTTGTATTTTTAGTATAGACAGGTTTTCACCATGTTGGCCAGGCTGGTCTCAAACTTCTGACCTCAGGTGATCTGGTCCCCCTTGGCCTTCCAAAGTGCTGGGATTACAGGCATGAGCCACCGTGCCGGGCCAGCATACAGCTTTTCCAATGAGAAGAAAGGATCCAGAAAAAATAATCAAGTGTGAGGCTTTAAGAATAAATGCCAGGCCGGGTACAGTGGCTCACACCTGTAATCTTAGCACTTTGGGCGGCCAAGGTGGGTGGATCACGAGGTCAGGAATTCAAGACCAGGCTGGCCAATATGGTGAACCCTCGCCTCTGCTAAATATACAAAAATTAGCCAGGCATGGTGGTGCGCACCTGTAGTCCCAGCTACTCGGGAAGCTGAGGCAGGAGAATCACTTGAACCAGGGAGGTGGAGGTTGCAGTGAGCTGAGATCGTACCACTGCACTCCAGCCTGGGTGACAGAACGAGACTCAGTCTCAAAAAAAAAAAAAAAGAATAAATGCCTAAGCCTCGTCCTAGACTTACTGAGTCAGATTTTCAGGAATATGGCCCAGACATATGCCAGTGAAAAATTTAATCGTCAGCAAACATGAGGACAGGGTATACTTTGGCCTTAAATTTCTATACATACATATACAGATCCACAGTTCCCCAAATGTGTACCAATATACCCAAGGGCAGTGTAGTGAAGTAATTGGGGCACCAGAGTGTATCTGAAAATTTCAAAGGAAATACACTTTTCTTTTGAGGCAGGGTCTCCCTCTATTGTACAGGCTGAAGTGCAGTGACATGATCTTAGCTCACTGCAGCTTCACATCAGCCTCCCAAGTAGCTGGGACCACAGGTGCATACCACATGACAGGCAATTTTTTTTATCTTTTTGTGGAGATGGGACCTCACAATGTTGCCCAGGCTGGTCTCAAACTCCTTGGCTCAAGCTATCCTCCTGCCTTGGGCTCTCAAAGTGCTGGGATTACAGGTATTAGCCACCGCACCTGGCAGAAATACGATTTGTCTGACAGTTATTTGGACCCAACTACTTAATAAATGGAACTGTTAGGCATTTCTTTTGGTCTATGAGTGCCAAGAAAAACCTACTGAGACACTAATGGCTCAAAGAGCCAAGAAAGTCTGAGAAACTATGGGCAAGACCTTAGGTAGATACTTAATTCCATTCAGAGAGATACAATACGTTGGGTCTTTAACTCCTATGAGACTAGGAACAATAAAATGTTCAGTGTTGATAAGGATATGGAGAAATAGGCACACTGGTGAAAATGCAAATTGATAAACATTTAACAGGCCATTTTACAATACTCAGAAAAACATAACTTAGATTTTCAGTGTTAGAGTCTTATCGCATTTCTTATTACTCTTCTGTGGAGGCAGAGTGGCTTATTCAGTTGGTGGGTTTCTGCTATACATCTAGGTATCTAATCAAAAGGTTATAATCATGAGGGATTTGTTCTCACTCTCCCTGTCCACCCCAACCAATGAAAACAGTCCATCTCTCCTGCAGATCCAAACCTTTCCTTGAGGTGGCTGTACTAAGCTAGTTGGCAAGCTCATTGTGGTTTTCCCACAAGCTATGCCATCAAGCTACTCTTTACCAGTAATTGAGGTTGCATTTTTAATTCAGTTAATATTTTGTCTTGTCAGCTGGTTCAGAACTCTTGCAAGAGGTACCCTTTATTAACCTCCTTCTAAATTCAGATACCTTTTGCCAAAGCATTACCTTAATTAACGTATACAAAAAAGTTTTGTATGATTCATGTACACAAAAGTCTTATACCAATATTCATAAAACCATAACTTACTTGTTAATGAAAAGGGAAACAATTCTATTTTATTTAAAAAAGGTAAATTTACAAGGGTAAAATATCCATGTATATTAAATTCAAAAATAAGGTGATAAAACCTATTTTTTAAACAATATTAATTGTATAAATAAAGAATTAAATGGTCATAGGAAGATGTCTTGAATGACATGCATTATTAAAAAGATTGCCTTCTGGGAGTTCAATACTGTTTGAATTTATATAATTGTGAGAAAATTCACCATATCAGAGCTGATCTAGCAATGTAAGAAAAATGGGAACAGTACCTGACAAGTGATATAGGGAAGAAGCATTAAGGCTACTGATTTGGTACTAACTTTAATTGATCTCTGCTTATTCTTGCAAATTAATGGAAGATTACAATTTTGTTTCTCTGCCACTAAGGTGGCTATGACAACAAATAAGCAATGGAAACAGAATAGTCTCAAAATGTCAAAGACATGTTTAGATCTTCTGGATTGAAGAGTGATCTGACAAGTGGCAGTCTGCCTTGGAAATGGTTTTTTTTTACATAAAAGTTCAACAGATGGCTTTATCAAGATTGGCCTTAGGCAGAAGAGAGAACAAAGAGAGAACAAATATATCCACATACACTGAGAGTAGGAAATGATACAGAAAGATGCCAGAAAAATCTAGTCATCTTGGTTTTGTATTGTGTTTTACTGAGGAATGATGGAGTCACATTAAGTAGGTTTGTCATGCCTTAAGGTTCTTAATTCAGATCCAGATATATTGAGCACTGTAGCCTCAAAAAATGAGAATGGCCTAGTCTGGTAATCTGGAAGTCTACTTACTAATTTGTCACGTCTTGTCTTATTCTAACCTTATACAATTGTGGTGAAAAGAGGTTGGGCAGGGCCTTTTAGCTTTAAACACTTCTTTTCCAAAACATATTAAACATTGACAAATGGCATAAAGTCAACAAACTATGCATCACAAAAAATCTTAGGAGGGACCATGAGACACAATAATCTACAGCAATTAACTCTTCTTACTAGGCCGGGCTTGGTGGTTCATGCCTGTAATCCCAGTACTTTGGGAGACTGAGGTGGGTGGATCACCTGAGGTCAGGAGTTCAAGACCAGTATGGCCAGCATGATGAAACCCCATCTCTACTAAAAATACAAAAATTAGCCAGGCATGGCGGCATGTACCTGTAATCCCAGCTACTCAGGAGGCTGAGGCAGGAGAATTGCTTGAACTTGGGAGGCAGAGGTTGCAGTGAGCAGAGATCGTGCCACTGCACTTTAGCCTGGGCAACAAGAGCAAAACTGTCCCAAAACAGAAAACAAAAAACAAACCAAAAAACTCATCATGAATGAAAAGACCAAGAATCTAATCCTATCTCTGTTACCAAATGTTTAATATCAAGGAAAATCATAAAATGGAGAGATACAGCTATATTTTAACCTTCTACTGTTTATATCTGTGTCATTTATTACCTCCTAGAAATTCAGGGCTCAGTCAGCACTGTAATTCTCAGGCTTTACTGGTGAAAAAATAAATTTTATTATTAAAAACTAAACTTGCATGGCTACAAAATTACAAAAGCGGGCTTTTTCTGTTATAGACAGAATCTATTATAACATAGGAAACTGTGGGAAACCCATCAACAGATAAAAGATAATGTGGTGTATACATATACAATAAAATATTATTCTGCTATAAAAAATAATAGAATCCTTTCATTTAGAACATGGATGAAACTCGAGAACATTAAGTGAGAGAAGCCAAGTACAGAAGGACAAATGTGACACGTTCTCTCTCGTATGTGTGAGCCAAAAAAATTGATCTCGTGCAGGTAGAGAATACAATGATGGTTATCAGAGGCTGGGAAGGGAAGTAGGGCAGGGGATAAAGAAGGGTTGGCTACAGGGTGCAAAAATATAGTTAGAAGGAATAAGGTCTAATATTTAGAAGCACAATAGGGGGACTACAGTTAACATTTATTGTATGTTTCAAAATCACTAAAAGAATAGATTTGGAACATTCCCAATGCACACAAAAAGTGTCAATGTTTGAGGTGATGAATATGCCAATTTCCCAGATTTGATCATTACACACTGTATGCCTGTATCAAAACATCACATATACCCCCATAAGTATCTACAATTATTACATATCCATAAATATTTTTAAAATAGAAAAATAGCAATTAAATACCAAGACAATATATTTCTTTAAAGATAAGATTTTATCATTTGGGAAAATTTCATTAAAACAAAATTAATCTTAGATCAAAACTATTGTCTTGAAAATAAGTTTGTATGGGCTACAGTTTTATACTTCCAAGTTATTCAGTGACCAGTAAAAATAAAGTTCAATCAGGTACAACACATGTAGTCTAAACCCAAAAGCAAAAATCCATACTTAAAAACTTTCCATCTGCAAACGAAAGAGGATGGGCTCCAGGTTTCTCAATCTTGAAGATTTCATCTACAGATATTATCTTGCAGTCATTTAATGTTCCTTCAGAACCTCTGTTTAAAAAAGAAAGAAAGGTTAACTTCTACCAGCAAAATCTAAACTATATACAAACAATAATAATTAGTCAGTTTAGAACCTCACTGTAATCGGCCTATTTATAAATTGAGATTAGAGCTATTCCAATCATTCTGAATTACTGTTTTCAATAGTAGGAAAACTCCAATAGTGATTAGTTGACATTCAAAGTTAAGCATAACTTTAGGGTAATATGAGGCCAAAAAAAATACATACTTCATTAGATTATCTGGTAAGCAGTGGCTATCTTGTAAAGGACTAGATAAAATTGTACCTTGTCAATTAAAATGCAAGATTTAAATATACTTCCTGTGCAATATTATATCTGTGCAATATTAAACCTTTCTATCAAGAAATAAGGTAGGTTTTCTGTTTGTTTTGGCCTTTGGTAGAATTTTAACATTTTTTATGTAAGCAATATATTTCCATATACTTTTGTGAAAGTGTAATTACATGGGATAATTCTGTAGAACTTATTTAAAAATTTACAAAAAACAAATTTCCAATAAATATAATAAACTTCTGGACAAAAATAAGATGCCCTTTTTATAAAGTCTTTCAAATACTAAATCATACTTGTCAGATGCAATTCATATTTGTTTGTATACACTTCTTCAAAGTTTCCTACTATGGCTATGGATTTGTACATTTCTCTATTTATTGAGACAGAGTCTCACTCTGCCACCAGGCTGGAGTGCAGTGGTGCAATCTCAGTTCACCCAATCTCATGGGAGGAGTCTCTACCTCCCATGTTCAGGCAATTTTCCTGCCTCAGCCTCCCAAGTACCTGGGATTACAGACCTTCGCCACCACATCCGGCTAATTTTTGTTATTTTTAGTAGAGACATAGTTTCACCAGGTTGGCCAGGCTGGTCTGAAACTCCCGACCTCAGGTGATCTACCCGCCTCGGCCTTCCAGAGTGCTGTGGTTACAGGCATGAGCCACCATACCTGGCCTATTCCTCCTTCTAATCTGTTGGCTTCTGCTTTATATTTTTGATGTTATTAAGTACAGATTTAAGAAGGCTAAATCTTATCGAATATTTATCTTTAGTAATGCATTCTCAATCAAAAGTCTGCTTTCTTTTGGTTAGCACTTGCCTGAAGACTTTTTCCATCCTTTTGCCCTTTCTTTAAATACTTTCAATGTCAAATATATATAAATGCAGAAATGGGTCGCTAACCAATAATCACATGCACATCCTTTGTGACCTTCAACAATGATATAAGACAGAGGAACATCAACTACCATGGAGGCCCTCCCAATGACAACTTCATGTCCTCCAAAGATTTACTGTTACCTTAAATTTACTGTTACCTTTTTCATGTCGCTTGTCTAACTCCCTAAAACACAGTTTTGCCTATGTTTGAAGTCTCTAATCTATAAATTCACATGCCATCTCATTCCTCCTTGAAATATGTTAAGAATCCCAACCATTTGTTATATAGTGTTTCTCACAGTCTTGATTTTTGATCTTTGCATTCCCAAAGTATGGTTTAAACAGTTTTTTCTGTCATTCATATTTCTTATACATTGGTAGTTGATCTGAAGTCAAAAAACTTTAAAGTTTTATTAGAACTTAGTTATGCCAATTCATTCATGTATTATCTATGGCTGGTTTCCTGCTGTATCAGCAGAGTTGAGTAGTTGTGACAGACCATCTGGCCCCCAAAGGTTAAACTATTTACTATTTGGCTCTTCATGGAAAAAAATATTGCCAACTCCTGGGCTAAAAACTCAATCAGATTTAGGTTCATTCAGGTCTATTTCCATCAGGAAGCACCTAGTTATTTGTCTCTTTTCCTCTCATGATGGCAGCTACTACATTAATTCATTAGGGATTAAAAACTGTGTTGATATTCCCATTCTATCATTCCCTTCTCATCTCATTTACTTGGCACAACAATTCTATAGAGAAATTACCTCTTTAACTAGTTGGTGACCCAGTGGTATAGTTCATATAACAAAGACAGATAAAATGCTTATTTAGCAGTTTTAAAAATAAATCATTCTAGGCTGGGTTCGGTAGAGACAGAGTTTCACCATGTTGGCCAGGCTGGTGTAATCCTAGCATTTTGGGAGGATGAGGCGTGTGATCACGAGATCCAGTTTGAGACCACCCTGGCCAACATAGTGAAAACCCCATCTCTACTAAAAATTAAAAAAAATTAGCCAAGTGTGGTGGCAGGCGCCTGCAGTCCCAGCTACTGGGGAGGCTGGGGCAGGAGAATTGCTTGAACCGTGAGGTGGAGGTTGCGGTGAGCCGACATCACACCACACTGCACTCCAGCATGGGCAGTAGAGCAAGACTCCCTATTAAAAAATAAACAATTCTCTAACAACTTCTGTTGTGACAAGTTTTTGTGTTACTATGGACTCGTGGATTTAAATATATTTGATATGTCTAACCCATTTTTTTTTTTTTTTTTTTGAGACGGAGTTTCGCTCTTGTTACCCAGGCTGGAGTGCAATGGCGCCATCTCGGCTCACCGCAACCTCCGCCTCCCGGGTTCAGGCAATTCTCCTGCCTCAACCTCCTGAGTCGCTGGGATTACAGGCATGTGCCACCATGCCCAGCTAATTTTTTGTATTTTTAGTAGAGACGGGGTTTCACCATGTTGACCAGGATGGTCTCGATCTCTTGACCTCGTGATCCACCCGCCTCGGCCTCCCAAAGTGCTGGGATTACAGGCTTGAGCCACCGCGCCCGGCTAACCCTTTTTTTTTTTTTAAATCAATGTTCAAATTGTTTCATCTTTGACCAGTAGGAATTTCTGATTGACTCAAACCCTTCTGAGGAGAACTTAGCAGACTTCGTGGCACTCCTTATTTGCATGACAAGATAGTCAACGTTTATTGTAAACATTTTATGCCCCCAGCCAGGAGTTTCTTTCAATGGGAAAGGGTATTTCAAGGCCACAGTTAGGTACTAGGAAAGCTTACTGCAATTGTTTGCAGGGTATAAGTTTTAAACATACACATTAATATACACACTAAAACACAAAACATCTCATATGTTCATACTAATGCTTTATATTCAAATTCAGGGATAAAGGATATTTACTTTTAAAAAAAAATTATGTATATTTTTTCCTTTTTCCCCCAACCAAAAAATCCTGATTCTCAAGGATACCAAAATTAGAATATTACAAATACTCCTTTGCTTTATCCCACATTACATGCAAGACGTTGTTGCAAGTTGTCCATTACTGAAAATAGTTTTATTTTCCCTTCCATGTTTTAGTTATAATATAGCCAACCGTGTCAGGTAATAGAGCCAGTAGACACCACATTTTCTCTTTTATGTTCAGTATGTTCTGGTTATAAGCATAGAAATATTTTAAATGTTTAGCGCAACTCTTTATGTCAAATTATTTTCAGTCATCTTGATTGTCTGAACCTAGTTCTCCTGAAGAATCCTTAGGAAGGATTCATGAGAACAATATACTATTCCTCCAGTTCTTGGAAGTTAATGACAGTCTGTTTATAGCTGTTATACTAAAGTCTAGTTTGGCTAGACTTAAAATCCTTAGCTCTCCTTTACTTGATTCATGCTTGTCTTTCTGGGATATTTTCCATGTAAGCATGTTATACTGTTCCTTATTTTCTCACTCTCTTCCAATTTCATACAGAATTTAACATCAATGCTTTCCTTTTGCTTATTTTCCTAAGATAAATTTCCTGAACCCTTTAAAGGATCTAATTCCACTTCACCTTTTGCTAGTTCACAGCCATAGAGTACACATTTCTTGCAGAAACAGTCAAAATTCTAGAGGCTAAAATTTAATGTGACAGAAGGCAAATCAGTGGTGGTCTGGGACCCAAGGAAACTTTTGGGGGTGATGAAAATGTTCTGTGTTTTGATTAGTGGTGATGTGTCTGTCTTTTCAATGTTCACGGTATTTAAGATACACTTAAGGTAAGTACATATTACTGCATGTAGGTTATATCTCAAAAACAATTTTAAAAAGACAGTATGGAAGATTACTTTCTGAAATCTTCTGACTCTATTCTCCTCCCCTATTTCTAAAGGGACCCCTTTTTCCTTTGTCTCTATTCTTCCTGTCCTACTGAGTGAGTTTTAATCCTGTTTCTAACAGTTTCTTCTCAATATGGAGCTTTAGTTCTGAAATGGAGCTATAGCTGACCATTTTAAAGAGTTTAAAGAGTACTCTAAACCCCTTCAGACCCCACCACAAACTGCTTGTACTTATTCATATTGGAGTGGGTCAGGAATCTAGGAGTAGTTTAGCTGGGTAGTTCTGGCTTAAGATCCTTCACAAGATTGCAGTTAAACCATTAGCTGGGGGTGCAGTCTCATCTAAAGGGAAAATAAAGCTGCCTGAATAGCCTCATAACATGCAGCTGGCTTCCCTCAGAGGAAGTGATCCAAAAGAGCACCCAAAATGGAAGCTGGTTATCTTTTTAAAACCTCATCTTGAAGTGCTATAGCATCACTTATACCATATTCTGCTGGTCATAGAGTCGCCTTAGTAAAATATGGCTGAAAACGACATGAGGGTATTAGTAAGCAGGAATCATTGGGAGTTACCTTGAAAGACAGTTACCATAGCTGCTAATTTCAAATTAGTTTGCTGAGCTAACTGATCATTTAGAATTCCTGGACTCTACACACATTTCTCTTGAATAGCCACCGATACTACACGGGTCTTGAAGCTTTCCCTGTTTATCCCATCAGCTATTTTGGGGCTTATCAGGATACCGTATCACCCTGTTTTACTGCAGATGTTGTCCATGAGTTTTTGAATTAGATAATTTAGTAATATTTTGCTCTATATTGCCAGGACATTTAAGGAGATTTTAAAAGTCATTGCTGTTGTCATCTTAGAATCCCAACCATGCTTCTCTTTTTAAGAGATGATAAACTATTTGATCTGACTATTCTAGTTGTTTTAGCTAAGAGCACTTATCTACTGCCAGTTTTCCCACCCTACCTGGAAGCAGATGCTTTCCATGTACTACTTTAAGTGATTCAATAAATGTTACAAATTTAAGGCCAAGTCACTTTTACACTTATTTATCAATTTAGTTAAAGGCTTATCACATTCTTTATGCACAAAACTAAAAGTCATCGATCATAATAAAAACATGCATATAATCATTCTTTCAAGAAATATCATATTTCACTGAATCTAATAGGCCAATAATTATAAAACAATGTATATGCTACTGAAAAATAAACTAGCCTGAAATCAGGCACTCTGTAAGAACTCCCAAATAAAGCTGGGACACCAAATGGTAATCAGGAACTAACTAAAAGACACAATATGTAATCTCAAGTAAGAAAAAAAGACTGTGATGAGGTATCTAAGGAAGACCTTCAAATAAAGCTTAGACACCACCAACATGTTCTCACAGTTAAAGGGAGAAATAAACCACCTTGCAGATCAAGAAACATTCTTGTTTCAATACTACCACTGGGTATATGCATAAAAAAGCATCCTCCAAGAATTAAATGATAATCTGGATTCATTCTGGTTCAGAGGCCTGGATTCATGCTATCTGTATGGTCTAAAAAGGTTCAAGCAGAGAGTTAAAGTTAAATGGCACTCCCAAGTGACTGGTAAAAGCAAACTCAAATCTTTGAAAAAATTCAACTTTAGTCAGCCCAACAGCAATATTAACATATAATTTTATTTCAGATGTTAAAATATAAAAAAAACTGTTCTCTCAGAATCTATGAGATACTGTGTTTACTGTAAATCTATTATAACTAGTGCCTAGAACAGGGCCTGGCACACAACAGCAAATAAAACAAAGCATTAACATTTCAGTGGTATGACAGAACAATGGGCCCCAAAGAGGTCGTAATTCCAGGAACCTATAAATATGTTACCTCATATGGCAAATAGGACTTTGCACATTAAAAAAAAAAATTTAAATGGGAAGATTACCCAGGTAGATCCCTATAATCACAGAGGAATGGGAGGCAGAGGAGAGAATATAAAGGAGATGTATCCACAAAATAATTGTTAGAGGGAAGCAACATTGTTGGCTTTGAAGGTGGAGAAAGCAGGTAACAAGCCAAGGCATGTGGGAGGCCTCTAAAATATGGAAAAGGCAAGAAAATGAATTTTTCCTTAGACGCTACAAAAAATGAACATATGCCTGCTGACAATGATTTTCCCCTAGTGAAATCCAAACCGATTTAAGATTTCTAACCTCCAAAACTGTAATTACGATTTATTGTTGCTAAGTCTGTGGTAATGTGATATAACAGCAATAGGAAACTAATAGAAATGGTGTGATAATAAAGAAAAAAACTCAGAGTAAGGGAGAATTCAAGTAGCTTACGTCTACTACGTATGTGATTTTACATAGGTTGATCAAGAAAGGTCAAAAGTATCTGAAAATACTTTTGAGCAGAGAGCCAAAACAAGACACAGAGCAAGCCAAACAAGTAACATGTGAGACAGACAAGGCAGAGGGAACGTCAAGTACAAAGGCCCCAAGGCAGGAGCATGTTTATATGATTGAGCAATACAAGAAGGCCAGAAGGGCTGAAGCACGGTGACCTTTGACTTACAACCTGATATGCTTATTAAACATGTGTTCTTTAAGAATGGTATATTCAGTAGTAAGTACATCACTATAGAAATTTAAGTAGGAAAAAAATTTAGTGAATAAAAGCTTCATAAAAATGACAGTGAATCGAAAATGTATCTGTAGTTTTTTTTTGTGTATTTTCTTTTTTTTTTTTCTTTTTTTTTTTTTTTTAAAGACAGAGTCTCACTCTGTCACCCAGGCTGGAAAGCAGTGGTGTGATCTTGGCTTACCGTAACCTCCGCCTCCCAGGGTCACATGATTCTCCTGCCTCAGTCTACCGAGCAGTTGGAATTATAGGCGCCCACCAGCACACCGGGCTAATGTTTTTTCATTTTTAGTAGAGGGGGGTTTCCACCAGGTTGCCCCGGCTGGTCTCAAACTCCTGACCTCAACTGATCTGCCCACCTCGGCCTGCCGAAGTGCTAGGATTACAGGCACGAGCCACCATGCTTGGTCTATATCTGTAGTTTTAATAAGGTAAATTAATTTTCTTGCTATAGGATTCAATGCTACTCATGAATATCTAAATCAGCATAACTTATCATGGTACTAAATATAATATATATTGCAACAGTAAGTGAACAAATTATTTTGAAAAATGTTTTTAAATCCCAAACTTGTTTTCAAATTTCTTCAAGTTAAAATAAATAGAAAATGACAACATAAAAATAGAATTAGATAGTTCAAGCATATACTTTTTGGTACTCATAAAATAAAAAAAAAAAAACAAGTATGAACTTTAACTCCAAGTTCCCTTATCAAATCTCCAAGGTAGATTAAAAATCCATGTCCTCTATTTGCTTCTTGCTTTGCACCTTCAATATAATAGAGAGGATCAAAGCTGAACGTTCGTTCTTTGTAAAAGTCTAACAAAACTCATAAACCTCTGGTGAGAATGGTGAAAAAGTTACAAACTAAATTCAGAAATAAAAAAGAACTTAACAGATTAGCACATTAAAAAGATGTAGTTACCAAATATATGACAATAGATTTTAAAATTTAGATGCAATGGATAAATTCCTAGAAAATTAAATTCTAGTTCAAGAAATAGAAAACATGAATAGTCCTCTGATCATTACAGAAACCGAATCAATCATAAAAAAACTTTTCCACAAAGAACACTCAGCCCTAGATGGCTTTACTGAGAAGTTCTACCAAACATTCAAGACAAGGACACAAAACAGAAGAAGAAACTGGCAGCAACCCTCACTGTTCTGCAGCCGCTGCAGGTGAACCCCAGGAAAGCAGGGTCTGGAGTGGAACGCTAGCAGTCCTAGAGCAGACAGGCCTGACTGTTAGAAGGAAAATTAAGAAACAGAAAAAAATAACTTCATCATCAACAAACAGGACATCCACTCAGAGACCCCATGTGAAAGTCAGCAACTACAAAGACCACAGGGAAATAAATCCACAAAGAGGGGAAGAAACCAGTGTAAAAAGGGTGAAAACACCCAAAACCAGATGCCTCTCCTCCTCCAAGGTATCGCAACTCCTCACCAACAATGGAACAAGACTGGAGGAAGAATGAGTCTGATGAACTGACAGAAGCAGGCTTCGAAAGGTGGGTAATAAGAAACTTCTCTGAGCTTAAAGAACATGTGCTAACCCAATGCAAAGAAACTTGAAAAAAGTTAGACGAAATGCTAAATAGAATAAACAGGATAGAGAAGAATATAAATGAACTGATGGAGCTAAAAAACGAACCATGAGAACTTGGCAAAGCATACACAGGTTTCAATAGCCGAATTGACCAACCAGAAGAAAGGGTATCAGAGGTCGAAAAACAACTCAATGAAATAAAATGAGAAGGCAGATTAGAGAAAAAAAGAGTAAAAAGAAACAAAGCCTACAAGAAATAAGGGATTATGTAGAAAGACCTAATCTACATTTGATAGGAGTACCTGAATGTGATGGAGAGAATCAATCCAAGCTGGAAAACACTCTTTAGGATATTATCCAGGAAAACTTCCCCAACCTAGCAAGGCAGGCAAATATTCAAGTTCAGGAAATACAGAGAACACCGCAGAGATACTCCTCAAGAAGAGAAACCCCAAAGCACCTAATTGTCAGATTAGCCAGGGTTGAAATGCAGGAGAAAACGCTAAGGGCAGCCAGAGAGAAAGGTCGGGCTACCCACAAAGGGACGCCCATCAGACTCACAGCGGATCTCTCATCAGAAACCCTACAAGCCAGAAGAGAGTGGGGGCCAATATTCAACATCCTTAAAGAAAAGAACTTTCAACCTAGGATTTCATATCCAGCCAAACTAACCTGCATAAGTGAAGGAGAAATAAAATCCTTTGCGAACAAGCAATTACTCAGAGATTTCATCACCACCAGGCCTGCTTTACAAGAGCTTCTGAAAGAAGCACTCAACACAGAAAGGAACAACCAGTACCAGCCACTCCAAACACATACCAAATGGTAAAGAGCATCGACACAATGAAGAAACTGCATCAACTAACAGACAAAACAGCCAGCTAGCATCAAAATGGCAGGATCAAATTCACACATAACAATATTAACCTTAAATGTAAATGGGCTGCCAAATGCCCCAATCAAAGGATACAGACTGGTAAATTGGATAAAAAGTCAAAACCCATCATTGTGCAGTATCCAGGAAACCCATCTCACATGCAAGTATACACATAGACTCAAAATAAAGGGATAGAGGAAGATTTACCAAGAAAATGGAGAGCAAAAAAAAGCAGGAGTTGCAATCCTGGTCTCTGATAAAACAGACTTTAAACCAACAAAGATCAAAAGAGACAAAGGAGGACACTACATAATGGTAAAAGGATCAATGCAATAAGAAGAGCTAACAATCCTAAATACATAAGCACCCAATACAGGAGCACCCAGATATATAAAGCAAGTTCTTAATGACCTACAAAGAGACTTAGACTCCCACACAATAATAGTGGGAGACTTTAACACTCCACTGTCAATATCTGACAGATCAACGAGACAGAAAATTAACAAGGATCCCCAGGACTGGAACTCAGACCTGGACCAAGCAAACCTAATAGACATTTACAGAACTCTCCACCCCAAATCCACAGAATATATACATTCTTCTCAGCACCACATCACACCTACTCTAAAACTGACCACATAATTGGAAGTAAATCACTCCTCAGCAAATGCAAAAGAATGGAAATCATAACCAACAGTCTCAAAGACCACAGTGCAATCAAGTTAGAACTCAGAATTCAGAAACTATCTCAGAACCGCACAGCTTCACGAAAACTGAACAACTGGCTCTTGAATGTTGACTGGATAAACAATGAAATGAAGGCAGAAATAAAGATGTTCTTCGAAACCAAGGAGAATGAAGACAGAACATACCAGAATCTCTGGGACACATTTAAAGCAGTGTCCAGAGGAAAATGTATAGCAATAAATGCCCGCATGAGAAGCAAGGAAAGCTCTAAAATTGACAACCTTCATCAAAATTGAGAGAGCTAGAGGAGCAAGATCAAAAAAACTCAAAGACAAGACAAGACTTAGCACAAGACAAGAAATAACTAAGATCAGAGCAGAACTGAAGGCGATAGAGATGCAAAAAAACCCTTAAATGATCAATAAATCCAGGAGCTGGTTTTTTGAAAAGATCAACAAAATAGACCACTAGCCAGATTAATAAAAGAGGGAATAATCAAATAGATGCAATAAAAAACGATAAAGGGGATATTACCACAGATTCCACAGAAATACAAACCACCACCAGAGATTACTACCAACAACTCTATGCACATAAACCAGTAAATCTGGAAGAAATGGGTAAATTCCTAGACACTTGCATCCTCCGAAGCCTAAACCAGGAAGAAGTTGAAACCCTGAATAGACCAATAACAAGGGCTGAAGTTGAGGCAGCAATTAAGAGCCTACCACCCAAACAAAGTCCAGGTCCAGATGGGTTCACAGCAGAATTCTACCAAACATACAAAAAGGAGCTGGTACCATTCCTTCTCAAACTATTTCAAACAATCCAAAAAAGAGGGAATTCTTCCCAAATCATTTTATGAGACCAACATCATCCTGATACCAAAACCCGGCAGAGACTCAACAACAAAAGAAAACTTCAGGCTAATATCCATGATGAACACAGATGCAAAAATCTTCAATAAAATACTGGCAAACCGACTGCAACAGTACATCAAAAAGCTTATCCACCGTGATCAAACAGGCTTCATCCAGGGGATGCAAGGCTGGTTCAGCATACACAAGTCGATAAACGTAATTCACCACATAAACAGAACCAAAGACAAAAACCACATGATTATCTCAATAGATGCAGAGAAGGCCTTTGACAAAATTCAATAGTGCTTTATGCTAAGAACTCTTAATAACCTCGGTATTGACGAAACGTATCTCAAAATAATAAAAGCTATTTATGACAAACCGACAGCCAATATCATACTGAATGGGCAAAAACTGGAAGCATTCCCTTTGAAATCTGGGACTAGATAAGGATGCCCTCTCTCACCACTCCTATTCAATATAGCATGGGAAGTTCTAGCCAGAGCAATCAGGCAAGAAAAAGAAATAAAGTGTATTCAATTAGGAAAGGAAGAAGTCAAATTGTCTCTATTTGCAGATGACATGACTGTGTATTTAGAAGACCCCATTGTCTCAGCCCAAAATCTCCTGAAACTGATAAGCAACTTTAGCAAAGTCTCAGGATACAAAATAATGTGAAAAAATCACAAGCATTCCTATACACCAGTAACAGACTTAGAGCCAAATCAAGAATGAACTGCCATTCACAACTGCTACAAAGAGAATAAAATACCTAGAAATACAATTAACGAAGAATGTAAAGGACCTCTTCAAGGAGAACTACAAACCTCTGCTCAAAGAAATAAGAGAGGACACAAACAGATGGAGAAACATTCCATGCTCATGGTTAGGAAGAATCAATATCGTGAAAATGGCCAGACTGCCCAACGTAGTTTATAGGTTCAATGCTATCCTCCATCAAGCTACCAATGACTTTCTTCACAGAACTGGAAAAAAACCACCTTAAACCTCATATGGAACCAAAAGAGAATCCGCACAGCCAAGTCAATTCTAAGTAAAAAGAACAAAGCTGTAGGCATCACACCACCTGACTTCAAACTATACTACAAAACTACAGTAATCAAAACAGCATGGTACTGGTACCAAAACAGAGATATAGACCAGCAGAACAGAACAGAGGCTTCAGAGGCACCACCACGTATCTACAACCATCTGATCTGTGACAAACCTGACAAAAACGAACAATGGGGAAAGGATTCCCTGTTTAATAAATGGGGGTTGGGAAAACTGGCTGGCAGCATGCAGAAAGCAGAAACTGGATCCCTTCCTGACACCTTACACTAAAACTAACTCCAGATGGATTAAAGACTTAAAACATAAGGCCTAACACCATAAAAACCCTAGAAGAAAACCTGGGCAAAACCATCCAGGACATAGGCAGAGGCAAGGACGTCATGGCTAAAACACCAAAGGCATTGGCAACAAAAGCCAAAATAGACAAACGGGATCTAATCAAACTCCAGACCTTCTGCACAGCAAAAGAAACAGTCATTAGAGTGAATTGGCAACTAACAAAATGGGAAAAAAATTTCTGCAATCTACCCATCTGACAAAGGGCTAATATCCAGAATCTACAAAGAACTAAAACAGATTTACAAGAAAAAAACAAGCAAGCCCATTCAAAGGTGGGCAAAGGCTATGAACAGACACTTTACAAAAGAAGACATATATGAGGCTAACAAACATATGAAAAAATGGTCATTGTCACTGGTCATTAGAGAAATGCAAATCAAAACTACTTGAGATACCATCTCATGCCTATTAGAATGGCGATCATTAAAAAATCTGGAGACAACAGATGCTGCAGAGGATGTGGAGAAATAGGAACACTTTTACACTGTTGGTGGGAGTGTAAATTAGTTCAGTCATTGTGGAAGACAGTGTGGCGATTCCTCAAGGACCTAGAAATAGAAATTCCATTTGACCCAGCAATCACATTACTGGGTATATATCCAAAGGATCATAAATCGTTCTATTACAAGGACATATGCACATGAATGTTCATTGCAGCACTGTTTACAATAGCAAAGACTTGGAACCAACCCAAATGTCCATCGATGATAGACTGGACAGGGAAAATGCAGCACATATATGCCATGGAATACTATGCAGCCATAAAAAACAATCAGTTCGCGTCCTTTGTAGAGATATGGATGAACCTGGAAAGTATCATTCTCAGCAAACTGACACAAGAACAGAAAATCAAACACCGCATGTTCTCAGTCATAGCCGAGTGTTGAACAATGAGAACACATGGACACGGGGAGGGGAGCATCACACACTGGTGTCTGTGGGGGAAAGTTGGGGAGGGACAGCAGGTGGTGGGGAGCTGGGGAGGGATAACATGGGGAGAAATGTCAGATATTCGTGATGCAAAGGAAGGCAGCAAACCACACTGCCATGTATGTACCTATGCAACAATCTTCCATGTTCTTCACATGTACCCCTAAACCTAAAACACAATGTATATTAAAAAAAACAAAAACAAAACAAAACAAAAAAACAAAAAAAAACACCTACTTGAAGAACAAGGTATGATCACATGCTCTGTAGTATTATCAAAGCGTGGAACTGACATAAAGACACGTAAAAAAACAGACCTGAAACACTGAAGGTGGAGAGAGATCCAAGATGGCTGATAACTAGCAGCTCGGGATTGTAGCTCCCGGTGAAAGCGCAGAGAACGAGAGGACGCTACACTTTCAGACAAATTTTTGTTGCTCATGCACCAGGAGATTCCCAGCGGACGAGCCCCATGGGTCACCAGGCACGACTCTTGTGGCCGGTGAAGTGGTTTTGCCGCTGCCTTGGAGCGGCGGTTCTTGGAGCAGAGTCAGAAAAGCACCATCAATCCTAACGCCGCTGTTTTGGCCAGCACAGTGGGTTGCTCAGATTTTAGCGCTGGGAATCAACAAGTTGGACATCCACTCAGAAACCCAATTATAAAGATGGTAATTATAAAGACCACAGATGGGTAAATCTATAAAGAAGGGAAGAAAACAGCCTAAAAAGGCTGAGAATACCCAAAATCAGAACGCCTCTCCCTCTTCAGGGGATCACAGTTCCTCATCAGCAACAGAACAAGGCCTGATGGAGAACGAGTGTGTTCCATTAACAGAAGCAGGCTTCAAAAGGTGGATAAGAAACTTCTGTGAATTAAAAGAACTTGTTTTAACCCAATGCAAAGAAACCAAGAACTTTGAAAAAAGGTTTGAAGAAATGTTAACAATAACACACAATTTAGAGAGGAATATACGTGAATTAATAGAGCTGAAAAACACAACATGAGAACTTCGCAAACTATGCACAAGTTTTAACAGCCAAATCAATCAAGCAGAACAAAAGATATCAGAGGTCGAAGACCAACTTAATGAAATAAAACAAAAAGACAAGATTAGAGAAAAAACGATAAAAAAGAACGAGCAAAGTCTCCAAGAAATATGGGACTATGTGAAAAGACCTAATCTACGTTTGATAGGTGTACCTGAATGTGACAAAGAGACTCAATCCAAGCTGGAAAATATGCTTCAGGATATTATTCAGGAAAACTTTCCCAACCTAGCAAGGCAGGACAATATTCAACTCCAGGTAATACAGAGAACACCACAAAAATATTCCTCAAGACCACCAACCTCAAGGCACATAATCGCCAGATTCACCAGGGTTGAAATGAAAGAGAAAATACTGAGGGCAGCCAGAGAGAAAGGTCAGGTTACCCATAAAGGGAAGCCTATTAGGCTCTCAGCAGATCTCTCAGCAGAAACCCTACAAGCCAGAAGAGAGTGGGGGCCAATATTCAACATCCTTAAAGAAAAGAACTTTCAACCCAGAATTTTACATCCAGCCAAACTAAGCTTCGTTTTTGTGAACAAGCAAGCACTCAGAGATTTCATCACCACCAGGCCTGCTTTACAAGAGCTTCTGAAAGAACCACTACACATAGAAAGGAACAACCAGTATCAGCCTTTCTAAAAGATACCAAAAAGTAAAGAGTATCAACATAATCAAGAATTTACATCAACTAATAGGCAAAACAGCCAGCTAACATTAAATGACAGTATTAAACTCGCATATATTATTATTAATTCTAAATTTAAATCGACTAAATCCCCCAATCCAAAGACACAGGCAAAAAAAGCCAAAAGCCATCAGTATGCTGCATCCAGACCCATCTCACATGCAAGGATACACAAAGACTCAAAACAAAGGGATGGAGAAAGATTTACCAACCAAATGGAGAGCAAAAATAAATAAATAAATAAAAAGCAGGAGTTGCTTTAAAGCAACAAAGATCAAAAGAAGCTAAGAAGGATATTACATAATGATAAAAAGATCAATGTAACAAGAAGAGCTAAAGATCCTAAATATATACGCACCGAATACAGGAATACCCAGATATTTAAGACTTATAAAGAGACTTAGACTCCCACACAATAATAGTGGGAGACTTCAACATCGATATTAGACAGATCAATGAGACAGAAAATTAACAACGGTATCCAGGATTTGAACTCAGATCCGGAACAAGTAAACTTAATTAACATTTATGGAACTCTCCACTTTAAATACACGAAATATACACTCTTATCAGTACCACATCACATCTATTCACAGGTTTCAATGAAATATTGGTTGGCTGCTTGTTTGTTATTTTCTTCCCTCATTTTTTTTCCACGTCTCTATTATTAAGCACAATTATAGGCATACCCATTTTTAGACTGCATTCTAGCCCGGGCAATAAAGCAACACCCCCGTTCTCTCTCCCTCTTCCTCTTTCTTCCTCTCCTTCCTTCTTTTTTTTCTTTCTTTTTTAGAAAAAAAAACCAAACAAACAAACAAAAAAACAGATCCATGGTACAGAATAGAGATGTCAGAAGGATTCATCAAGTTTAAGATTCTTGATATGACAGAGGTGATACTGAAGATCAATGGGAGGAAAATGACCTTTTCAATAAACAGTGCTGGGAAAAATGATTACTCATATGTATTGAGTTAAATTAGACCCTTATTTCACACTGTACACAAAAATCTACTCCAAGTCAAGTAATCACTACAGAAAGGCAAAACCACAAAGCTTTAGAAGGTAATAAGAGTACTTTTATGATCTACAGGTAGGGAAGTTTCTTAAGCAAGACATAGAAAGTATGAGCATGAAGGAAAAAAACTTTCTTGAATTTTGATAGCCTCAACTGCATTAAAATTAAGAAAACTACTATTCAAACATCGTAAGGAGAAAAAGACAAGCCACAGAATTAGGAAAGGTATTTTTGCCACATGTAAATGAAATGGTCTAGTCTCCACAATTATAACTCCTAAAAATGAATCAGACACATTATTTAATTAAGAGCAAAAAGTCACCAAATTGGAATCAGGTCCTCACTAAAGATATATCCAACTTGCCAATAAAAATATCAAAAGGTTCTCAACCCCAACAGGAGTCAGAGAATTGCAAATCAAAGCCAAAATGAGATACTATTACATACCCAGCTGATTAGTGGAAACTGAAGTCTGAAAAAATTAAGCATGGATGAGAACAGATCAACAGAAACTCTCATACTGTCACAGAACTGTAATCTGGTAGACACTTGGTTCTATCTACTTAAGTTAAAGATGCATGGGTTCTACAACCTAGTTATTTTAATTCTAGACATGATATACTCTACAGAAATAATGCATACATGTGCCAGGATATAGGTATAGGTACAAGAAGGTAATAACAGCATTGTTTCTAAAAGCCCCAAACTGCCTATCAACTGCAGGATGCATCTGTACTTTCAACCTGTTATTTATCTATGCTTACCAGTGAAAAGAAAATATTTCTAATTGTTAAAAAAAAAACTTCTATCCACAAGCCACACCGGCTCCTTTTTAGTTATTGTGTTCCTAATGTTTCTAGTAAAAATTTAAAATGACAAAGAAGAATATAGGACACTGTACTGTACTGTTGGGATAGCCATTACATAACCATTCTCTTTATCAATCCACTATTTGCCTGTCCATTATTTCCACTCAAATTATGACGCAGAATAATTTTTTTTTGAGACGAAGTTCCGCTCTTGCTGCCCAGGATAGAGTGCAATGGCCCAATCTCAGCTCACTGCAACCTCTGCCTCCCAGGTTCAAGCAATTCTCCTGCCTCAGCCTCCCGAATAACTGAATTACAGGCATGCATCACCATACCCAGCTAATTTTGTATTTTCAGTAGAGACAGGTTCCACTAGTTGGTCAGACTGGTCTCGATCTCCTGACCTCAGGTGATCCACCCACCCTGGTCTCCCAAAGTGCTGGGATTACAGGCATGGGCCACTTCATCTAGCCCACTCATATTTCCACTTACTAAAGCCAGCATGTTCCACTCTAACTATACCTCAGGATCACTTGGGGAAACTTTTTTTAATAGCAAGGTTTTTTAGCTCAATGTTATGTGTGATGTTATCCTACTGTGTACACATGCTTTCTACTTCCAACACACAAGTAGGTTATAAGGTTCCTAACATCCTAACATAGCCAATTTATTTAGGTGCTTTCTCATTCTTCATTTGTATCCAGATCAGAGTTTCAAGTTGTTTAGAAGTTTGTGGCTGAGCTACACCCTTAGTCTAGCAATAGAATCACACTTTTGTTTGTAGGAAGTTCTGAAATCTGTTTTCTAAAATGTTAAGTTTTCAGCACCTTGAACCATTTTTTTCTTTATCTCAGGAGTCAGCAAATTTTTTCCATGAAGAGCCAGAAAGTAAGTAGTTTTGACTTTGCAGGCTAGATGGTCTCAGTTGCTAGATGGTCTAGTATTCAACAATACTGCTGAGCAATAAAATAGCCACAGATAATTAATAAATCAAAGGGCATTGCCGTGTTGCAATGATACTTTATTTACAAAAACAGGCAGCTAGGGGACTACAGCTTGCCTATCCTTGCTTTAGATTTTTAACGATTGTTCCAAGATTTGTCATGTTGTATCACTAATTCAGTTAATTAGAACTTGACAAGAATATTCATTTAGCTGCTTCTCTCATGTTTTTAAAAAAACTGTAAGGGTCATTCTAAAACCCTCAGAGCTCAACACAACAAATCTTCTAATAATTTACTCTAAAGAAAAGAAATGCACAAAAATGCATACACAAGGATGTTTATATAATTACTGATAATAAACAACTGGAAACCATTAACAGTGATTTTATTTATTAAGAAGTAAATTAGTGACTATCCAGCAAATTATTCAGAAGCAGCAGACACAGAAAGAGGGTGACAATATTTTCCAAAGCATAAAGAGGTAAATCAAATAATGGCTAGTACTTTATCACTTGGGTAAACATACGTTAAGTATTTCTTTAAAAATTAATGATAGAAAGCTGGGTACAGTGGCTCATGCCTGTAATCCCAGCACTTTGAGAGGCCAAGTTGGGTGGATCACTTGAGGGCAAGAGTTCAAGATCAGCCTCGCCAACATGGTGAAATCCTGTCTCTACTAAAAGTACAAAAATTAGCTGGTTGTGGTGGCACACACCGGTAATCCCAGCTACTTGGGAGGCTGAGGCAGAAGAATTGCATGAACCCAGGAGGCAGAGGTTGCAGTGAGCCAGTGAGCCGAGATCACACCACTATTCCAGCCTGGGCAACAGAGCAAGACTCTGTCTCAAAAAAAAAAAAAAAAAAATTAATGATAGAAATATCTGAGTGATTTGATTTAGGTAACTTTCTACATTTGAATTCTCTTCATTAAGCTTAAATTCTGTAAGTTGAAAAATTACTAAGAAGGAAAATTTCTGCTAGTCTTCGAAGTCCAGCAGACAGCTGGCTAGGTACTTATCCACTGCTATTACATCAACACAGATCCTTATAGCAAACATAGTTTTTAAAATGCTTTTATGTGTTATTTTGTTTGATCTGTAACAATCCTATAAGGTAAGAATTTCTGTAATAGAACACTTAGTTATTTCCAAGATTGTTCCAAATAATACCTCCAACCTTAGTAGAGTTGGAGATTTAAGCCATTCTTAACTTTAAATTCTTAAGGATTTATAAAAATATTCTCCTTCAGTATGGAAATTTCCAGCTTTCATAGACTCCATTTTTCTTTCTTTTTTTTTTTTTTTTTTTTTTTTTTTTTTTTTTTTTTTTTATGTGTTTTTTTTACTAAGGGACATGTGCTTAATACCTAAAAATACATTCCTTGATTAATTCAGTAATTAAATGGCACACCAGTGAAGACAATCTTACCCCAGGAAAATTTTCACACGAAGTTCTTTTTTGGTCCTCGAGATTGTCTTCAATGTGGTAATTTCTGCATCAAACCAGAATCCTCTTTGTCCAGGACTTTCTACATTATAATTAACCATAACCACATCACCAACATTTAATTCATTCCATTTCAAAATGGTTCTAGCACGTGGTCTAAGATCCTTGACATTCATTTCTAGAGTACCGCTTTCTGGGTATCTGAGAAGAGAGAAAACCATAGAACATGGCTTATGATTACCAAACACAACTAAAGTTTTATGCAATGTACAGAAAAACCTAATTTGCTAACTATCTAGGAGAAAAGTAATAGGTTGCAGTGTCCTTAAATAGCAGGTGTTATTTCACCCTGGCTTCCCATGTGTACTGTGATACTACACTGTAGTTTCTGTGAGTGTGAGCATGAACCCTCTCCCCATCCCCACTAGGCCTTGGAGATGTGCATCTCTTCATGGTTTGCAGGTTGTCAGGCAAGTAAGTGTTCAGCCGCTGTTCAAGAACCATAATCATCTAATTTGAGGGAGCTATATACTATTTTTCTATAGAACACACTATTTGTAACATATCTATTCAATCACATATTACTGTTATAATCTAGATATTCTGAATGAGAAACTGGATATTTGCAATGGCACTTACATGATATACACTCATGATTTGAATTCCCAGAGCAAAACAATTTTTGTTAAAGTCATATTAAGAAATTCATTGCTAGCTGGGAAGGTAGGGGACTGGGGAAGGTGATGAAAACATAAGCTCTTGCTCTATATTTTTTTTAACCCAAGTTTTGTTTTGGTTTGAGACAATGTCTCACTGTCATCCAGGCTGGAATATAGTGATGGTAATAGCTCACTGTAGCCCCAAACTCCTGGGCTCAAGAAATCCCAGCACCAGAGGTGCCTAAGTAGCTGGTACTACAGGCACGCACAACCACACCTAGCCAATATGTTTAGTTTTTCTTTTGTACAAGCAGGATCTTACTATGTTGATGAGGCTGATTCTGAACTCCTGGCCTCAAGTAATCCTCCTACCATGGCCTCCCAAAGTACTACGATACAGACATGAGCCACCATGTCTGGCTCCAAGTTTTTTTTTTTTTTTTTTGAGATGGAGTCTCACTCTGTTGCCCAGGCTGCAGTGCAGTGGTGTGATCTTGGCTCACTGCAACCTCCACCTCCTGGTTCAAGTGATTCTCCTGCCTCAGCCTCCTGAATAGCTTGGATTACAGGCATGTGCCAATAGGTGTGGCTAATTTTTCTATTTTTAGTAGAGATGTGTTTTCACCATGTTGGCCAGGCTGGTCTTGAACTCCTGATTAAGTGATCTGCCCGCCTTGGCCTCCCAAAGTGCTAAGACTACAGGAGTGAGCCACCACGCCTGGACCCAAGTTTAAGTAAATTTTAATAGGAGTAGATGTTGGCCTGTTTCTGATCTTTGTAGAAGTTCATCAAGTTCTGCCATTTGTATTACCTATAAGAACATGAACCTAGCATGTTCCAACAGCCTCCATTTTCTCTGAAAGAGAAAGGTAAGATTCCAGTTTTTATATGTAGCCAGCTCTCTAGTGATATTTAAAAAAGAAAAAACCAAGAAATTTCATACATATCAAAAAGTAAAACCATGTAAAAATTCTGGCAGTATCTTGGCTTTATGTGTATTTCCTAATAGTAAGCATCACAAACATAAACCTGACCTGAACCTAAAGCTTTATAAGGTTCTCCAATTTTATGTATTTTTATTTATTGTTTCTAGAGATAGGGCCTCACTCTGTCACCCAGGCTGGAATGCAGTGGCATGATCATGCTCGCTTGCAGCCTAGGCCTCCCAGGCCCAAGCAATCCTCTTACCTCAGCCTCCTCCCAAGAATCTGGGACTACAGGCACATGCCACCATGCCCGGCTAATTTTTAAATTTTCTGTGGAGGCAGGATCTCACTATGTTGCCCAGGTTGGTCTCAAAATCCTGGGCTCAAGCGATTTTCCCATCTTGACTTCCCAAAGTGCTGGGATTACAGGCATAAGCAATCACGCTCAGCTGGGTTCTTCAATTTTAGGCCTAACTTCCTGATATCATGAGCCTAAAGACATAAGTAACAGTCCACACTGGCTTCTATAAAATTAAGACCTGCTGCTTTTATGTATTACTAAGTAGTAGAGGGACAAAGATATGAGTAACATCTGGTTCTTGCTCTTAAAAAGCTCAATTTATTGAGGTAGGCCATACTGCTACACCAGTGGTTCTCAAAGTATGGTCCCGGATCAGCAGCAACACCATCATTTGCGGATGTGCTAGGAATGCAAATTCTTGGGCTCCATCTCAGACCGAGTCAAAAACTCTGGAAATGAGATCCAGCAATCTACATTTACAAATCCCCTCAGTGATTCAGATGCATGCTCAAGTTTAAAAATCCACTGTGCTATAGAAATGTAAGAATATTTATGATATTAAACATATCCTAGTAAGGCAGCATTCAAAAGGTAGAAACTAAGGCAAGAAAGTTTGAACCAGTACCCAATTAGTAGCGGCCTGCTCAAAACGAAAGTGGGCCTGAAGTTAGAAGCAGCTAGCCCTGGCTCTTCCAAATCAAACAAAGACTATGTAAGCCCAGGATTCTTTATACCTAACACATTTAGATTAAATAAATATTAATCCTGTGTGGGATATTACAATAGGTGATAGGGGCTGCGTGGGGGGCAGTTTTAACCCTAAGAAAGGCCATTCTGTGTTCACATAGTTCTGACATAGGAAAGAAAGGTACTTGATAATCAAAGATAAGCTTTTGGAACTCACTCTATACCTTAAGTCCATGAAGAAACCGACATACTGTTGTCATAACAGATATAACACTTTGCCTAAATGCCCCTGCCAGCCTCAATCATCTTTTCTAATTCAAACCATTTTTAATGAATTTCCTTCAACTCACGTGACAAGGTTTTGGATCCCTTTCTCATCCTGGCATCCTCACTCAAAAGATGTTCTATTTTCAGCCTGCCTACGTTTATATTCTTAATTTAGCTTCTCCCTCAACTTCCTATCAACCCCTCAACTTAGCTTTTGGCCACTGCGTATCCTTTGGAAAGTTAACAAACCTTTCAGATTATATTCCTAATCTGTAAAATGCACCTAATGGAAACTATATTTCATAAGATGGTTTTGAGAACTAAAATGAGAAGTCTTTTAAAGCACTTACAACAGTACATAATGGGGTAAGTAAATGTCAGTTAATATTTTATTATTATGTAGAAGTAATCTTAAAGAAGGAATCTGGCAAGTACAAAATTATGTCTATGATTCTACTCTTCTCCATTGCAATCACACTTTTTAATGGTCAAACCTAAACTTAGAAGTCTGTAGACCAACACCAGATGTTTATAGACTCAGGTTGTTTCACAACGGTTTGGTCAGAAAAATAACCAGCATTTTTCTCAATCTATAAAATGAGGTTAAACTAGATCTTTTAGTGCTTTTCTAATTCCATAGCTGTGAATTCATTTGCTGCCTCAGTATTTTTAAGGCCAAAGACAAAACTATTTTATTTCAGATGAGATTCTTTTCTCAGCTGTAATGTGAAAATTATTCTGACAACACATCATTCTGTATGTTTTTAAATAATATTGTAAAAAGCATATTTCAGTGGCGGAAAAAAAAAAACAAAAACAAAAACCCACCTCCATTTGCCTAACTTTGTCAAAATTAAATGCCCAGAATGGAAATGTTTTGAACAAAGTAGAGAATCTAAAGTTTTAAAATTGTACATAAAGTTATGTTTATATGGAGACAGGACAAAATAAATCATTCCATACACCACAACAAAGAAATTTAAGCTATACTCGCATGAAAACAAAATTTGTACAAATTCAGGAGAGAATTATGTAGTGAATTATATATATTCTATATATACTCATACATATACATAGTTAAGTCTGCAAAAGTTAAGTCATGAAAGTGAAGCACATGTTTTTAAATTCTAACCAAGGAGATTAAAAACAAAACAAAACAGAAAAGGTACATAAAACTTCTCTTACAGTTGGGAACCTATCATGTCCTCAAATGTTAGGTATAATATTCTCCTGGGCATCTTCATTTACACATATTTTAACATATACAGTGATAACTCTAAAGCTCCACTCTCACCCAGGCTTTTCAGATTCATATAACCAACTACACCTCCAAATGCGATGACCCAGAAGTACCTCAAATACAAAGCATCCAAAATGGAATCCCTCTACCCCATAATCTGCTGGTGCTCAGTATTCTCTAAGAAAAACCCTTCATGCTCTTAGAAGTATAAGAGTTATCCCCAATTCCTCTTATATTGCCTTTATCCAGTTACTTAGTCCTACTTACGATAATCTGTTAATTGCTATTTAATGTAACTCTATCTCCTTAGTTAAAATCTACCTTTCCCAAACTAGGCCCAACACATCTTGCTTATAAAATAGATCTATGTCTTTTTATGAAGTCTGATTACAATTTGTTGACAGGCTATGGGAAAACAGGTACTCTCATATATTGCTGATGAATACAAAGTGGTATTTTCCCCACTTAGAGGGGAATCTGTCAGTAAACAGAAGTATAAACCAAACTAACAAATACTGTTACTTAAAAACTAGGTAAGAAATAAGATAGAAGCAAACAGGATGGAAGCTCAACTTCTCTTCAGTATCTTTGTTTTGGAGACTTAACTACAGAACTATGTAATGTGTCACATAATTATAAAACAACTAACAAAATGTGAGAAATCCCTAAAAACCAAAAGCAAAATGAACGAAACTACACAACTGGTAGTTTAACACCACCAAGAGAAACTATTACAAGTTATGTGAAAGCATAGTACACTAGACAGCCCAAATGATGTATCTCCTAAGGACAAAAAAGAACTGACTTTTCAGTAGTCCTATTGTTTGCAATATTAGTATTGTTAGTATGAAAACTACCACGACTAGGATACGGCAAATCAGTGACATCATTAGGAACTGTGATTTTTCAGGGTAAAATTAAATATAAAACCACAGAGGTTAAGTTATAACCCTTTCACTCTAAATTTAATTGGATATATCAATGTTCGCCCCTAGTATACTTAAAAGTTATTTCATAGTTCTGTCAAATGACAAGACCTAGAAACATGATCAAACACCTATCAATGAGCAGGACAGACTGTGTGCTTTAAATACCATTTCCAATTCAAAATAACTATTCCTAGACATGGCTGAACCCAGAGCTGGCGCATTCTGTTATACCTGAACACAGAGAAACACTCAAAAACTATTATGACAGTTTCAACTTGAAGGATCCTCCATAGGCCAAAGATGAGACAATCTGAGCACCAAAGTAACAACTGGGATAGGTTAAAGTAAGTGTTAAGATGCACTGGAAGCTCATAATACTTAAAAATAACAATCTCACTGATCAACCTTTGAAGGATTCTAGGAAATTACATTACAAGTAGGCAGCAAATTTTATGATGAGTATATTAGGCTAACAACATCTGAATCTTACCACAGAAAAGTGTCTCCTGATATGATGTCATGCCCTAGGTTAAACAAAAACTGTCTCTCAAGTAGTCTTATCTAATAGAGTGTAAATCAAATGAAACTTTAGATGTGATTATTAGCTTCTCAGGAAACTAACACGTAACAGAAGAATGTGTTAAATACCACATCAGGGATGTGAGTAGTAATATCCAGACTGAGTAAATTGTACAAGACAAATGACACAGTTTATTTAAATAAACAGAGGGCAAAAGGGGAAGAAATCTGTAGATTGAGACTAAGCAACAAAATGCAATGGATGGAGTTTGTTTTGATCCTTATTTGAACAACCTAGGTATATTTTAAAAAGATAATTAAGGAACTATGAACTCTTATCTGAAGCGTTATCTGATGTTAAGGAATCATTGGAAATTTTATGTGACACTTGTTGTTACACTTTGTATGTCAGGGTTTCAAAGTCCATTCCCTGGTTCGATGATGTAGAAGAACTCACAGGACTCCTCCACACATCACAGCATGAAGCTATACCAATGATGATTTAATACAGCCAAAACGACAACAACAAAACAAAAAACAACAACAAAAAGCAAAATCAGCAAAGGGAAAAGGCACATGAAGTGACCACAGGAAACAGGCACAGCTCTCTAAGAGTCATCTCCCAGGAGAGTTACACAGGGCATGCTTAATGCCACCAACAACCAACTGTGTGAAATATTGTCTGCCAGAGCAGCTTATTAGTGTGTTCAAGGTAATTAGGGGCTGATAATAGGTACTGCCTAGCACATACCAGAATTCCAGACTTCCAGAAGCAAGTATTCAGCATAAACCATATTGTTTGCAAAAATAGTTCAGGCACAGTGAACTATTTTTAATCAGAAAATAATGGTAATGTTCCTGAAATCTTAGGCACCCACAGGCGGGGGCCAACCCATATGAACCGATCATTTTAGGGACAGCAGTCTCAGATCTGATAACTCTTTTCTGCAAACTCTAAAAAGAATCATTTTTAAGCCATTTTGTCAGTTGGATACTCTGGGAAACAGAAAAGATGAAGGTAACACCTATGAAAAACACGGAAAGGAAACATAGCTAGGCAGTAAAAGCCCTTAGACCATGATGCTGGTCTATCACTTTGAAAGAAAAAAGGGGCAGGAAAACCCTGAGTGTGGTTCAACTCTGACAACATCTTTGTCAATCTAATGGCAAGCTCAGGTGTGACATTAACATTGGGTAGAAATTGCCAAATCCTGGAAGCTCTGCCACACTTGGTCACTGGCTGAGGGAGGACAAGAAAGAGCATAGCTTTGCCTCTAACACTGGCAGAGTTAGAAAGAGCTGTAGTTGAAAGTGATCAGCTAACCGCACTACTTGCAGCTGGTCAGTGATGGTCTGTTTTGTTTCTGAGATGGAGTCTCGCTCTGCCACCCAGGCTGGAGTGCAGTGGCACGATCTTGGCTCACCACAACCTCTGCCTCCCGTGCTTAAGCGATTCTCCTACCTCTGCCTCCCAAGTAGCTGGGATTACAGGCGTATCCCATCACGCCCAGCTAAGTTTTGTATTTTTAGTAGAAACAGGGTTTCACCATGTTGCTCAGGCTGGTCTCAAACTCCTGACCTCATGATCCACCTCATTTGGCCTCCCAAAGTGCTGGGATTACAGGCATGAGCCACCGTGCCCGGCCATCAAAATCTTTCTTAAGGGGAGATTCACAGTTTCCAAGGCTACATATGAGGCCATTTGCAACAGAAATAATGTAAGGTTCAGGAATTGCTTCAAAATAATACAGTGATGCTCAAGGGTGCTGGTAAAGATAAAACAAAATTGGCCATGAGTTGAAAATGATTAAAGCAAGGTGATGGGTTCATCATACTGTTATTCTGCAATATTTAAAGATTTCTATAATAAATACAAATACTATGCAAGTAAAAATCCAACCACGGACTAAACACAAAAGGCTCTTTCTGGTTTTTGAAGTTTTTCCTTACGTGTATAAATTTTAAAAGGTAACACTCAAGGCTTACAATGAAGATAAGTAGTCTGTCTACTGCCACAACCCACCACATTCCTAACTCCTGTTACTCAAGAGGCAAACACTTTATCTTATTTACCTCAACATTTTCAAACAGCATGTTTTGTATTTTTTGTTGTTAATCTGTTACTGTTAACATCTACCAAATATATTTCACTTGCCTCCATCCTCCTCTTATTATTACTAACACCAAGGCACCGCACTAAGTATTCACATATACTTACAACAACCCTTAGGACAGTTAGGCATTATTGTATCCCTGTATTACAGATGAAGCATAGAAGTTATTTATTTGGACGGTAATAAGGAAGAGAGAGACATGATTCAAACTTATCATCTGGCTCTAGACTCTATACTCTTAACAAGGACTGACAAACTTTTTTCTTCTTCTTAAGGATATTAAACAAACTACGTAGTTTGTAAAATCCGTATCTTTCACATGTTAGCTAAATAGTATTCACGGCTAGGTAATGAAATAATGCTTCAATTACATTTCCTTCCTTCCACAACTGTGTTTTCCTTTGAGTATTTGGTTGCTCTTTTTAGTTATTAATATGTACCTATTATTAATTTATCTACATTCCTATACAGTTGTAGAACTCTGTTCAGACATCTAGGTACTCCATCTTTTTGCAACTTTGAAACATTTCTTCTATTGCCTCCGTCCAATTTCAATCGCAGGCTTTATGGCTGGTACATAGCTATCATGCTAGGATCTCCTTCCATTATCTCCTTTGTTGATTCCTATTTCCTGGAGAGCATGCCTTCTTGTTTTAAACATTAGGCAGGGTTAAAAGTAGTTAAAATGCTCTTTAACAGAAATTAACCAATCCTCTTATTCTTAGCTCTATTCCACATGCCTTCTTCCAAAGTACCTAGTGAATTCAAGGCCTGAGCCTTCCCGAGGTTGTCCAAAACCAATTTGCTTCCTGTTCGTTGGCTTTTTGTCCATAGGTTTCAGTTCTCTCTGGCCTGCTATAAAACCACTGCTCTGTATAATTAATGGTCACCATGGTACCTGTTTGAAAATTATATTCCTAGGCTGGGCATGGTGATTCAGGCCTGTAATCCCACGACTTTGGGAGGCCAAGGCAGGTTAATCACCTGACGTCAAGAGTTCGAGACCAGCCTGGCCAACATGGTGAAACCCCGTGTCTATTAAAAATACAAACATTAGCCAGGTGTTGTGGTGGGTGCCTATAATCCCAGCTGCTCAGGAGGCTGAGGCACAAGAATCGCTTGAACCCAGAAGTGGGAGGTTATAGTGAGCTGAGATTGTGCCACTGCACTGCAGCCTGGGCCACAAGAGCAAGACCTCGTCGTGGTAGGGGGCAAGGGTGGGGGAAGGCAGGAAGGCAGGCAGGCAGGCAGGAAGAAAGGAAGGAGCAAAACAAAGAAGGAAGGAACAAAAGAGCGAAAGCCAAAGAGCAAGTAGATTATTCCTGGGCCCTATCCAAGGACCACAAAATGAGGGGGCAAGGAGAGAGGGTTCCCTCAGGAATCTGTTTCTTAAACATCTTACACTAGTTAAAATGCAGTGTTTCTGACCATCTTTGAGAAACACAAATGTAAAGGGATGATACATAGGTTTGAAGAGGTCAGATCTACTGCTATCTGTGAAGTCCTTCTTCTAAGTACTAAGTGATCTTTTAACACATGAGCAATAAAAAAGTCACATACATATCTAGCTTCTTCCTCTCTCCTTTTGATTACCATCCACTCAGGACCCTACAAGTCATACATATAGGAAATAGTCTTAAGTCTTTGGTAAATACACCAGTAACAACCAAAAAGCAATAGAGCAGATAGGTTATTGTACCAGGGTTCTGAAATTAAATGTCTTATTCTAGTTCCCTATACTCAAGATTGACATGACACTTAATTCAAGAAAAATCTAGTTTCTCCCCTCAAAACCTAGAAATCATTACATTTGACACTGTCAAAAACATTTTTGGGGCTCTTTAAGAAAAAGATCACTACATCAATGTACTCAAGAAAATTAGTTTTGTTACTTTTTAGAAAAACTACTTTCATCTAAAAATACCACCTGATTTTATTCAGAATTGGCTCACTGACTTCTATTTGCAGTAGCCATAATCAAGGCTCCTCAAAATCATGTACCACACCCTGAGAAATAGGTCCAGAAATCTTAAAGAATGCTGGGAACAATGACCACATATTTTAGGACGTTTGCCAGATGAGTTTTTAATTACAGCCTTGCCTGAGTCACCCACAAAATTCTAAGTGATGTTGTAACATTTCATTTGATTTCGATCCCATCCCATGGTAAAGCCTTAACACTGTATTAAAAGCAGCAGTTGAACCTATTTGGTTTAAGCAACGCTTTTAATACTAAAGAGTATGTGTTCTCCCCACAGAGAAGTACATACAGGTGTTTATTGGCAAGTAAAGGACCTCCCTGGTTTATCATATCTGTTCCTGACTAGAGATAAACACAAATATTTAAGTTATGTAAACAAACTGATATGCTATAGACAGATGGTGTTTTACAACAGTGTTTTTTAAAAGCATGCTTCTCCTAAAATGAGAGGTAGTATAGCAGAGCAGTTGCAAGCATGTGCTTTTTGGAGTCTGCCTACTACCTACTAGCTCTCTAACATTGGGTAAGTTACTTCGTTAAATCTCAGTTACTCTTCCCACTTTACACATAAGAAAATATCTACTTCACTGAGTTTCTATGAGGATTACATGAGAAAATCCAGATAAAGTATTTGTATACTGCTTGGCCACAGTGTTATTTTATTAAGAGAATTATTGGATTAAGCTACTTTAATTTGGTCTTCACTATGAAAAGGCTCTAGGCAATCATTTGCCCATGGTTAAAGACTGTAACTTACCTAGCCACAGGTAACTGTTCATTCTTAAGATGCAATACTGACATACTAACTTTCTTAAGATTTTTCCTCTTTACATACACATTGCGTTGTTTAAACTACTAGGTATTTTCTAGCTTACTTTTATTCTTACAGAAATCATCTAAAGTTACAAGCCAAGGCGTCTAAATTAGACCACTAAGTTTAATAAAGCAAGGAAAAGCAAGTCACTAACAACAATAGTTTCCTTACACTTATCTTTTGAATTGACCTGTAAGACTAATGGTGCATGTTAAATCCTTGGCTGTAAGAGGATAAAGAGAACAGGTGGTAGTGTGGTAACTATGGCCTAAAAATTAAAGCCTAGACCACAGCATTATGAACTTCATGCCATGCCAGGCACAGTGGCTGAAGGCCTGTACTCCCAGCACTTTTGGGAGGTCGAGGTGGAAGGATTGCTTGCACCTAGAGTTTGAGACCAGCCTGGGCAACAAAGTGAGATGTCATCGCTTAAAAAAAAATCAAAAATTAACTGAGTGCAATCGTGTGCACCCGTGGTCCAAGCTGAGGCAGGAGGATCACTTCAGCTCAGGAAGTCAAGGTTGCAGTGAGCCACGTTTGCGCCACTCCATTTCCACCTGGGTGATGGAGTGAGACCCTGTCTCAAAAAAAAAAAAAAAAAAAAGAAAGGAAAAAAAAAAACACTTTAAGCCAATGTTTAGAGAACTTCTGAACTGACTGAAAATTTATGGGTTGATTATTCTGTATTGACCAGGGACTGAGTTGCTTCATCCACTGATAACATGTCAAGGAAACAGCACTTTACAATCAGGAAAGAATGTGACATCTAGTTTAAAAGGACTGACTGCCGGTGGTGGCTCACACCTGTAATTCCAGCACTCTAGGAGGCCAAGGTGGGCGGATCACTTGAGGTCAGCAGTTTGAGACCAACCTGCCAAATACGGTGAAACCCCATCTCTACTAAAAATGCCAAAATTAGCCAGACATGGTGGCAGGCACCTGTAATCTCAGCTACTAGGGAGGCTGAGGCATGAGAATCGCTTGCACCTGGAAGGCAGAGGTTGCAGCAAACAAAGATCATGCCACTGCATTCCAGCTTGGGCAACAGAGCGAGAAAAACCTTAGATCTGAGAATGGTCAACTATTATATAGCACATCACTCATTCAAGAATTTGCTAGACAAATTCCCCCATGAATACATTATGCACATTACTTTCTATGCAAAATTCATACGGGTAAAGACTGTATATTCGAGAAACAGTCCCTCATTTAAAGTCACCTATAGATCATTTAGCTTGAATGAAATAAAATTTTAGAAAAGACTGAGCTCCAATATTTTGTCAACAGGGAAGCTAAATGGAAAAAAGAAAAAACAAGCTACAAACTAACTAGACACACTAAAATAAGAATGAATCTGGCCAGGCATGGTGGCTCATGCCTGTAATCCCAGCACTTTGGGAGGCTGAGGCAGGCAAATCACCAGGTCAGGAGTTTGAGACCAGTCTGGCCAACATGGTGAAATCACATCTCTACTAAAAGATACAAAAAAATTAACCGGGCGTGGTGAAACATGCCTGTAATCCCAGCTGTCAGGGAGGCTGAGGCAGAAGAATTGCTTGAACCCGGGAGGCAGAGGTTACAGTGAACACAGATCACGCCATTGCACTCCAGGCTGTGCGACAGGGCGTCTCAAAAAAAATAAATAAATAAAGAATGCATATCATTTTTGGCTCAAGCCATCCTCCCACTTCAGCCTCCTGAGTAGCTGGGACTACAGGTGCACACCATCATAGCTGGCATTCATTCATTCATTCATTCATTCATTCATTCATTTATTTAGTAGAGACGGGGTTTTGCCATGTTGCCTACGCTGGTCTTGAACTCCTGGTCTCAAGTAATCTCCTTGCCATGGGCTCCCAAAGTGCTAGGGTTACAGGTATGAGCCACTGCACAGGCCAAGAATTTGCATTTCTAACACGTGACTCTGATGCTCCTGGCCAAGCACCACACTTTGAGAATCAGTGGACAAACGCAGTGGTTCTCAACCATGGCTAGACATTAGAATCACAGGGAATTATTATCACAGGGAATGATTAGAAGAATCATTAGAACTTTTGAAGACATCAATGCCAGGGAGAAGGAAGGGTGATCCCTCAGAAGGATTATACTAGAAATTCTATGGGAAGAGGTCCCATACACTGATCATTTTGAAAACTCTGAAAACTTAGACAAGTGTGCCAGGGTTGAGGACCACTAGTCTAAGTAATTCAAATGAATCTAAACCAAATCCATTGAGAGCAGATGCTTCTTAATACAAAAGCAAGACAAAGATTTTAGCATTTGTCTGCTCATAAAGCAGCCAAATGATGAGTACAGAAAAAATTTGGCAGGATAGCCTAAGTGGATGACACACCCATGGTTTAACTCAATAGAAACTGCATGTGTGCTTTTTGCTTTAAATCCGAGGCAAAGTCTAAAGCAAGTCTTTAGGTCATACTTGCTATTAAATGTTTATATAAAATAGTTCACCTCTGAGGGCAATATATAAGTAGGCTATTACAATTATATGTAACATGTCTGTGCTGAATCACAATATCGCATATTGGTGAACTCTTAGGTTCTGGAGTCAGACAATTTAATAGATGTGACCCTTGGCTAATTATATAATTAACCCTTGGTTTCCTCATATGAGAGTTAATGTAACTAACATTATAGTCACGCTAAAGATTATGCAGCATCTGCATAAAGAGTTATGCCGAGTCTGGCACATAAGACAACAATCTCTAAAACATCATAAGCTATGCCACAGATATTATTAAAAACACTAAGGAAATGATTGCCTTTCAACACCACTACTTCCCTCAGTCAACATCCTGACTCTTCATCAATAGCTTCAGGGTCTCCACTTGCAAGACGGCTGTCAGTTTTGTGAATTTAGACATTTAGGGCCCTTAAAAATGTTAAATCTTAACTTTTAATATCTTAACTACAGAGAGGATAATTGATACGAATAAGCAATATTGAGGAAGCTATAAAACTGAACAGTACACTTAGTAAAATAAAATACTGATGACTTAATGATCTATAATTGCCTCTATATCTTGACATCTCGCTTACTTTTAAGTTTTCTTCCCTTTGCTTTTTTCCCTGCCTTGGCCTCCCAAAGTCCATTTCTGTTCTGTTCAAAATACCACTAGAAACAAGAGTTTTCATTCAGAAGTACAGTCTCTCTCCAGTAATCAGAGTCTGAGTAAGGAGAGGTAGTTCTCACAGCCAAGTTGTATGTGCCCACTAACGGAATGCTTTTAAAAATGACTTAAGAATTCCTTGGAATCTAAATCTCCAGAGTTTAAATTTAATAATTCTACTGCCAAAGTTTTCCCTGAGTACTGATTAGGTTGAGTTCTACTAAAACAAGGGTGAGGACAGATAAGTGACACAGAAGAGCAATCCGGAAAAAAACCTACAAATATCCATCTACTTTGTACATAATGTCAACCCCATGTTTGCTTTGCACTATCTGCATAGAGCTGTGAACCACAAAGTTGACAGTTTAATGTAGGCCTTAAGGCAGACAAACTATCGAATATTCACAAGAAACCTTCAATAATTCAGGAAGGGCATGGGGGTTCACACCTGTAATCCCAAAACTTTGGGACATGGAGGCAGGTGGATCACTTGAAGTCAGGAGTTCAAGACAAGCCTGGCCAACACAGCGGAACTCTGTCTCTACTAAAAACACAAAAATTAGCCGGTCGGGGTGGTGCATATCTGTGTCTCAGGAGGCTGAGACAGGAGAATCATCTGAACCCGGGAGACAGAAATTGCAGTGAGTCAAGATCATGCCACTGCACTACAGCCTGGGCCATAGAGCAAGGCTCTGTTTCAAACAAAGAAAAAACAATTCAGCCTATGTTCACCAAGAAATCCATAAAAAAAAAGGAACATTTACAAGTAACTAGTAAAACTCAAATTTTAAAACATTTCATATTGGCCGGGCACGGTGGCTCAAGCCTGTAATCCCAGCACTTTGGGAGGCCGAGGCGGGTGGATCACGAGGTCAAGAGATCGAGACCATCCTGGTCAACATGGTGAAACCCCGTCTCTACTAAAAATACAAAAAATTAGCTGGGCATGGTAGTGCGTGCCTGTAATCCCAGCTACTCAGGAGGCTGAGGCAGGAGAATTGCCTGAACCCAGGAGGTGGAGGTTGCGGTGAGCCGAGATCGCGCCATTGCATTCCAGCCTGGGTAACATGAGTGAAACTCCGTCTCAAAAAAAAAAAAAAAAAAAAAAAAAATTTCATATTTAATATAACCTGTTTTTCATGAATTTAGTTTCTATCTATAATTTTTAGAAGAAAAATGGAGACAAATTAAGAAACAAATTATTTCAGTTATATTTGAGAGTTACGTCTTCTACCATATCTTAAGGTTTTTTGGTTTTGTTTTTGAAACTCCTTTACCTAAATAGAAACATCATAAATCTGTAATGTCTATCATTCCTCATAGACTAAAAATTGTTTTTAACTCTGCTCTCACTGGAGTAGGAGCTGAAAATTCAAGGGAATATCTATCTTGGCCTAATTCAGCAAGCAATTTTGTTTTAATGAAGGTTCATTTCAAAAACTGGTAATTAATCTGGTCTAGTAATCTATTAGATATGTAGATTACTATAAAAAATAGATTTTAAACATCTGCATTTTGACTGACAAACATTGCATATCCCAAAAGAATTCCAGAGGCAGGTTTCTTTTATCTCATGTACATCTCCCTGCTTTTGCTAACTGATATCTTGTTCAAACTACACGCCGTACTCAGAGGCTTGGAGATAAACTGTGCACAGGTTTCCCAAATAATGCTTATCACTCTAGGAGACAAATGAAAAACTAGTTATTTGAGAGAAATGCTATAAAGCCATAAATGCAATGTGATGGTAATCTTTAAGTACTTAAAGCCTATTTAGTTGAAGTAAAAAAATTTAACTTTGAGAGACACTAGCTTAGAGGTAAAAATGATATGCTGAGGTAAGAGGTCATCTAATACAATTACTAACTTTATAAATTCTCTTTGCAATGCATCATCTCCAATAAGTCTTCCAGGCTATGGTTGAAAATAGCCAATGCTAGTTCACTGGCTACATCTCAAGGCGCACCATTCTCTATCTTCAGAGAGATTTGACTGGTAGGAAGTTTAGGTTATCCTGAAACTTCCCTTCTATGTTATATAGAACTTCCTTTTGAAAGAGCTTTTAAAATGTGGGAACTGTCATAATCTAAGCTTTTCAAGCTAAGTATTTAGTTCTTTCAGCTACTCTTCACTATAGTTTTACGTTTTGAATCCTACTCTGTGCATGCAACACATCCTGCCGGTACTGTTTTTAAGGCATGGGAGCTAGAAGACAAATTTATACTCTGGTATGAAAAATTATAAACATTCTAGATTTTGAACTAATACTTGGTAAGAATTTGGTAGCATATTTTCCACACATATTAATGTATCACTTGAATAGTGACTTAAGCTCATTTGGTGTGTTTAATACATACTAAATCTGTCCCAACAGTAACTTTTGGTTGGGTGCAGTGGCTCACGCCTGTAATCCCAGCACTTTGGGAGGCCGAGGCAGGCGGACCATCTGAGATCAGGAGTTCGAGACCAGCCTGACCAACATGGAGAAACCCCGTCTCTACTAAAAAATATATAAAATTAGCTAGGCATGGTGACACATGCCTGTAATCCCAGCTACTAGGGAGGCTGAGGCTGGAGAATCACTTTAACCCAGAAGGCGGAGGTTGCAGTGAGCCAAGATGGTGCCACTGCACTCCAGCCTGGGTAACAAGAGTCAAACTCCAACTCAATCAGTCAATCAATCTGTCCCAATAGTAACTTTTGTACTACACTATTTTTTTAAATGGGTAAAGACAACAGTTTACTGTCAGAATCTAAGCCCTCAAGGCAAGTTCTTAATACCACTTCCATCCTAACATTTTTAAACCTATTTTGGGCCAGGTGTGGTGGCTCAGGCCTGTAATCCCAGCACCTTAGGAGGCCAAGGTAGGTGAATCACTTGAAGTCAGGAGTTCAAGACCAGCCTGGCCAACACAGTGAACCCCTGTTTCTGCTGAAGAATGTAATAATTAGCAACGTGTGAACCTCTAGTCCCAGCTACTCAGGAGACTGAGGCAGAAGAATAGCTTGAACCTGAAAGGTGGAGGTTGCAGTGAGCTGGGGCTGTACCATAGCACTCCGACCTGGATGACAGAGAGAGACTCCATCGCTAAATCAATCAATCAATCTTATTTTCTCCAGGAAGTGGGGTTGGGGAGTGACTGCTAATCAATATGAGATTTCTTTTTTGGGAGATATTCTAAAATTTGTTTGTGGTGATATGTCAGGTAAACTGTACATGAACTATCTCAATAAAAAGCTGTTTAAAAAAATATTTTGCACTGGGCATAGTGGCTCACACCTTTAATCCCAGCACTTTGGAAGGTTGAGGCAGGAGGATTACTTGAGCTCAGGAGTTCAACACCAGCCTGGGCAATAAAGTGAGACCGCATCTCTACAAAAAAATTAGCTGGCCGGGCGTGCTGGCTCATGTCTGTAATCCCAGCACTTTGGAAGGCTGACATGGGCAGATCACCTGAGATCTGGAGTTTGAGACCAGCCTGGCCAACATGGTAAAACCCTATTTCTACTAAAAATACAAAAATTAGCCGGGCATGGTGGTACACACCTATAATGCTAGCTACTCAGGAGGCTAAGGCAGGAGACTAGCTTGAACCCAGGAGGTGGAGGTTGCAGTGAGCTGAGACTGCACCACCGTACACCACCCTAAGCTACAGTGTGAGACTCTGTCCCCCCAAAAAAAAACCCTTAGCCAAGCATGGCAATACATATGCCTGTATTCTCAGCTACTTGGGAGGCTAAGGTGAGAGGATCGCTTAAACTCAGGAGGCGGAGAATGCAGTGAGCCACCATCACATCACTGTATTCCAGCATGTGCAGCAAAGTGAGACCCTCTCCCCATCCCCACTACAACATATACATATAGATGTCACTCAAATGGCTGTTACACCACATATTTTAAAACACACTTTACAAAATACCGTTAAAATACCTATTAAAAAACCTAATAGAGGCTGGGCACAGTGGCTCTCACCCCTATAATCCCAGCACTTTGAGAGGCAAATGGGGGCAGATCACTCACGGTCAAAAGTTTGAGACCAGCCTGGACAACATGGTAAAGCACTGTCTCTACTAAAAATACAAAAATTAACCAGGCATGGCAACATGTGCCTATAATCCCAGCTACTTGGGAGGCTGAGGTAGGATAATCACTTGAACCCAGGAGGTTGAGGTTACAGTGACGCAAGATCACACCACTGCACTCCAGCTTGGGCAACAAAGAGAGACTCCGTGTAAAATTAAAAAAAAAATTAAAAAAAAAACCTAACAGAGAAAAAGACAAGCAGAAACTCATACACTCTAAATTAAGCCAAATATTATGATACTGAAAAATAAACCACGTAAGAACCAGAGATAATCGAGAGCTAAAAGGCCCTTATTAAAGTACAACCACCAAAACCAAAAAGTAACAGACTGAACATGGCCGCTAAAGGATTTCTTCAGAAAGACTTTTTAAAATTATCTTGAAATAGAAGGCTTTGTTTCTACAAATGAAAACATGAATAAAGTCCTCAATAGTCTGAGCACTTACTCATCATACTGGATATGGTAAATAACGTCTTCATCAGCAGCAACAGAGTCTGAATTAGACGTAGAGGGTACACTGTCCAATTTATTTGTGTTGTCTTTGGATTTATGATTTACATTTCCATTAGTCCTTTTACAAGAACTGCCATTCTTCAGTGGAGTTTTGCCACGTGACTGTCCATCAGAAGCTCTAGTAACACTATGTATGTGTGCTTCAAACCAAGCACCAAGGCCGACATCTCTGGCATCCACCAATTCATTTACCTAAAAAAAGTTTAAAATCAGTTAATGAAGCTTAATTTTGTCTACTGCTTCAAAAACCTCAATATAACTCAAGTTATTTGTGGGTTATCATGGTAAACAATATTTTCAGCCTACTCATGTTTAAAGTGATTAATAAGATTAGATCAAGACTATTCTTTCTGGATTGTGCTATCCTAAATCTATTTACTGATATAAAAACTAACTTTCTTCCTAATTTCCTTCAATGAAATAGGTGTTTTCTTTAACTGCTCCTTACTGGTATATACACTAGACTTTTGAAAATATAATTCTTATGTACCTAAGAGTCATTCTTGCAAGTCATCCAGAAAGAATGACACTAATGAAAAGCCAGGACTTTAAACTATTATGACTATTAATCTGTTCCATTCATTTCTTCATAATCTTCAAGGTAACTTACACAGTCAGTCCAACCAGAAAACAGTAAAGTATTAAACAGAAAACAAAACTTGAAAATGAGAGAATTATGCACAATAAAAAAATAAGAGTCTAATGAACCCATTTATACAAAATGGTGAAGTTCCATCACTTGTTAGTAACTCATTAAGCAAATACGTGTATCTACTATCTCAAAGAACAAAGATGAAATATAAAAATGAAAAGGACTGTAATACACAAAATGCAGTCAAGTCTAATGGCTGATCCAGAACTAACCCATGCAATCTGACAAAAGGAAAGAGTGTTATCAGAGAATTAAGAGTTATAAAATGGAAGGTTAAAAAAAAAAATCCTGTCTTCTTAAACACTGTTTAAAAGATCAGGCCAGGCGCGGTGGCTCACACTGTAATCCCAGCACTTTGGGGGGCCAAGGCGGGTGGATCACTTGAGGTCAGGAGTTTGAGACCAGCCTGGCCAACATGGTGAAACCCCATCTCTACTAAAAATACAAAAATTAGCCAGGCATGGTGGGGCACGTTTGTAATCCCAGCTATACAGAAAGCTTAGAGGTAGGAGAATCACTTGAACCCGGGAGGTGGAGGTTACAGTGAGTTAAGATCAGGCCAGTGCACTCCAGCCTGGGCAATAGAGCAAGACTGTCTCAAAAAGGGGGTGGGGGGAAGCCAGAGCCAAGAGAAATTCCTTCAACTTTTTTAAAAGCCCATAAAAAGGAAAAAAATGAAACCAACACAAAATCACTACTTCATCAAGCAATCTTTTCCTTGAGGATAGAAGAGACCACCTAAGGTGTTTATCGTAATTCTGACAGATGGTAAACCCTGTGGGAGAAGTATATACTAAAAGTTAAATGTCAATATGTCAGATATTATGCAAGGGTCCTTACTCAGGTAAGTCTAATCCTAACAAGTCTAATTTCTATTTTACAAAATGAGGAAAGAAAGGCTCTGAGAAATTAACTTGCTTTAGGTTTAAGCTAATGAAATATAAGGTCAGGATTTGAAGACATCCTTGACTTTAAAGCTTATGTTCTTACCATTATACCATGAACCTTGATATAAATGGCAAGATAGGTATACAGGAATTTCAAAGGTAAATGAGGATCTTAGAAATAAGTTACTGAAATAAAGAAAAGGTTCAAACCACAAACTGAGAGAAGGTAGCAAGAATACAGACAAAACAAAATCTCAACTGTCACTACCAGAAGAGGTACATTTGACCAAAGACAGTATATGTAATGAACACGGTAGCAATGAAATAGCTTGAAATACATAGGTTTAATATTACACAAGAATGAAGAATTTAGGACAAAAGAAAAGCCTAACAGCCAACCACCGTGGGTATTACCAAGAATCAGAGATTGAGTATGTTATAGATTACATAAATTAATTCATATATTAAATAAACATAGGCTCATTTCTCCCACAGTACTCACTGACAAATTAAAAACATTTAATCTCTTGTAGACAATATAGTAAAAATGAAAATAATCAATGTTAAGGTCCATCATACTTAGGAGAATAAACTGAGGTTACTAATCTGTCACAGCCAATTAAAATGTAAGTTTCATATATTATTATAAAAATATTGCTGTAAGGCCAGCCATGGTGGCTCATGCCTGTAATCCCAGCACTCTGGGAGGCCGAGGTGGATGGATCACAAGGTCAGGAGTTTAAGACCATCCTGGCCAATAAGGTGAAACCCAGTCTCTACTAAAAATACAAAAATTAGCTGGGTGTGGTGGGAGGCACCTGTAGTCCTAGCTGCTCGGGAGGCTGAGGCAGGGGAATTACTTGAACCCTGGAGGCGGAGGTTGCAGTGAGCTGTGATGGCACCACTGTACTCCAGCCTGGGCAGTAGAGTGAGGCTCTGTCTCAAAGGAAAAAAAAATCGCTATAGCAGAGAATGCAGCATATAGTTGATACTAAAATGTTAACAGCAAAAATATATTACACTATAATCAACCTTACTAAGGAGCAGGAAGAGGCACAAATGAAGTACTGAATTTGCCTATCAAATATATGATACTAGCAGGCAGATCTAATACCTGGCTACCTTAACATCTAACAATGAAACTAAGTTAACAGAAACCTAAATCAACCTCAAAATACTGCCATTGCTTGAACATCAACACACAGAACACAACAGCTCACAAAGATAGGGCATTCTTTATATGCCCTACCTTTATAACTGGAAACAAGTTATAGATTTTATTTTATTTTTAAGATGAGTCTTGCCCTGTCGCCCAGGCTGGAGTGCAATGGCGTGATCTCGGCTCACTGAAACCTCTGTCTCCTGGGTTCAAGCGATTCTCCTGCCTCAGCCTCCTGAGTAGCTAGGAGTATAGGCATGTGCCACCATGCCCAGCTAATTTTTTGTTATTTTTAGTAGAGACAGGGTTTCACCACATTGGCCAGGCTGGTCTCAAACTCCTGACCTCATGATCCATCTACCTCGGCCTCCCAAAGTGCTGCGATTACAGGTGTGAGAAACCAGGCCTAGCCCAAGTTATAGATTCATAACTGCATTTATAGCTAGAATTTATAACTGGAAATAAGAACTTTTTTTTTTTGTTTTTTTAGTAGAGAAGGTTTTGCCATGTTGGCCAGACTGGTCTCAAACTCCTGACCTCAGGTGGTCCACCTGCCCCTGCCTCTCAAAGTGCTGGGATTACCTTTTTTCTTTTTTTAAAAGACAGGCTCCTGCTCTGTTGCCCAGGCTGGATGCAGCATTCTGACCACAGCTCACTGCAGCCTCCTACTGCTGAGCTCAAATTCCTGAGCAGCTAGGACTACAGGAATATGCCACCATACCTAGCTAATGTTATTTCTTGTAGAGTCAGAGTTTGCTATGTTGCTGAGGCTGGGTTTGAGCTCCTGGTCTCAAGCAATTCTCTTTCTTGGTCTCTCATAGCGCTGAGATTACACACAAGGCACTGCCTGGTCAAAAAAAAAAAGTATTATCCTACTAAGTACAGTAAGTATCCTGCCAAGTACTGCCGTGAGTAACCACTCACAGAAATCCATATAAACTGGGTGGGGGGAGAAATGCTCTGAAATTCAAAACTTTCTGCACACTGGACAGACATACTAAGTCAGGCAAAATTTGAATGGGCCAAGATGAATGTGAGATGTTAAAGCTGTTTTATAAAGCTTGGGTTTTAAAGGCAGTCCAGAAGAAAAACACTGACCATACGCTCTGTACTGTCTATTACATTTCATAATCAAAAAGGCTAAACATCAAGAACTGTACTGTGGACAAAAATAATATACTAAGATATCAATAATTCTGTTTCCAGTACTTTCTATCACACAACGAGTATAAGAAAACACGTAAGAAGTTTACCAGTACCACATGCTCACCTAAACTGTAAAGGCCTACCATCATCATTCTAAACAGTCATCATTTAGGCCACAATGACAGACAGCCATTTCAAAAGTATAATCTTTCTGGAGTTATAAAAACCTTCCATATACAAAAACCAAAATTGAAACCAACTTAGGTTTAAAGTCTACCTTGCTTCGGAAAATTAGTTCCTAATCTAGAACCAGTATGATTCAATTTATGTTCAATGTACACACAATGTGAATGGATGGACCCAGCCTCTGTACAATCTTTCATAGTCTCTCCATATGTGGTAGTGGTATCTAGTTTCTTGCAGTAACATATGAAAATATTTGAAACTGGTTACATATTGCTCAGAGTTATCAAATACGGCAAAATAATGATACTGGGTAATAAATAACTTCAGATGTAAAAAAAAAAAAATTTGGGGGGGGGATGGAGTCTTGTTCTGTCACCCAGGCAGGAGTGCAGTGGTGCAGTCTCAGCTCACTGAAACCTCTGCCGCTGGGTTCAAGAGATCCTCCTATCTCAGCCTTCTGAGTAACTAGGATTACAGTCATACACCAGTACGCCTGGCTAATTTTTGTATTTTTAGTAGAGACAGGGTTTCGCCATGTTTGCCAGTCTGGCTGTGAACTCCTGACCTCAGGTGATCTGCCTGCCTCGACCTTCCAAAGTGCTGACATTACATGTTTGAGCCACCATACCTGAAATTTCATATTAACATATTGTTTAAATGTTTACTCATGCCAGTTTTGAATAAAGTTAATTTGAAAATTCATCTTTTATACCTGTTTATCATGAGGTTCATTACAACATTGCAGTCAGAAGGAAAAGTCTAAAAATCATCCATAAAGCAATTTCAAGTATAGAAAACTCTACATCTATAAAAAGAAAATATTTACCAAGTGACAAAGGCAAGAAAACAAGACAAAGTAATAAAATGCCCAATTTCTAAGTGCCCTATAATCAACTTAAGGTTTTGATATATTATCTACTCAGATTTGTACTGTCGGAAGTACAAAAAATCCAATGCAAATTTTAAACAAATTAATTTGGTCCGGGCACAGTGATTCACACCTGTAATGCTAGTACTTTGGGGGCTGAGGCAGGTGATCACCTGAGGACAGGAGTTTGAGACCAGCCTGGACAACATGGTGAAACCTCGTCTTTACTAAAAGTACAAAAATTAGCCAGGCATAGTGGTGGGTGCCTGTAAGTCCAGAGGCTGAAGCCAAAGAATAACTTGAACCTATAAGGTGGAGGTTGCAGTGAGCTGAGATGGCATCCCTGTACTCCAGCCTGGGCAACAGAGTAAGATTCCATCTCAAAAATAAAAATAAAGCAAATCATTTCAAAAGTAGCAGCTTCTAAATGGTTTCCAGTTTAGTCAACAAGTCAATATGTGTTAAAAATTCTGTGAAGGCAGAATACTGATTACAAACATATGCTAGATATCCAAATACTTATGGAATGAACTATCCAGAAATATGTACTTCTATCTGAAAAAAATAAAGGCACCAGTCAAAATTTCAAATACCTATGACAATTACCAAGGTTCATTCAAAAAAAAAAAAAAAAAAAAAAAAAAAAAAGAGTAAGTAAATATAGAGGAGCTTCAACTAAGATTAAACACAGATCTAAATTTATTACTGTATGAACCGCAGCCTTCTGAGAATTTAAATGCTAGGTTCCAATGTGTTCCTAAATGGGGAAAGGGAGCCTTAATGTAAAATTTACTTGCCAATTTGTATAACCAAGAAGCAGCTGAAATGAAATTTGAAACCAGGTCTGATAACAAAGCTCAAATCTTTAACATCTATACTACATTGTAATAGCCAGTAGAAGAGATGACAAATAGAGTTTAAATTCTGTAGTTCACAGCCAAAGCAATAACACTGAAAAAGAAAAACCAGAGACCTGCAGAGAAAAGTAATTTCTCCTGATGATCTTCTGAATTAGACTGAGGAGGGAAGAGAGAAAAAATGGTGGGGGTATTGAGAAGGTTGCTAAACAGAAATTTGAGCTGACCTGAACTGCTTAACCTTGATTAAGCTCAGATGTGTAAATACATAATAAACTGGCCTTCCTTTGAAAGCAAATTCATCCTGTCACGGCCAAAACAATTCAAAAGCAGCATCTTCTAAATTCTGGTCAAAGACAAAAAGTAATAACATAAATTTAATACACAGATGGTTACATAAATGTTCATAAATGTATACGTATACGTACACAGGTTGGTATAAATATGTATTACTTCCTTGCTGACTGTTGAAGGCTCTAAAAGCAATGACACACAAATATTAAGGTACATACCTAGAGCCCAGACTTTCGTTTTATTTTTTAAGTAATTTATCTTTTGGGTTCAAGCTATTCTCCTGCCTTAGCCTCCTGAGTAGCTGGTATTACAGGCATGTGCCACAATGCCTGGCGTGTGTGTGTGTGTGTGTGTGTGTGTGTGTGTGTGTGTGTCATGATGCCCAGCTAATATGTACGCATCTGTGTGTGTGTATCTTTAGAGAAAGGGTTTTGCTATGTTGGCCAGGCTGGTCTTGAACTCCTGACCTGAAGTGATCCAGCTGCCTCAGCCTCCCAAAGGACTAGGATTACAAACCTGAGACATAGTGCACAGCCCCTACCATTTGACAAAGGAACCAGGGAACCTTGGAGAAAGGTTGATTCTAGGACTGAAGCAGGAAATATACAAGAAGTACCTGAAGCATGCTGTAGTGCTAGAAAGTAAGATAATACGATGGACAGGAGAGGGATTCAACACGGCCGAAGAAGAACAGCTCTGCATTGCAGCTCCCAGCGAAAACGCAGAGGGTGAGTGATTACCGCATTTCCAAACGAATTTTTACTGCCCACAGACCAGAAGATTCCTGGGCGGAAAAGCGCCATGATCCCCCAGCGTGACTGTTTCAGCCAGAGAAGTGGGTCTCTGCACAATAACTCACACAAATCCAGGCGCCTTTTCAACTGGCGACTGGAATGCCTGGGAGACATAGTCGCCTGTGAAACTGGAAAAGAAAAAAAAAAAAAAAAAAAAAAAAAAAGGGCGGGGGGGACTGAAACAGGGAGCCAGGTAATCTGGCTCTGCTGGTCCCACCCCCACGAAGACCAGCAACCTGAAATGCTCTGGATTGAGTATCAGCTCTGAGGGGGAAGGGCACCCACCATTACCGAGGAAGCCCCGCCATTACCGAGGCAGCCTGCCATTACCTAGGCAGCTCTAACTATACCTCTATAAACAAAACTGCAAGGAAATTCACACAGCAGCTGTGCAGAGTCCACGGCAGCTCACCAATGCCTCTGCTGGCAGATTGTAACTAGGCTACCTCCTCGCTGGGCAGGGTATCTCTGAAAAAAGGCAGCAGCACGACAGAAACTTAAAAATAAAGCCCCACCTTCTGGGGAAAGCATACATGGGAAAAAAAGGCGGTTATGAGCTCCACTACAGCAGACTTAAAAGTACCTGCCCAGCAGCTCTGAAAGGAACAACAGAGCTCACAGCTCAGCACTGAGCTCCTATAAAGGACAGACTGTCTCCTCAAGGAGCTCCTCAACCCCCGTATACTCAAAGAGTCACGTCATAAAGGAGAGCTCAGCCTAACATCTAGCGGGTATCATTGTGGGACAAAGATAGCAGAAGAAGAAACTGTGAGGAACCCTTACTGTTCTGCTGCTGCTGCAAGTGATCCACAGGCAAGCAGGGTCTGGAGTGGAACTCCATCAGTCTTAGAGCAGAGGGGCCTGACTGTTAGAAGGAGAACTAAGAAACAGAAAGAAATAACTTCATCATCAACAAACAGGACATCCACTCAGAGACCACATCTGAAAGTCACCAATGACAAACACCACATCAAAATAAATCCACAAAGATGGGAAGAAACCAGCATAAAAAGGGAGAAAACACCCAAAACCAGAACGCCTCTCCTGCTCCAAGGGATCACAACCCCTCACCAGCAAGAGAACAAGACTAGATGGAGAAGGAGTGTGATGAACTGACAGAAACAGGCTTCAGAAAGTGTGTAATAACAAACTTCTCTGAGCTAAAAGAACATGTTCTAACCCAATGCAAAGAAACAACCTTAAAAAAAGGTTTGACAAAATGCTAACAAGAATAAACAGCTTAGAGAGAAACACAAATGAATTGATGGAGCTGAAAAACACAACACTAGAACTTTGCAAAGCAAACAGAAGTTTCAATAGCCCAACAGACCAAGCAGAAGAAAGGATATCAGAGTTGAAGATCAATTCAATGCAATAAAATTTTGAGAAGGCAAAATCACAGAAAAAAGGATAATAAGAAACAAAGCCTCCAAGAAATATGGGATTATGTGAAAAGACCTAATTGACATTTGATAGGTGTACCTGAATGTGATGGAGAGAATGAATCCAAGCTGGAAAATACTCTTCAGGATATTATCCAGGAAAACTTCCCCAACCTTGCAAGGCAGGCCAATATTCAAGTCCAGGAAATACAGAAAACACCACACAGATATTCCTCAAGAAGAGCAATCCCAAGGCACATAATGGTCAGATTCGCCAGGGTAGAAATGAAGGAGAAAAGGAGAAGGGCAGCCAGAGAGAAAGTTCAGGCTACCCACAAAGAAAAGGTCATCAGACTCACAGTGGATCTCTCAGCAGAAATCCTACAAGCCAGAAGGGAGTGGGGGCCAATATTCAACATCCTTTTTTTTTTTTTTTATTTTAAAAAAATTTTATTATTATTATTATTATTATTATTATTATTTTTTTTTTTTTTTGAGGCGGAGTTTCGCTCTTGTTACCCAGGCTGGAGTGCAATGGCGCGATCTCGGCTCACCGCAACCTCCGCCTCCTGGGTTCAGGCAATTCTCCTGCCTCAGCCTCCTGAGTAGCTGGGATTACAGGCACGTGCCACCATGCCCAGCTAATTTTTTTTGTAGTTTTAATAGAGACGGGGTTTCACCATGTTGACCAGGATGGTCTCGATCTCTTGACCTCGTGATCCACCCGCCTCGGCCTCCCAAAGTGCTGGGATTACAGGCGTGAGCCACCGCGCCCGGCCTCAACATCCTTAAAGAAAAGAACTTTCAACCTAGGATTTCATATCCAGCCAAACTAAGTTGCATAAGCAAAGGAGAAATAAAATCCTTTACGAGAAAGAAATTGCTCAGAGATTTCATCACCAACAGACCTGCTTTACAAGAGTTCCTGAAAGAAGCAATGAACATAGAAAGGAACAACCAGTAAAAGCCACTCCAAAAACAAACCAAATTAAAGAACATCGACACAATGAGGAAACTGCATCAACTAACAGGCAAAACAACCAGCTAGCACATCAAAATGGCAGGATCAAATTCACACATAACAATATTAACCTTAAATGTAAATGGGCTAAATGTAAATGGGCAACATGCCCCAATCAAAAGACACAGACTGGCAAATTGGATAAAAAGTGAAAACCCATCGATGTGCTGTATCCAGGAAACCCATCTCACATGCAAGGATACACAAAGGCTCAAAATAAATGGATGGAGGATGATTTACCAAGGAAATGGAGAGCAAAAAACAGCAGGACTTGCAACCCTAGTCTCTGATAAAATAGACTTTAAACCAACAAAAATCAAAAGAGACAAAGAAGGACACTACATAATGGTAAAAGAATCAATGCAACAAGAAGAACTAACGATCCTAAATATATACACACCCAATACAGGAGGACCCAGACACATAAAGCAAGTTCTTAACGACCTACAAAGAGACTTAGACTCCCAAACAATAACAGTGGGAACCTTTAACACCCCATTGTCAATATTAGACAGATCGAAGAGACAGAAAATTAACAAGGATATCCAGGACTTGAACTCAAACCTGGACCAAGCAAACCTAATAGACATTTACAGAACTCTCCACCCCAAATCCACAGAATATACATTCTTCTCAGCATCACATCACACCTACTCTAAAACTGACCACATAATTAGAAGTAAATTACTCCTCAGCAAATGCAAAGGAATGAAAATCATAACAAACAGTCTCTCAGACCACAATGGAATCAAGTGAGAACTCAGAATTCAGGAACTGTCTCAGAACTGCACAGTTTCATGGAAACTGAGTAAGTGGCTCTTGAATGCTGACTGTATGAACAATGAAATGAAGGCAGAAATAAAAATGTTACTCGAAACCAAGAAGAATGAAGACACAACATACTAGAATCTCTGGGACACATTAAAAGCAGTGTCTAGAGGAAAATATACAGCAATAAATGCACACATGAGAAGCAAGGAAAGATCCAAAATCGACATCCTATCATCAAAATTGAAAGAGCTAGAGGAGCAAGAACAAAAAAACAAAACTTAGCAGAAGACAAGAAATAACTAAGATCAGAGCAGAACTGAAAGAGACAGAGATGCAAAAAACCCTTCAAATAATCAATAAATCCAGGAGCTGTTTTTGGAAAGATCAACAAAATAGACCACTAGCCAGATTAATAAAAGAGAATAAACAAATAGATGCAATAAAAAACCATAAAGGGTATAGATATCACCACAGTTTCCAAAGAAATACAGACCAACATCAGAGATTACTACAAACAACTCTATCCATATAAACCAGTAAACCTGGAAGAAATGGATAAATTCCTGGATACTTCCATCCTCCCAAGCCTAAAGCAAGAAGAAGTTGAAACCCTGAATAGACCAATAACAAGGGCTGAAGTTGAGGCAGCAATTAATAGCTTACCACCCAAACAAAGCCCAGGTCCAGATGGGTTCACAGCAGAATTCTACCAGACATACAGAGAGGAACTGGTACCACTCCTATTAAAATTATTCCAAACAATCCAAAAAGAGAGAATCCGTCCCAAATCATTTTATGAGACCAACATCATCCTGATACCAAAACCCGGAAGAGACTCAACAAGAAAAGAAAACTTCAGGCCAATATCCATGATGAACATAGATAAAAATTCTTCAATAAAATACTGGCAAACCAACTACAACATCATATCAAAAAGCTTATCCAACACGATCGAGTACGCTTCATCCAGGGGATACAAGGCTGGTTCAACATACCCAAGTCTATAAATATAATTCACCACATAAACAGAACCAAACACAAAAACCACATGATTATCTCAATAGATGCAGAGAAGGCCTTTGATAAAATTCAACAGCCCTTTATGCTAAAAACCCTCAATACGTTCTGTATTGACACAATGTATCTCAATGTTCAACAGCCCTTTATGCTAGAAACCCTCAATACGTTCTGTATTGACAAAACGTATCTCAAAATAATAAAAGCTATGTATGACAAACCGACAGCCAATATCATAATGGATGGGCAAAACCTGGAAGAATTCCCTATGAAATCTGGCACTAGACAAGGATGCCCTCCCTCACCACTCCTATTCAATATAGTATTGTAAGTTCTAGCCAGAGCAATCAGAGAAGAAAGAGAAATAAAGTGCATTCATTTAGGAAAGGAGGGAGTCAAATTGTCTCTATTTGCAGACAACATGATTGTGTATTTAGAAGACCCCATCATCTCAGCCCAAAATCTCCTGAAACTGATAAGCAACTTCAGCAAAGTCTCAGGATACAAAATTAATGTGCAAAAATAACAAACATTACTATACACCAATAACAGACTTAAAGAGAGCCAAATCCAGAATAAACTGCCATTCACAATTGCTACAAAGAGGATAAAATACCTAGAACTACAACTAACAAAGGATGTAAAGGACCTCTTCAAGGAGAGCTACAAAGCACTGCTGAACGCAATAGGAGAGGACACAAACAGATGGAGAAACATTCCATGCTCATTGTTAGGAAGAATCAATATAGTAAAAATGGCCATATTGCCCAAAGTAATTTATAGATTCAATGCTATCCCCATCAAGCTACCAATGATCTTTTTCACAGAACTGGAAAAAACCACCTTAAACTTCATATGGAACCAAAAGAGAGCCCGCACAGCCAAGTCAATTCTAAGCAAAAAGAACAAAGTTGGAGACATCACGCTACCTGACTGAAAACTATACTACAAGGATACAGTAATCAACACAGCATCGTACTGGTACCCAAACAGAGATATAGACCAATGGAACAGAACAGAAGCCTCAGAGGCAACACAATACATCTACAACCATCGGATCTTTGACAAACCTGACAAAAACGAACAATGGGGAAAGGTTTCCCTGTTAATAAATGGTGTTGGGGAAATTCGCTAGCAATGTGCAGAAGGCAGCAACTGGACCCCTTCCAGACACTAAAATTAACTCCAAATGGATTAAAGACTTGAACATAAGACCTAACATAAGACCCTAGAAGAAAACCGAGGCAAAACCATTCAGGACATAGAAATAGGCAAAGACTTCATTACTGAAACACCAAAAGCATTGGCAACAAAAGCCAAAATAGACAAATGGGATCTAATTAAACTCCAGAGCTTCTGCACAGCAAAAGAAACAATCATTAGAGTGAACCAGCAACCAACAAAATGGGAAAAAGTTTTTGCAATCTACCCATCTGACAAAGGGCTAATATCCAGAATCTACAAAAAACTAAAACAGATTTACAAGAAAAAAGCAAACAAACCCATTCAAAAGTGGACGAAGGATATGAACTGACACTTTTCAAAAGGCATATATGAGGCCAACAAACATGAAAAAAATGCTCATCATCACTGGTCATTAGAGAAGTGCAAATCAAAACTACACTAAGGTACCATCACATCCCAGTTAGAATGGCAGCTATTAAAAAATTCAGAGACAACAGATGCTGGAGAGGATGAGGAGAAATAGGAACACTTTTACACTGCTGGTGGGAGTGTAAATTAGTTCAACCATTGTGGAAGACAGTGTGGCGATTCCTCAAGGACCTAGAAACAGAAATTCCATTTGACTCAGCAATCCCATTACTTGGTATATATCCAAAGGATTAAAATCGTTCTCTTACAAGGACACATGCACACGAATGTTCACTGCAGTACTGTTTACAAAAGCAAAGACTTGGAATCAACCCAAATGCCCACTGATGACTGACTGGACAGGAAAAATGTGGCACATGTACACCATGGAATACTATGCAGCGATAAAAAATGACATGTTCATGTCCCTTGCGGGGACATAGATGAACCTGGAAATCATCATTCTCAGCAAACTGACACAAGAACAGAAAATCAATCACCGCATGTTCTCACTCATAGATGGGTGTTGAACAATGAGAACATGGACACAGGGAGGGGAGCATCACACACTGGGGTCTGTGGGTGGGGAACTAGGGGAGGGACAGCGGGAAGTGGGGCGTTGAGCGGGATAACATGGGGAGATATGCCAGATACAGATGATGGGGAGGAAGGCAACAAACCACACTGCCATGTATGTACCTGTGCAACAATCCTGCATGTTCTTCACATGTACCCCAAAACCTAAAATGCAGTAAACACTAAAAAAAAAGAAAAGAAAAGTCAGAGAATGCTTAAGAAAAACAAAATACCCGGGGAGGATCCAAGATGGCTGAATAGGAGCAGATCAGGATTGCAGCTCCCAGCAAAACTGTGCAGGGTGAGTGGACAGCGCATTTCCAGACAGATTTTTATTGCCCACAGACCAGGAGATTGCCAGGCAGAGGAGCCCCATGGGTCACCAGCGCAGTGTGTCCCCGCACGAAATATACGGGTCCGGACGCCCTTTTAGCTGGCGATTGGAGCTCCTAGGAGACGGAGTAAACCATTCAACTGATAAAAAAGGAGACTGAAACAGAGAGCCAGGCCAGGAGATTCCCAGGCGAAAAAGCGCCACGAATCTCCAGCGCGGCTGTTTCAGCTGGTACAGGGGGTCACTGCTCGGGAAATCACACAGATCCGAGCGCCTTTTCAACAGGTGACTGGAACGCCTGGGAGATAGAGTCGGCCCTTCAACTGGAAAAAAAAGGGGACTGAAACAGGGAGCCAATCCAGGAGATTCCCGGGTGAAAAAGCATCACAAGCCCCCAGTGTGGCTGTTTCAGTCGGCTAAGCGCGACTCTGAACAAAATCTCGCACAATTCTGGGGGCCATTTCAACTGCTGAAGGACGCCTGGGAGAGAGTCACCCGTTCAACTGAAAAAAAGTGGGGGTAGTGGGGGTCTGAGGTAGGGAGCCAGGTGATCAGGCTTGCCCGGTCCCACCCTCACAAAAAAACAGCAATCTGAAACGCTCAGGATTCAGTTTCACAGCAAGCAGAGCTGAACCCGGAATGGTCCAGCTCTGTGGGGGAGGAGCGTCCATCATTACTGAGGCAGTCCACCATTATTGAGGTAGTCCACCATTGCCAAGGTGGGCCACCATTAGCGAGGTAGTTCTAACTATACCCCTATAAACAGGACTGTAGGGATTTCACACGGCAGCTGGGCAGAGCCCACAGTGGTTCAGCAAAGCCTGTGCAGGCAGACTGTGACTAGGCTGTCTCCTCACTGGGCAGGGCAGCCCTGAAAAAAGGCAGCAGCATGACAGAAACTTGGAGAAAAAAAAAAAAAAAAAAAAAAAAAAAACCCAAACTCCGCAGGACAGAGCACAGGGAAAAAAAGAAGAGGCATTTATGAGTTCTGCTGCAAGACTTAAGCGTACCAGACCAGCAGCTCTGAATGCAACAACGGAGCTCAAAGCTCAGCACTTGAGCTCCTATAAAGGACAGACTATCTCTTCAAGCAGCTACCTGACCCTTGTATGTCCAAAGAGTCACCTCATAAAGGAGGGCTTAGATTGACATCTGGCAGGTATTCTACTGGGACAAAGATAGCAGAAAAAGAAACTGCCAGCAACCCTTACTGTTCTGCAGCCGCTACAGGTCATCCCCAGGCAAGCAGCAGACCTCAGCAGTCCTACAGCAAAGGAGTCTGACTGTTAGAAGGAAAACTAAGAAACAGAAAGAAATAATTTCATCATTAACAAACTAGACGTCCACTCAGAGACCCTATCTGAAAGTCAACTATAAAGACAACAGGTAGATAAATCTAAAAAGACGGGAAGAAACCAGAGCAAAAAGGATGAAAACATCCAAAACCAGAACCCCTCTCCTCCATCAAGGGATCAGCACTCCTCACCAGCAAGGGAACAAGGCTGGATGGAGAGTGAGTCTGATGAATTGACAGAAACAGGCTTCAGAAGGTGGGTAATAACAAACCTCTCTGAGCTAAAAGAACATGTTCTAACCCAATGCAAATAAACTAAGAACCTTGAAAAAGGTTTGACGAAATGCTAATGAGAATAAACAGCTTAGAAAGGATTATAAGTGAATTGATGGAGCTGAAAAACATAACATGACAACTTTGAGAAGCATACACAAGTTTCAATAGCCCAACTGACCAAGCAGAAGAAAGGATATCAGAGGTTGAAGATTAACTCAATGAAATAGAATGAGAAGGGAAGATTAGATTAAAATAAAAAGAGTAAAAATAAATGAACAAAGTCTCCAAGAAATATGGGATTATGTGAAAAGACGTAATTCACATTTGATAGGTGTACCTGAATGTGATGGAGAGAATGAATCCAAGCTGGAAAATACTCTTCAGGATATTATCCAGGAAAACTTTCCCAACCTAGCAAGGCAGGCCAATATTCAAGTCCAGGAAATAGAGAGAACATCACAAAGATATTCCTCAAGAAGAGCAATCCCAAGGCACACAGTGGTCAGATTCGCCAGGGTTGAAATGAAGAAGAAAATGCTAAGGGCAGCCAAACAGAAAGGTCGGGTTACCCACAAAGGGAAGCCCATCTGACTCACAGTGGATCTCTCAGCAGAAATCCTACAAGCCGGAAGAGAGTAGGGGCCAATATTCAACATCCTTAAAGAAAAGAACTTTCAACCCAGAATTTCATATCCAGCCAAACTAAGTTGCACAAGCGAAGGAAAAATAAAATCCTTTACGACCAAGGAATTACTCAGAGATTTCATCACCACTGGACCTGCTTTACAAGAGCTCCTGAAAGAAGCACTAAACATAGAAAGGAACAACCAGTACCAGTTACTCTAAAAGCATACCAAATGGTAAAGACCATGGACACACATGAAGAAACTGCATGAACTAACCGGCCATAACAGCCAGCTAGCATCAAAACGGCAGGACCAAATTCACACATAACAATATTAACCCTAAATGTAAATGGGCTAAATGCCCAAATCAAAAGACACAGACTGGCAAATTGGATAAAAAGTCAAAACCCATCATTGTGCTGTATCCAGGAAACCCATCTCACAGGCAAGGATACACAAGGCTCAAAATAAAAGGATGGAGGAAGATTTACCAAGCTAATGGAGACAGAAAAAAAAAAAAGCAGGAGTTCCAACCCTAGTCTCTGATAAAATAGACTTCAAACCAACAGACATCAAAAGAGACAAAGAAAGGCATTACATAATGGTAAAAGAATCAATGCAAACAAGAAGAACTAACGATCCTAAATATATACACACCCAAAACAGGAGCACCCAGATACATAAAGCAAGTTCTTAACGACCTACAAAGAGACTTAGACTCCCACACGATAATGGTGGGAGACTTTAATACTCCAAGGTCAATATTTGACAGATCAACAAGACAGAAAATTAACAAGGATATCCAAGACTTGAATTCAAACTTGGACCAGGCAAACCTAATACACATTTATAGAATTCCCCACCCCAAATCCACAGAATATACATTCTTCTCAGCACCACATCACACCTACTCTAAAACTGACCACATAATTGGACGTAAATCACTCCTCAGCAAATGCAAAAGAATGGAAATCATAACAAACAGTCTCTCAGACCACAGTGCAATCAAGTTAGAACTCAGAATTCAGAAACTATCTCAGAACCGCACAGCTTCATGGAAACGGAGTAAGTGACTCTTGAATGCTAACTGGAAAAACAATGAAACGAAGGCAGAAATAAAAATGTTCTTCGAAACCAAGGAGAATGAAGACACAACATACCAGAATCTCTGGGACACATTTAAAGCAGTGTCTAGAGGAAAATAAATAGCATTAAATGCCCACATGAGAAGCAAGGAAATATCTAAAATGAATACTCTATCATCAAAATTCAAAGAGCTAGAGGAACAAGATCAAAAAAACTCAAAATCTAGCAGAAGACAAGAAATAACTAAGAGCAAAGCAGAACTGAAGGAGGTAGAGGCATAAAAAACCCTTCAAATAATCAATAAATCCAGGAGCTGGTTTTTCAGAGAGATCAACAAAATAGACCACTAGCCAGATTAATAAAAAAGAAGAGAGAGAATAATCAAATAGATGCAATAAAAAACGATAAAAGGGATATCACCACAGATTCCAAAGAAATACAAACCATCATCGGAGATTATTACAAAAAACTCTATGCACATAATCTAGTTAACCTGGAAGAAATGGATAAATTCCTGGACACTTGCATCCTCCCAAGCCTAAACCAGGAAGCAGCTGAAACCCTGAACAGACCAATAACAAGGGCTGAAGTTGAGGTAGGAATTAATAGCCTACCACCCAACAAACTCCAGGTCCAGATGGGTTCACAGCAGAATTCTACCAGACATACAAAGAGGAGCTGCTGGTACCATTCCTTCTCAAACTATTCCAAACAATCCAAAAAGGGGGAATCCTTCCAAAATCATTTTACGAGACTAACAGCATCCTGATACCAAAACCCGGCAGAGACTCAACAACAAAAGAAAACTTCACGCCAATATCCATGATGAACATAGATGCAAAAATCAATAAAATACTGGCAAACCGACTGCAACAGCACATCAAAAACCTTATCCACCATGATCAAGTAGGCTTCATCCCAGGGATGCAAGGCTGGTTCAACACACCCAAGTGTATAAATGTAATTCACGACATAAACAGAACCAAACACAAAAACCACATGATTATCTCAATAGATGCAGAGAAGGCCTTTGACAAAATTCAACAGCCCTTTATGCTAAAAACCCTCAATAAACTAGGTATTGATGGAACGTATCTCAAAATAATAAAAGCTATTTATGACAAACTGACAGCCAATATCATACTGAATGGGCAAAAACTGGAAGCATTCTCTTTGAAATTTGGCACTAGACAAGGATGCCCTCTCTCACCACTCCTATTCAATATAGTATTGGAAGTTCTAGTCAGAGCAATCAGGCAAGAAAAAGAAATAAAATATATTCAATCAGGAAAGGAGAAAGTTAAATTGTCTCTATTTGCAGACAACATGACTGTATCTTTAGAATACCCCATCATCTCAGCCCAAAATCTCCTGAAACTGATAAGCAACTTCAGCGAAGTCTCAGGATACAAAATCAATGTGCAAAAATAACAAGCATTCCTATACACCAATAACTGACTTAAAGAGAGCCAAATCAAGAATGAACTGCCATTCACAGTTGCTACAAAGAGAATAAAATACCTAGATATACAACCAGCAAAGGATGTAAAGGACTTCTTCAAGGAGAACTACAAAGCACTGCTCAACAAAATAAGAGAGGACACAAACAGATGGAGAAACATTCCATGCTCATGGTTAGGAAAAATCAATATCGTGAAAATGGCCATACTGCCCAAAGTAATTTATAGATTCAACACTATGGTCATCAAGCTACCAATGACCTTTTTCAAAGAACTGGAAAAAAACCACCTTAAACTTCATATGGAACCAAAAGAGAGCCTGCACAGCCAAGTCAATTCTAAGCAAAAAGAACAAAGTTGGAGTCATCACACTACCGGACTTCAAACTATACTATAAGGCTACAGTAATCAAAACATCATGGTACTGGTACCAAAACAGAGATATAGACCAATGGAAGAGAACAGAGGCCTCAGAGGCAACACCACACATCTACAAGTATCTGATCTTTGACAAACCTCAGAATAACAAGCAATGGGAAAAGGATTCCATGCTTAATAAATGGTGTTTGGATAACTGGCTAGCCATGTGCAGAAAGCAGAAATTGGACACCTTCCTGACACCCAACACTAAAATTAACTCCTGATGGATTAAAGACTTAAACATGAGACCTAACACCATAAAAACCCTAGAAGAAAATCTAGGCAAAACTATTCAGGACATAGGCATAGGCAAGGACTTCATGATCAAAACACCAAAAGCACTGGCAACAAAAGCCAAAATAGACAAATGCGACATAATCAAACTCCACAGCTTCCGCACAGCAAAAGAAACAATTATTAGAGTGAATCGGCAACCAATAGAATGGGAAAAAATTTTTGCCATCTACCCATCTGACAAAGGGCTTATATCCAGAATCTACAAAGAACTAAAACCGATATACAAGAAAAAAACAAACAAGCCCATTCAAAAGTGGGCGAAGGGTATCAACAGGCACTTTACAAAAGAAGACATCTATGGGGCCAACAAACATGAAAAAATGCTCATCATCACTGGTCATTAGAGAAATGCAAATCAAAACTACATTGAGGTACCATCTCACGCCTGTTAGAATGGCGATCATTAAAATATCTGGAGACAACAGATGCTGCAGAGGATGTGGAGAAATAGGAACACTTTTATACTGTTGGTGGGAGTGTAAATTAGTTCAACCATTGTGGAAGACAGTGTGGCGACTCCTCAAGGACCTAGAAACAGAAGTTCCATTTCACCCAGCAATCCCATTACTGGGTATATATCTAAAGGATTAAAATTGTTCTACTATAAGGACACATGCACACAAATGTTCATTGCAGCATTGTTTACAATAGCAAAGACTTGGAACCAAGCCAAATGCCCACTGATGAGGGACTGGACACAGAAAATGTGGCGCATATATACCATGGAATACTATGCAGCCATAAAAAACATGAGTTCCTGTCCTTTGTGGGGACATGGATGAACCTGGAAAGCATCATTCTCAGCAAACTGACACAAGAACAGAAAATCAAACACCGCATGTTCTAACTCATAGGTGGGTGTTGAACAATGAGAACATGGACACAGGGAGGGGAGCATCACACACTGGGATCTGTTGGGCGGAAACAGGGGAGGACAGTGGGGGTTGGGGAGGGATAACATGGGGAGAAATGCCAGATACAGGTGACGGGGTGATGGAGGCAGCAAACCACATTGCCATGTGTATACCTATGCAACAATCTTCCATGTTCTTCACATGTACCCCATAACCTAAAATGCAAAAAAAAAAAAAAAAAAAAAAAAAACCCACAATAATGGGGATATGTCAACTGGACACAGCCATCAAATAAACGAGCTTCCAATAGCCAAAGCAGAACAATTTGAGCATGAGTTCATACTGATGTAAATGTCTCAATAAATAACTGGTAAACAAAAGACATCGTCCATGTTAAGTAATTTTAAATAATTTTTATAGATACTCTGCCCTCAAGGCAGTGAAGTACATTAACTCCCCACTCCTTAAGTGTGGACTGTACATCATAACTTTCTCTCAAACAGTATAGTATGGAAAGACAGGAAGAGGGTGTGGAGGGTAATTTAACAGTGGAGAAATATGACAAACACTACCCCAGCCAGATGATTAACGTTCACATCAGCATTAATATTATTGATGTAAAACCTAAGTTATACTTAGCACATTTACAATATTGACAGTATATGCCCAAGTTACGTGATGAAAATACCTCTGTGGCCTTACTCCCCGCAAAACAAATCCAGACAAATAAGGAAAACAAATGAATCCTAAAATGGGGAGATATTACAAAATACCCGACCAGAACTCTTCAAAATGGTCATGGTAATTGGAAAAAAAAAATCCTGAGAAACCGTCACAGCCAATGTCAAAAGAGATGGGAAAACTAAACACAGTATAGTATCCTAGCGGGATTCTGGAACAGAAAGAGGACATTAGCTAAAAGGTAGGGAAATATGGGTCATTAATTTCAACAAATATACTAACTTAAGATGTTAAGAGGGAAAACTAGGTGTGCAGTATATGGAAACTCTACCTTCAATTTTGCTGTAAATTTAAAGCTGTTCTAAAATAAGTTTATTTATTTAAATATAATGATGGAGGTGGTAACACAAATAAAAAAGTAATAATGTAAAAAAATGTAGAAAGTATTGGTATTTAAAAGATGGATGAAATCAATGAGTAACACAGAAAAAAATGCCAAGTTGGCTTTCAGTGCTGTAAATTGTCTTAATCGTGACCACTACACAGAACTGTTTTAATTTATGTAAGTCTTAACTTATTCCCAGATTTTACCTTTTGTCATTGCAAATTTTTTTCCTGTTCTAATTGATGTAAAAATTCCTTGAGCTATCAGTAGCTCAACGTTAAATTTGAAGACAGCCACTTTATTGATTGCTCATAACTTTCTGAAACATTTTCTCACCTTTCCCAGGTATCCATAGGCTGTAACTTTGCCTTCTCTAATATTTACATTTTATTTTGTTCTCCTGATTAACTGCATTATCTGGTACTTCCAGATAGATGTCAAATAAGGAAGCATTAATTGGCTTCCTTGTCTGGCTTGTCATTAAAGGGAATACTATTGTAGAATGTGGTTTGAAGTATTAACCTATTTTGTCTGTTCCTCTTACCAGGAGTTTCCTTTTAAAAAAAATAAGTAACAAATGACTTGAATTTGTATTTAAATGCAGAAAACATTTTAAATTAAAGTTCTCTTTGGTTTACTAGTACAGTGAATTATACTAAAACATTTTCTAATAATGAACTCTCCCCACATCCTGACAAACCATATTTGCTTAAAGTAATATGTTTTTAATAAGCAGCTGTGGTTTTTAAAAAAGCAAGTTAAATAAGTGAATATAATTATAAATAATTATATTTGCTGACTAGAACTTAGGTTTTCTTTCAATGTTAGTGATACTGATGTGCTTCTTATCATGTTTTAGTAGCAATATTAAACTCAATTTATAAAGCAATAGGTAGTTTTCCTTCTTTATGTTGTGGCTCAATTTAGGTAATATTATAATGATCTACTCTTCATAGGTGTAAAACAATTCAGCCACTCAAGCCTTTTTTGGAACATAGTTCTGTTATATCTCTTCTTAATCTTGCTATATACATATATAGATCTGTTGGCATTTTTCCATATATCCAAAATTATCTCCATTTGAATAATCTTGAATAATTTACTTCAACTACCAATTTTTAAATTTTTGGTCTTAAATGCTTTGAAAAACTGTTTAGGCACCCATTTATCCTAACTGATAAGAATTAAGAAAAAGTTACAAGGATAGCAAAGGATGAAGCAAAACTGCCATTTGATTATTTCTATGCAATTTATTAGACTTTGAAAAGGTTGCTGGTTACAAATGTCAAATCAATTTCATTTCTATGTATCAGCAAACAAATTACTATTTTAGAAGACAACTATACATAATTTCATCAAAAACAAAGCTACCAGAAATAAAGCAAAATATTAAATATATAAAGAGAACTAACTAAGATGTCAAAGATCTATGTCAGCCAGGCACAGTAGCTCACGCCTGTAATTCCAGCACTCTGGGAGGCCGAGCAGGAAGATCACTTGACCCCAGCAGGTAAAGGCTACAGTGAGCTGTGTTCACATCACTGCACTACAGCCTTGGTTACAGAGCAAAACCCTGTCTCAAAAAAAAAAAAAAAAAAAAAAAGAAAAGAAAAGAAAATATCTAAATTAATGGAGACGTCAAGTCTTTTAATATTTATGAATTAAAAGACTCGATATTGTAAAGATGTTGATTCTCCAAGCTGATCTATAGATGCAATCCACACAGAATCCCAGCAGATTATTTGTAGAGCTTTGACAAGCTATTTCTACAGTTTTTGTACGCAAATATTAAAAAGCAAAGAAAACCAAGAGACCCTGAAAGAGCAAAGAAATTTGGGAGATAGGGGAGAGGAAGATCAAAACAGTTTATAAGGCTACAGTATTCATAACAGTGTAAGAACAGAGATAGACAAATAGACCAATGGAACAAAGTATAGCAGTTCAGCGGTGCCCCGTGGGTGAACAACTAGCACTTCTATTCCCTAGGTAGAAGTTCTTGAACATATGTACCAGGATAACAGAAGATTATAAACAGCACTGTTTAAAACAGCTGAAACTGTAAACTGCCCAAGTATGTATGAATTATGGATTAGATAAGTATACCATGGTATGTTAATAGAATGGAATGATATAATAGTGAAAAGGAATAAAACAGCTATATGCAGAGAATCTTTCAATGTTGAGAAAAATAGATTCAAATATAGACAAAACATACTGCCTAGAGAATCACAGACAAGTAACAAAACTAAAGAAAAACAAAATAAGCATAAAGATCAGAACAAGTAGTTTACCTCTTAAGGAGATAGCGGGAGAAATGTTCTGATAGGGACACACAGGAGGCTTTAAAAAGGTTATTTTAATCATTCTACTTCTTAACCTTAGTGCAATTACACAAGTGTCTCCTTTATTGATCTTTAAACTGTAGGTATACATCTTCACTCATTTATGTATTTCATAGCAATTTCAAAAAGACTACTTTTAAAAGTTACGATATTGGCTGGGTGTAGTGGCTTACACCTGTAATCCCAGCATTTGGCAGGCTGAGGCGTGTGGATCACGGGGTCAGGAGATCGAGACCATCCTGAATAACATGGTGAAACCCTGTCTCTACTAAAAAATACAAAAACTAGCTGCGGGTGGTGGCGTGCGCCCGTAGTCCCAGCTACTCGGGAGGCTGAGGCAGGAGAACTGCCTGATCCCAGAAGGCGGAGGTTGCAGTGAGCCGAGATCGAACCACTGCAATCCAGCCTGGCACCTGGCGACAGAGCCAGACTCTGTCTCAAAAAAAAAAAAAAAAAAAAAAAAGGTTACAATATTAACATCCCAATCTTTATTTTCAAATGGCAATCAATATTTACTTATTCACAACACCATGAGCAGAAAAGAGATTTATTTGTAGTCTCACAACAATAAGCCTGAAGAAAACAACATACCTTATATATTCCAAAGCCAGGATCAATAAGACGGGCACGAGCTGACGTAGATGGCTGACTGGAAGATCCGACCCTCAGAGCTTTCTTTACTTTAGGCGAACTATTAGAACAGGGTTTTGCCTCAGTCTGTGTAGATGTGCCAGGAAGATGATCAAGGTCTGGGCGAACTAGCAGCTGAATTATATCATTCAGTCCAACATCATAGTCAAATAAGGTATATCCATTTTCCAACTAGAAAAAAAGAAAGAATACTGAAATGCTTCTCTAAAATGTATTTTCTTACATTTCTGTTGCTCAAATGTCCTAGCCAAACTTAAAATCCATACCACTATAATTTGGTGAGTTTAAAACCATTCCTATTAGTTAATGGCCTCTGATGTCAGCATCTTCTCTGGACCCCAATAAATTCTTAGTAATTACTCCTTATTAACTACAGAGAACACTGCTAGCCATTTAAACAAAAAATAGGCCGGGCTCCCTGGCTCACATCTATAATCCCAACATTTTAGGAAGCCAAGGTGGCAGGATCACTTGAGCCCAGGAGTTCCAGACCAGCTTAGGAAGCCAAGGTGGCACGATCACCTGAGCCCAGGAGTTCCAGATAAGCCTGGGTAACACAGCAAGACTCCATCTCTACAAAAAATAAAAATAAACAAATAAAATAAAAAACTTAGGTGTGGTGGCACATGCCTGTGGTCAGGCAGCTACTCAGGAGGGTGAGGTGGGAGGATCACTTCAGCCTAGGAGGTTGTGGCTAGAGTGAGCTGTTACCATGCTACTGCACATCTGGGCAACAGAGAACCCTGTCTCAAAAATAAATAAAACCAAAATGTCTCATTGTGCTGTAACCTTATGAACTACACAGAAAAACGCTAAACTAGATTTAATTTCTCAAGTTTTATTTTTAATCAGTGCCTGAATCAACCTCAAGAAAGGTGAATTTTCTTTTTTTCTTTTTTTTTTTTTTTTTGAGACGGAGTTTCACTCTTGTTACCCAGGCTGGAGTGCAATGGCGCGATCTCGGCTCACCGCAACCTCCGCGTCCCAGGTTCAGGCAATTCTCCTGCCTCAGCCTCCTGAGTAACTGGGATTACAGGCATGCGCCACCATGCCCAGCTGATTTTTTGTATTTTTAGTAGAGATGGGGTTTCACCATGTTGACCAGGATGGTCTCGATCTCTTGACCTCGTGATCCACCCGCCTCGGCCTCCCAAAGTACTGGGATTACAGGCGTGAGCCACCACGCCCGGCCGAGAAAGGTGAATTTTCAAAGTTGCTTTATAACCTTATGTTCATAAAGACATTAAAAGTCATCAGCTCAGTGTTTCACTTTTTTTTTTTGTGAGACGGAGTCTTGCTCTGTCGCCCAGGCTGTAGTGCAGCGGTGTAATCTCAGCTCACTGCAACCTCCTAGATTCAATTGCTTGAATCACTGCCTCCCAGATTCAAGCAATTCTCCTGCCTCAGCCTCCTGAGTAGCTGGGACTACAGACTACCACCGTGTCCAGCTAATGTTTGTATCTTCAGTAGAGACGGGGTTTCAACATGTTAGCTAGGATGGTCTAAATCTCTTGATCTTGTGATCTGCTTACCTAGGCCTCCCAAAGTGCTGAGATTAAAGACGTGAGCCACTGTGCCCGGCCGTGTCTCACTGTTTAAAAAAAGATATTAAGTCAGCTGGCCATGGCGGCTCACACCTGTAATCCCAGTACTTCGTGAGGCCAAAGAGGGCAGATCACCTGAGGTCAGGAGTTCAAGACCAGCCTGACGAACACGTAGAAACCCCATCTCTACTAAAAATACAAAATAAGCCAGGTGTGGTAGCGGGCACCTGTAATCCCAGCTAACCTGTAATCTAGCTACTTGGGAGGCTGAGGCAGGAGAATCACTTGAAACTGGGAGGTAGAGGTCTCGGTGAGCCAGTGTGCCACTGCACGCCAGCCCTGGCAACAAGAGTGAAATTCTATCTCAAAAAAAAAGTGGGGGAGGGACATTCAGAAAGCAGCAGCAGGAAGGAAAAAGGCAATCATGTGACTGGAATGATGTATCAACAAGTCAGGGAACAAGATTTCCAGCAAAGTGTAAAGAAGGATCCCACCAACAGAGCTATCAGAGGATGGCCCTGCTGACACCTTGCATTCTAGCCTGCAGAACTGTGAGACAGTAAATTTCTATTGTTTATGCCATCTAGGTTTTGATACATTAGTACAGAAGCCCTAGGAACCTAAGTCTCCATTTTGTTTCTTTATCTAAAGTTCAGTTGGCAATTTCACTATGATACAATGAAAGAAAAAACTCAACTCCTTTCAGGCCAGAACTATCATTTTCCCAGAAACGTAATATTTAAATTGCTCATTTTCTACTCTTCGTATGTATAACTTCTTTTTTTCATCTTTTAGACCAAGTCTCGCTGTCACCCAAGCTGGAGTGCAGTGGTGTGATCTCGGCTTACTGCAACCTCCACCTCCCAGGTTCAAGTGATTCTCCTGCTTCAGCCTCCCGGAGTAGCTGGGACTACAGGCCCACTCCACCGTGCCCAGCTAATTTTTTGTAATTTTAATGCAAACAGGTTTCACGTGAAACCCCGTTTGCACCAAAAATACAAAAGATGTAATGCCAGGATGGATTACTTTTCAACACACACAACTCTAACATATTAAGACCATATTTGAGAAGTCAACCAAAAGGAAATAAAAGTATATCCTGAATTTTTTTAAAACTTTTAATCTACCAGATCAGTTATTTGAATTTGGGCGGTCCAAGAACCCAACAAGCACTACCTCAAACACTGCAAGTATTCACGTTTGTCAAATAGAACAAGGTATCAAGAATTTCAAAAATTTCTTAGTCAGGGAATTAACTTATATACCACCTCACAAATTAGCATGCTTACTCTAAATAAGCCTAAGTAGTATCCCAAATCGGTAGGCAAATAAGCCCTAATAAAGATAGGGATGTGAATATTGCTTCCTTGATTAAAAACAAAAAAAGAACACCCTCTAGTCTTTAACTCCTGTGGTGGAGGAAAAAAACTCAAAAAACTCAAGGAGCAAACACTGCATTCACACCATCATTTTGACATTCTCCAACAGCCCCCACAAAAAAACCCAAACAAAATACCTAATTCTGGAGGAGCTGAAAAAGCATAAGATACAACTGATAGACATTATGACTATTTTTAAAAGAAAGTATTCAAAGATAATAAACTCTAACAATATAAAACATGCAAATTAACTAGTAGGATATTTCCAAAAATGAAGATAGCAATTAAAGTGATAAAACTATTGGAAACTGAAAGAACATTTTTCCACTGAAGTTTGAGGAACCAGAGTCAGAGGGATGTTGGGGTTATTTCTACATTCAACTCCTGGTTGGATTCTACTAAGTGACTGTCAGGAGTAAATACAAGCTGTTTCAAGTGGTACTTTTAAAAACTTGATTTGACAGGAAAAATGTCGTAAGTCAGAGCATATGTCTAAGCAAATGTCTAAGCATTTCAAGCAAGGCATGAGGCCCTATATTAAGTTATATCCACAGTAAAATATAACCACCTTACCTCATACTTGCTATGACAGGTTTTTTAAACTCAGTTCCACTCCTTCCCTATTTCATGGGTACTCCTCCTCCAGTCTTCCTACAATAGTGATTGTTACCTACTGCATTAACACGTTCCACACAGCTTTATTCCACAAAGCTTCCCATATTATGAAGAGCAGTGAAGTGTTGAGATGATTTACTTTAAAAGTACTGAACCTCTTCCATATTTAATGAAAGTAAAGATTGAAAGTTATCTCTGACACTCAAATTATGCTCCCAGTACGGAAAAAAGGAAGGGGTCATTTTGAAATAACAAACATCTACGTGTCAAAAGCACGTAGCTTAGGTCCATCAATGTTTCAGAAGTAAATGTTTGAGAGCTGCCATACTCGAAGATGGAGATGCAGGATTTACAATACTAAAGAATTAGAAATAACCGGTTAAGCATTTTTTGTGAGACCACACTTCTGAATTTTTACTGGGTCAGAAAGCAGAAATTCCAGGTAACAAGAACTGCAACAATGATGCAAGGGAATACTAGAAAGTACATACCAAGTGGAAGTGGATGAGAGGGGAGTGGGGAAGTCATTCCCAAGCAACTACTGACTAGGGATGCCAGTGAAGGGCGTAACATTCATATATTTATCACATATTATATATATGTTATATACACATCATATGTAACATATAGATATTCCTTTAAATAGCAAGTACTTTTATACTGTGTGAAAACCAAGGAGGAGGGGCAACTTCTTCCAACTATGGTTCATGACCCACATTGTAATCTATTTTAAGGTCATCTTTATAGTGGTAAGGAGTGAAAGAATGACAGGAGAGGAGGCGGAATCCTTTAAAACAGGAAAAACTCTGGATTCTCAAAAGATTTAGAGATCCACCAACATAATAACTCTTCCTTAAAAAGACCCAATCCTCAGCGTGCCTCAAACTGAACTTCCCAGATAAGAATGTTCACCACATGTTACCCTATTCTAACCAGAACTTACATACAACCCTGAATTGGAGGTCTCTATTTTGACTCTCAAAAGTGGAGTCAAGACTGGGCAAGGTGGCTCACACCTGTAATCCCAGCACTTTTAGAGGTGGAGGTGAGTGGATCACCAGGTCAGGAGATACCATCCTGCCCAACATGGTAAAATCCCATCTCTACTAAAATACAAAAACTTAGCAGGGCATGGTGGCGCCCACCTGTAGTCCCAGCTACTCCAGAGGCTGAGACAGGATAGTAATTGCTTCAATCAGGGAGAAGGAGGATGCAGTGAGCCAAGATGGGGCCACTGCACTCCAGCCCTGAGACAGCAAGACTCTGTCCGCCCCCCTCCACCCCGCCCAAAAAAAAAAAAAAAAAAAAAAAAAACCAAACGTGGAGTCGATTAACACTGATTCTCCACCTTCATTTACATACAGATCACCTGGGAATCTCATTAAAATACAGATTCTGCTTCAGTAGGTCTGGCGTGAGGAATCTAGGTAAAGCTAATGCTGCTGGTCCTGAGAATCCAGGGACCATACTTTGAATAGTGAGAGACCAGCAGGAGACCATCTTTCAACATTCATTTTCTAAATTGCAAGTAGTTGAATTAACAACTACTCAGGTGTTACCAGAATCTCCCACGGGATTCTGGTAACACTTCATTAGTTGTCAATTCAAGTACTTGCAGTTCTGGCGTCAAATGACCATCTATAATAAATATCCACAAGCGATTCTGATGTATACCAAAGATTAAAAGCAGCAACCTAATTTACGAATGGGGCATGGGGCGGGGGGCAGTACTCAAACAAAAATAAATGTCGTGTCTACAATTTATGACATTTTTCACTAAGTGGCAGTAAAGCATTTTGAAGAAGGGGTACCTTTTTCCAATGAGGACATGGTATTTTTAAATACCAATGAGGACATGGTATTTTACAGGATGGGGACTGTCTGTGATACCAATCTAGTAGCTACCTGCTACAGGCAGGCGACCTCATCTGTGGCGCTCCAAAGACCAATAAAGATAACCCTCATTGCCATAGTTACTGGTCAGCTCATAAGGAAGTGAACACAGCTGGTACAAATGACCTTTCTTTTCTGTCTCCAAGTTAATGGCTGGCATGAAAGGTCTATTTCTCATCCCTACTGGTTTATCACTGGGCTGAAGAAACCAAAGTAGTGAATTATCGACTATGAGGAGGAAGCGTAAGGTTGTTATCCTCAGTTTTCCCTGGAATCTGGAATGAGCTTCCTGGTTTACTCAAAGTCTACTTTGTTTCCTTGAATTTAACCCAATCTCGTATTAGATAATTATTTAAAAATATTTGATAAAAAAAGATTTTAGGGGTATTGCCCAGGAACATCCTTCATTTCTATCTGATGCTGAAATCACCAGTGTCCTAGGAATTCAGGTACTGTTTGTCGGTTAGCTAAAAAACAAAATACAAAAGACTTGATTATATGCATTTTCACTTATGATCAAAAGGAAACGGTATCAGCCACTTGAGGCACAGCAAAACAAACCTATGTAGTGTACAATTATTTCAAAAGCAAAGCTTACAACTAATATATTTTTTACAAGTCAAACACTAAGAAGTCAGTATAAAACTGGCTGCAAACACCAATCCAAAGTGCTGTAACATTATTTTAAAGAAGGGGGGGAGAAGCTCTCTCTTTCCCCAAGTGTAATTTCTCTCTCTTTCCCCAAGTGTAATTTGTTACTGTGAAATTCCTGGACAGTCTTCGAAGACTAAGCCTGTGAAGGGAAGGAAAATATTCCTTTTAAGTAGTTTGCAACTGTAGGCTATTTCTATCGAATCAAAGAGCTACATTTATTCCAAACCACAGGAATGGAGCCAAAATGTGGTCTATCAACTCAGAATGCCAACTTTTTTGTGTATTAAAAACATGAAGGCAAAGAAAAATATGATGGGTCTGAATATCTAGGTACAGACTGAGAGACTTGTGGAATAGGGGGAAAAAAATCAGACCGGCCAGATGACGGTCATACCGTGAAAATGCCAGAGATGGCCAAAAAGAGTCTTCAAGTATGCACCGCTGGCTATGCTGCAGTGCTGTACTAAAAGGGTGAAAGAGATGAGGATTAGAAGGCGAGAAGTTATAAGAGCAAAACAGTCTTGAACTCCTTTTCACTCTGGGAATTAAAAACTCTGGCCTTTATTGGGCAATCGTGAACCTGGTCCCCGGTTACACCGACCGCTTCTTCAAGCCCAGGTCGCTAACCTCCCTCGAGACATTCCAAACCTAGGAGAAGAGAAGAGGGAGAGGGACGAGAAGTTCTGAAAACCCTTTCAGTGTGCGCGAATCCTTCCACAGTCAGGAAGCAGAGCTAGGGTTCTTTTTCTTGAGAGCTCAATTCCTGAGTTTCCCCTATTTCAGAGCCGAAGACGCGGAAGAGCCACGGAAGCGAGGCGAACGCTCAGCCGGGTCAGCACAGCTAGGAGCCGGAGGGGCCAGCTCTCCCAGTCTCCCGCGCGGTGGCATGGCCGCCAGAATCCGCTGCCCTCCCAGGCCCCGCCGAGCGCGGGAAGCGAGGGACCCGAGAGCCCAGTGCCTACGGTCGCTGTCCTACCAAAAACAAACCGCAAGAGATTTGCGCTCCCGACGCCCTCACCTTCGACCCCGCGGAGCGCACTTGCAATTGGGGCTGGCAGGGACCCACTCCCCGACACCCAGTGAGACTGGGCCCCGCACCCTGCGCCTCGCGGGGGCTGCCCAGCAGCAGCGCAGCCAGGTGAGCCCCGCGCGCGCTCCGCGCACCGAGCCCTCGGACCTGCCGGTCCAGAGAAGCTCAGCTGCTCCGGTCCCCGGCTTCCCGAGGAGCGCGGAGGACGCATCTCACCTGCTTGCCCCTGTAGAAGAGGCGCTGGCACTCGGGCCGCACGTCGAACAGCGCCCACACCCGCTCACGCAGCTCCTCAATCGTGGCTTTGCGGGACACGTCCTCAATAGTGCACGTCTTGGAGCCATCGATGGTGCGAACCTGGATCCACATCTTGGTGCCGGTAGAGGAGCCGATCCCCTTTGTCTCCCCCTGCGCTCGGGGCAGCGCGCCCCGCCCGGCCCGCGCCGCTTCCCCTGCGGCTCGGGCCCTCCGCGGCAGGCGGGCGAGCGCGCACACTGGACCGACCGGACGCCGGGCCCGAGAAGCGGCGGAGACTCTCACCCGCACGCCCGACCAGCCGAGCTAAGGAGAGACCACCGGAACCACTCTGAGAAGCTGCCGCAGCCACCGCCTCAAAAATAGAAAGAGGCCATGTCTGCGCCGCGCAGAGTGTTTACTTATAGAGCTGGAGCTCCCACATGGAGGTCACGGCGCCAAGCCAGATCTCGCGAGATCCACGCCGGGCTCCGCCTTAAAGAGGAAGCGGCCCGGGAGACGGTTACAGACCCAAGGAAAAGAAAAAGGGCTGGCGCGGAGAGGGCGGGTCGGAGGGGCGGGGCTATCAAAAGCCGTTACTTGCCCCGCTGCTTGCACCTGGCCCCTGGGCGCGCCTTCTAGCCTTTGGGTTTCGGACGGTTGCGCGGCTGCCTACACCGGCTGCAGCTTTGAGGCCTGGTTTCAGGGCTGAGGGGGCGGGTGACTCCTCGGGCCTAGCGGATATGGTTCTTTGCCTCAAAAACACACCAAAAATAAGAAACCCTGATGTGCCCTTGTATGATCCTGGAAAGGGGGCACGGGCGGGTGTGGCCTAAACTTCTGAGAAAGAACTGAAGGAAATGTGCACGCTCTACCGCGCTCAACTGGAAAGCTCCCGCCACGCCGGCTGGCGGGTCCGGTCGCCCCGGAAAGGCCCCGGGGTCCCTCCTGCCCTGCGAACACGTTTCCCGCCTGGCCGCAATGCTGCTTTTTCGCGGAAACCCGCTTCCGAAGGTTTCCCGTCGCCTGGCGGAGGCGGCAGCCCCAGGCCCATCCGCAGGCCGTGTGGGTCCCTCTGGGATTGCCTTCTCCAGCCCGCCGCGCTCTCAGCCGGCCCTCCGGCCTTGGAGGAGCCGGGGCAGCTGCGGGAAAGGCCACTCCCTAGCTCCGGACATTGCCGTTCGTAGACCTTCCGCGTTAGGGGGGCCTTTGGCCTAAGGGATTCCGAGTGTGCAGAAAACAGTTTTAAATAATGCAGAGCTACACGCCTCCGAAGAACTCCAAAGACCCTACTAGGATTAAATTCTCAGAAGTGGGCCTAAGGCAGCGCTATCTAACAGGGCTTACCCGCCCACACTTAATCCTTCCCTGCTACAGCTGAGTCAAGGAGGTGGGGGTGAGTGGGCTTATTTTAAAAGAAAATATTTCTTCTCCAGAAGAAAGAGAGCACGTAAAAGGAAATAAAGCAAGACAACTTGGACTTCGTATTTGCCAAAATTGGTAACTTGAATATTCAGATTGGTGCTAATTATTCCCATAAAGGTAGAGTATCATTTTTGTAATAAGCTAACGAACAGCTAAAATAATTACAAGCATAGACAAGGCCAGTAATGTATTATTCAAAAGAAGGAAAGGGCCGGGCGCAGTGGCTAAGGCCTGTAATCCCAGCTTTGAGAGGCCGAGGCGGGTGCATCACTTGAGGTCAGGAGATCCAGACCAGCCTGGCCAACATGATGAAACCCCTACTAAAAATACAAGAAAACTATCGCCGGGCATGATGGCGGGTGCCTGTAGTTCCAGCTACTTTGGAGGCTGAGACAGGAGAATCGCTTGAATCCGGGAGGCGGAGTCTGCAGTGAGCGGAGATCACGCCATTGCACTCCAGTCTGGGCGATAGAGTGAGACTCCGTCCCCCGACCAAAAAAAAGAAAAGAAAAGATGGCCCAACACAGGAGAGACAGAAAAAATGAACTGCACATAGGTATTTTGGGTTTCTGCCCCTGTGAATATTTCAGTCACCTAGAACCTCTAAATATAATTCACTTGCCTGCTCCTATTTTAATTGAAGCAAATATTGAGTAATTATTACTTAAGTAAATGAGATATTGAAGTTGGTGCAAAAGTAATTGCGGTTTGTCATTGCTTTCAACGGTAAAAACCTCAATTATTTTTGCACCAACTAAATTTGCCTAAAGCACACTTACTACCTACCCCAATAAGGCAAAACTACTTACTAATATAAAATTATGCTATGGCCTTGTGGAGTTACGTTAAGATTTTTTTTTTTAAGTTCCTTCTCACACACACAAAAAATACAATCTAGTTGAGATAAGATTTAACAAAAATAAAACATTAAAGAATAATTTAGTATTAAACACTCTGATGTTGCCACAAACCATGATTAGAGTTGAGAAAAGGGGAACGAGAATGACCTGGAAGCTTAAAGGTAGCTGTACAACTTGACACGAGTTATGTGATACATGGCAGTAGCAGGCAGCATTTAAATATTCAGTTCTTGGATTGAGATAGACCAGAATTGTAATCCCAGTTTTACTGCTTGCTTAAAATGTGATCTTGTACAAATTACTTCCTCAATTTCCTCAGTGTAAAATGGTGCTTGAAATACCTAATGAATGTAAAGTGTTTGCATACTGTCCCTTAGTAGTACACAATAAATTATTTTAGTGCCGTTGTTATGGAGATTTAGATAAACGGAGTATGCCCAAAGAGGAAAGAGTGCTTAAACATAGACAAAAAGTAGAGAATGATTGACTAAATAGAGTAGGGCAGTGTGTGAAAATTAACTTTCAAAGCAGATGATTTTTGTGGGCCCCAGGGAAAAACTAACATTTTTAAGGAGTAGATGGTTCTATTAATATGGATTTGGAATAATAGCAAAAGGAATCTGGACAGATGCCTTAGAAAAAAGGTAAGGGAGAGTGAGATGACAAGAACTTACTGTCAGAAAGTTTAGGGAAGAGGCAATTGTGAGAGTTTTATTGAAATTAGTAGTGGTAAGTAGGAGAGGAGAAAATGTATTCCAGAAAATTAATCCTATAAAACTTGTAGGATTGTGGCTATGAAGGATGAGGAAAATGGAACGTTGAGAATAGGTCCCAAGTTTCTAGTTTAGGAGATTTAAATTGATGGCTTGGGCAGATGGTGATGCTCTGAACTTGAAGAGGAGGCAAGTTGGGAAAATGCAATGAGTTCCAAACGAGCTGTGTTGCATTTGAAATGCATCTAAAATATAGCATCTGTCTAGCTGGAGATGTCTAACTGACCACTGGAAATAGACGTTTGAAATAGGAACGTTCTTAAAGAGGGACTTGTTAAGACCTCCTGCACACACTCATGAGATTTATCTTTCTTAATGTGTTGGAGCTTTAATGGAAAACTCTGGTGGGGTACAGGGGTGTGGGAAGGCTACTGTCAAAATTAGGCACCTACTGAGATTGCATAGGATTTGTGTATAGATCCATGTAGGACTCAAAAATGATATATTTGTCCCGCAGACTAAATGAATTACATCTGGAAACATAAATCTATGTGTGCAGTAGGCAACTTAGGGTATATACAAAAAATTGCAAGTAATGATTCTATATGTAATAAAATACACCCTCCCTGTGCTTCTCCATATCTTGCTGTGTACTGTTTTCTGTCTTTGCGTACAATACTGTTGTGTGCTTAGGCATTTGCCCAGTTGTGAAAAAAGCCAGTTCTCTGACAAAAACCACAATATTAGACAGTTTTTTTTGTTTTTTTGTTTTTGTTTTTACTTTTTGCGATGGAATCTCACTCTTGCCCAGGCTGGAGTGCAGTGGTGCAATCTTGGCTCACTGCAACCTCTGCTTCCCAGGTTCAAGTGATTCTTATGCCTCAGCCTTCCCAAGTAACTGTGATTACAGGCATACAACACCATGCCTGGCTAATTTTTGTATTTTTAATAGAGACGGGGGTTTCACCATGTTGGTCAGGCTGGTCTCGAACTCCTGGCCTCCAAGGATCCACCCAGCTCAGCCTCCCAAAATGTTGGGATTACAGGAATGAGCCACTGTGCCTGGCCAAGACAGTTTTGGCACATCACGCCTTACTACCAAGTGTGTAGCTAAAACCATTTGGCTATGAACAGGGAAAAATAAAGAGAAATTATTTACATGGATGAAAAGCAAATACTGAAGTTTATACCATCAGTCATGGTCCAATATTTGTTCAAGTCAAGAGGCTAAACAGAAAAAGGCTGATTGTAGAACAAATTCCCTAATCTTATACTTCAGAATGTCTTGTTTCTCAACTACTGTCCCAAAGGCAGTAATTTATTTTTTTTTAAAATGAATTACAAGCTATCCTCTGAAGCTATGATTAATACCTTTTCATCTGCCCTTTTATGTTGGATGTCTTCCTTTGTCTTCTCCAGGGCCACTCTCTACCTGTTTGCAGTCCTAGAGTCCAAGAGTTCTTTGCAGTCCTAGAGTCCAAGAGTCCTGGTTCTTTGGACAACCTGATAGCTCAGGTGAGGAGTGGGGACCTGGGATTCTCACTAAAAACTTGTAATGTATCCCCATTTTCAATCTTATGCCTTCCTCTGCAATTTGCCTGTCTTCTGCAATTTGTCCTTTCAATAGCCGAAACTTTCTGGGAGTCTTTGAACCAATTAGTTATTTCTTCCACTGACAAGAGTGTTTAACAAAATTTATGAGGGTCTGGCGCCGGTGGTTCACACCTGTAATCCCACCATTTTGGGAGGCTGAGGTGGGAGGACCACTTGAGGTTAGGAGTTCAAGTGGCCTGGCCAACATGATGAAACCCTGTCTTCACTAAAAATACGAAAATTAGCTAGGCATGGTGGCATGTGCCTGTAATCCCAGATACTCTGGAGGCTGAGGCAGGAGAGTCCCTTGAACCCGCGAGGCAGAGGTTGCAGTGAGCTGAGATCATGTTACTGCACTCCAGCCAGGGCAACAGAGTGAGACTTTGTCTCAAAAACAAAACAAAACAACAAAATTTATTAGACTGATCCTGTACTAACCCCCAGCAGACCAGACCAAACCAGCAAGAAGTCACCTGTGCTAAGTGCTAAGTGCCACATAATAAAACTGAACTTTGAAAGGGGCTAGGTTTCAAATAAGTAAATAAATAAGCCAGGACATTCATAGCAACACAGCCACTAATCAGAGGGACCTCAGTTTACCTGAGCCTGCATGATAGGAAAGTTTACTCTAGGCCGGGTGTGGTGGTTCACACCTATAATCTCAGCACTTTGGGAGGCCAAAGTTGGGGGGATCATCTGAGGACAGGAGTTCCAGACCAGCCTGGCCAACATGGTGAAACCCCGTCTCTACCAAGAATACAAAAATTAGCTGGGTGTGGTGGCACACACCCATAGTCTCAGCTACTTGGGAGGCTGCGACAGGAGAATGGCTTGAACCCAGGAGGTGGAGGTTGAAGTGAGCTGAGATCACGCCATGCACTCTAGCCTGGGCAACAGAGCCAGAGTCTGTCTCAAAAAAAAAAAAAAAAAAAAAAAAAAAAAAGAAAAAAAAGTTCACTCTGTTTTAACCCTATAAGGAAAGTAACTTTGAAATGGCTAGTCTGCTTTCTGCTATCTTTAGCCCTTTGTGTATAAAGCCAACCCCCTCTGCTCAGCTTGGCAGAATACCCATTCTATTTTATAGAATGAGATGTTACTCAATTCCAGAATCACAAAAGAAAGACAATTAGATTTTTAAATTTGTTGTAATTTTGTGTTTTGATATCAGTTAGGGTTCAATATCCTAATGATAGGGGTTAAGATTCAACTTCCAGGTAGGTTGTCACATACAACCTAATTTTGCAAAAAATTTTAGAGATTTTATAGTAAACTACCTGTCACAGATTCTGTGAAGCAAATATTCGGAAATGGCTCAGTTTAAAAGCCTGAATCTGGCTCAAGGTCTCTCCTGCCAATATCTCATGCCAGATGGGGCCAGAACTGGAAGAACAAGGACAAGGATAGTTAGGAACTAGCTAGGTCTCTCTCAATCTCACTTTCTCTCTCTGCTTTCTCTCTCTTTCTTCCTCTCTCTGTCTGTCTGTCTCTCTCTCCTCTCTTTCATCCTTTCTTTAAGAAGTCTCAGGATCTTTCTATGTGATCTCTCTCTGTGGGCTACTTTGGGCACTCTCACAGGGGCAGTCAGACTGCTTAAATGGTGGTTGAAGACATCAAAGAAGGGTGAGAATTCTAGTGAGCAAAGTGCAAGCTGTAGGGCTTTGTATGGCCTACCTTTGAAAATCATAGTGTCATTTCTTTCTTTTTTTTTTTTTTTTTTGAGACGGGGTCTCACTCCAGTGCCCAGGCTGGAGTGCAGTGGTGTGATCTCGGCTCATTGCAACCTCTGCCTCCTGGGTTCAAGCGATTCTCCTGCCTCAGCCTCCCAAATAGCTGGAATTATAGGCATGCACCACCATGCCTGGCTTATTTGTGTATTTTTAGTAGAGATGGGGCTTCACCATGTAGCTCCTGACCTCAAGTGATCTGCCTGCCTCTGCCTCCCAAAGTGCTAGGATTACAGATGTGAGCCATGACGCCTGGCCACAGTGTCATTTCTATCATATTCTTTTGATTAAAACATTCACAAAAGCACATTTGGTTTCAAGGGGAGTGAATAGAGACCCCATGTCTCAATGGGTGGAGTGTCAAACTCACTTTGTAAGAAGAGCACTTGGGATGGAAGATATTATTGCATCCAATTTTGGAAAATAGAATCTGTAGCACAACTCTTCTATTTTTTTCCATCCTTTTTTAGTACAACCGAAGAGTTTTAAAATTATGAAATTTGGGCCAGGCATGGTGGCTCATGTCTCTAATCCCAGCACTTTGGGAGATAGAGGTAGGAGGATTGCTTGAGCCACAGACCAGTCTGTGCAACCTGCAGAGACCATGTGTCTACAAAAAATTTTTAAAAATTAGCCAGATGTGGTGATGTACATCAGTAGTCCCAGCTACTTGGGAGATTGAAGCAGGAGGATTGTTTTGAGCTCTGGAACCTCTGAGTGCAGTAAGCCATCATTGTGCCACTACATGCCAGCCTGGGTAACAGCAAGATCCCATCTCTGAAAAAAAAATTATGAAATATATCAGCCATATTTTAAAAGGTAGAGAGAATAATATAGTAAACATTCTTGTATTCACCATCTTGCTTTAGCAATAAAATATTTCAAATCCACTCTGCTTACATTTTTTCTCTCTCTTTTCCAAAGAGATAAACGTTGCCCTGAATTGGGGGTTTATTATGTCATGTGTATCTTTATACTTTTAATATATGTACATGTATTCCTAAACAATAAATTTGGGTATCTTTTAAAATTTTACATAACATGATTTTTTATAACTTTTAAACTTGCCCTTTTTTTACTGTCTTCTGAAGTGAATGAATTGAACCAAAAAAATTACTTTTTTTTTTAACCCAGTATTATTTTTCTGGGATCTGTTTGTGTTGATATGTAGCTCTAGTACAAACTTTTTCTTAAAGGGTCAGGTGGTAAATATGTCAGATTTTTCTTTCTTTCATTTCTTTTTTTCTTTTAAAGACAGGGTCTGGCTATGTTGCTTAGCCTGGGGTGCAGTAGCTATTCACAGGTGCGATCCCACTACTGATCAGCACGGCAGTTTTGACCTGTCCGTTTCTGACCTGGGCTGGTTCACCCCTCCTTAGGCAACCTGGTGGTCCCCTGCTCCCAGGAGGTCACCATATTGATGCGAAACTTAGTGCAGACACCCAATCAGCATAGCGCATTACAGCCCAGAACTCCTGGGCTCAAGTGATCCTCCCACCTCAGCCTCCCGAGTAGTTGGGACTACAGGCACGCACGACCGTGGCTGTCAATACGTCAGATTTTTAAGGCAGATCGTCTTTGTTGCAACTACTTAATTCCACAGTTCTACAAAAGCAGCTCCACTCGATATATAAATGAATAGATAAAACTTTGTTCTGACAGAACTTTTTTTTTTACAAAAATAGGTAGCAGAGTATAGGATGTGGCCTGTGGGCCACAGTTTGTTAACCCTAGTTCTGTGGCATTCATTTTTACTAATTTATAATATTCCATTGTTTCAGTGTACCGTAAGGTAATCATCCTTTCTTCTCTCTCTCTCTCTCTCTAAATGCGAAGTCTCACTCTGTGGCTAGGGTGGAGTGCAGTGGGACAATTCTAGCTCACTGCAACCTGTAACTCCTGGGCTCAAGTGATACACCCACCTTACCCTCTGAAGTAGCAAGACACACTCCACCTTGCCTAATATTTTTTTTTTTTTTTTTTTTTTTGTAGAGATGAAATCTGGCTATGTTGCCCAGGCTGGTCTTGAACTCTTGGGCTCAAGCAGTCCTCCCACTCCAGCCTCTCAAAGTGCTGGGATTATTGGCATGAGTCACCATGCCCAACCAATCATTCTCTTTTTGGTATATCTTCAGGTTGTTTCTATTTTTTTCTCTTACAAACAATGTTTTAAACATTCTTGTATATTCCACTGTGCGCAGAGTTTCTCTGGGGTAGAGATCAACAAGTAATCCATAGGCTTTTCATCTTCTAATGATGTGTTCGTGTCTTGTTTCTGCTATCCTCTCTTTTTCTTTTGGGTTACATTAAAAAATTTTTTACTATCATTTGAATGAGGCTTTTGAGCAACAGTTGAGTTAATCTGGTGTATTTCTCATATTCTTTAATTTTGTTATTTTTCATTAATTATTGAATACACAGTAGGTCATCTTTAGTCCAAAAAACATTAGGTTGAAACTAATGACTATTGCTTTTGGGTTTTGTTTGGTTGGCTGTTTTGTTTTGTTTTGTTTGAGATATGATCTTGCTGTGTGGCCCAGGTTGGAGTGCAGTGGTGTGATCATGGCTCACTGCAGCCTTAACCTCCTGGACCCAGGTGATCCTCCTGCCTCAGCCTCCGAGCTAACTGAGACTACATATGTATGCATCACACTCAGCTATTTTTAAAATTTTTATTAGAGATGAGTTCTCACTACATTTCCCAGGCTGGTCTCCATCTCCTGAGCTCAGGCAGTCCTTCTGCCTCAGTCTCCCAAAGTGTTGGGATTACAAGCATGAGCCACTGTGTCCAGCTGACTATTGCTTTTGGCAAACTTAATGAGTCCATCTTGCTCCCAATTGCATTGTCATTATAAGAGTACTTTCACTCTTTCTATTTTCTACTAACTGGTATAAGGTAATATGTAAAAAATACAACAAATTATCTAAACAATTATCCAAATAAATCCTATTATAATACAATAAAATGATGTTATTAGTAAAGCTAAACTGTTTGGCAGGCAGGCAAGGATTTCAGGCTTTGACAAAAATGCATTTATAAAAAGGTGAGCAGAATTTTTCTTGCTCTTGTTGTTACTCAAATGCTTTCACAAATTCCTGACCCCAAGTGATTTTTTTTTCCTTTTTTGAGATGGAGTCTCATTATTTCACCCAGGCTGGAGTGCAGTGGCACAGTCTCAGCTCACTGCAGCCTCTGCCTCGCAGGTTCAAGTGATTCTCCTGCCTCAGCCTCCTGAGTAGCTGGGACTACAGCTGTATGCCACCACTCCCAGGTATTTTTGTATTTTTAGTAGAGGCAGGGTTTCATTGTCTTGGCCAGGTTGGTCTCGAACTCCTGACCTCAAGTGATTCACCTGCCTCAGCCTCCCAAAGTGCTGGGATTACCTGCGTGAGCCACCAGACCCAGCCTCAAATGCTTTCCTTTGTAAACTGCAGTACAATTTATAACCTCTCAAACTCATCTCCATGCGTATCTCAGGATCTTCTGGCAGGGTATTTCTTACCTGAGATAATCTGTCAGTTATGTGGGTCTAGCCCAGACTTATTCACATAGCGACTGGATAGGGTTCTAAGAGAGCCAGTGGAAGCCTACAAGGTGTCTTGAGGTCCAAGATTGGAATTGACACAGGATCACCTCAACAGATTTTATTGGCTAAAGCAAGTCACAAGGCCAGCCCAGATTCAAGGAGAGGGAAAATTGACTCCTCCTCTTGATAGGAGGAGCTGCAAAGTCTCATTGCAAAGGAGTGTGTATATTGGGAGAGGAATAATTATGGTCATCTTTTTTTTTTTTTTTTAAGACAGAGTCTTGCTCTGTTGCCTAGGCTGGAGCGCAATGGCATGATCTCGGCTCACTGGAGCCTCCTCCTCATGGGTTCAAGCGATTCTCCTGCCTCAGCCTTCTAAGTAGCTGGGATTACAGGCACACAACACCACGGCTAGCTAATTTTGCATTTCTTTTAGTAGAGATGGGGTTTCACCATATTGGTCAGGCTGGTCTTGAACTCCTGACCTCAGATGATCCACCCGCCTCAGCCTCCCAAAGTGCTGGGATTACAGGTGTGAGCCACTGTGCCCGGCCTGGTCATCTTTATAATTAATCTAAAATACCAAATCTTCCTAATCTTAATTATAATATATTACCCATTAATAACCTTTTATAGCTTTGGTAATAATCTTGTCCTCTATTTTTCATAATCTTTCAATCCCTCATTCCACCACAGATTATTGTTATAAGTATGTTTCACACATTCGCTGGTTCAGTCTGAATTTTCTTTTTGGCTGATGCCGACGACCAGTTGATGCTGGTAAACTTTAAGCTACCTCAACCTTTGTGACTCAGTATCATTTTTTTCTAAGTCTAGCTAAGGGAAAATTAAATCCTTTCTTGAGTGACTTCTCAGACTATATCATAGTGAAAGACATTAGGGATTATCGTTTTGATTATTTAATATTCATAGTAATTGTTATGAATAGCAATTCATAAAAATAGCTTTTAAAAATCAATTTAGTGGATCCTTGAATAACACAGGTTTAAACTGCATTGGTTCACTTATATGCAGATTTCTTTTTCAATGTAACATAGATAAAAAATACAGTATTGGAGGGACTCAAAATCCATTTATATGGAGGATTGACTTCAAATATGCACAGGGCCTACAGTGGGATTTGAGCATGTGCAGATTTTGGTATACACAGGAGTCCTGGAACCGATACCCTGTAAACCCAAGGATGACTATATTTAGTTTCTTGAAACATATCACAAATAAGTACAATTTTAATAATATGGGTGAACAACAACCTAATTAAAAACAGTCTCAGTGGGAGAGGGGCAGAGAAAAAAATTGGCACATGCCCTTCACATAAGAGGACATATAAATGGCCTCCATGCCTATGAACAGATCCTAAATATCACTATCAAGGAAATGTATGTCCCACTAGAATGTACTAACGATTAGAAGGCAGATAATATTGAGTTTTAGTAAGATTATAGAGCGCCTGGGACTTTCATACATTGCTGTTGGAGTGTGAGTTGATTAAACCAAGTTGGAAACCTGCTGAATAGTTTCTACGTACCTGTTCTAGGAACAATTCTACTTGTAGCTGTACATGCAATAGAAATTAGTGCATATATCCAACAAAATAGGCACAAGAATGTTCATAACAGATTTAGTTGTAACAGGCCCAAATTGAAAACCACTTAAATGTCTACAAATAGGAGAATGGGTAAAAAGAATGTAGTATATTTACATAGTGGAATACTACATAGCAACAAAAAAAGGATGAATTACTGATACATACAACAACGTGGATTAATCTCTAAATCATTACATTGAGTTAAAAAAAACCTGGGCATGAAAAGCACATTCTGTATGATTAACTTTATATGAAGTTCAAAAATATGCAAACTTAATTCAGAGTGTTAGAAGTCAAAAACTTGGGGGGTGGAGAAACTGGTGGTATTAACTGGGAAAGGTGCAAAGGAACCTTCTAGGTGATCATAATATTCTATATTATGACCTGGGTAGTGACCACAGGGTGGTTTATATATGTAAACATTTATTGAACTATACACCTATGATTTGTTCACTTTAATGTATATATATTAAATGTTTATGCATGCCTATAATCACATAATTATATAGAGGTTCTTTTTAGAAAAATTGGACTTTTTATCTATTGATGGTATAAATGAAATCATAAATTCTATCCCTGGCCTCAAGATTGACCTGTATAGAGATATTAAAAAGAAAACAATTTCGTTCTCGTCTTTCAAGGTTTAATGAGGGTGAATACCCAGCATAAGAATTTGATGTGGAGGCCGGTGCAGTGGCTCATGCCTATAATCCCAGCACTTTGGGAGGCCCAGGCAGGCGGATCACTTGAGGTCAGGAGTATGAGACTAGCCTGGCCAACATGGGGAAACCCCATCACTACTAAAAATACAAAAATTACCCAGGAGTGGTGGCACACACCTGCAGTCCCAGCTACTCAGGAGGCTGAGGTGAGAGAATGGCTCGAACCGGGAGGCAGAGGTTGCAGTGAGCCAAGATGGTGCCTCTGTACTCCAGCCTGGGAACAGAGTGAGACTCTGTCTCAAAAAAAAAAAAAAGAATTTGATTTGGTCAAAGGTAAAAGAATAGCTAAATTTATAATCCACAATTTTCTACAGGTTCTGTAGCTAAGAATATTGATGAGAGATTGATTAGTTCTAATTTTTGAAAGGTATGGTACTGTGCATACATGAACATGCAGGCATGTATATATTATACATTCATATATGTGTGCTGTGTATATGCACACACATCGGTATGTATGAATGTGTCAACATATGTGCTATGCGTGCATGTGTGATGCATGTTTGTGCATATGCAAGCATGTGCATGCATGCAAATGTGTTTAAATTTGCGCAGGAGTAAGGAGGCATAGCTTCACACTAAGCTAGCAAATATTTTGTGAAAGTGTGCATACTTTGAGTCACCCAAAATTGAACAATTCTGCTGAAGCTTCTGTGTACTGTCATTCTAGACACACTGAAAATTTAGGGAAATGTTTAGCTTCAGATGAATTGCCCTAGGGTGTGGTGGGACACAGGGCACAGAGTCTAGGACAAGTACATCACTCCTGTATTAGGGCATTCCTAAAGTGGCAAGGTGTATAATCTCGCTGAGAAGGGTAAAGAAGCTCTTTGTGCAGAGTGAACTTTGAAGCAAGGTGGGAGCAAGTCTAGGAACTGTGGTGCTCACCCTAGGATACCCATATGAAAGGCTAATTTCTTTTTCTTTGGACTTATAGCACCAGTTCTGTGCTTTTATTTAATTTTTTTTCTCAGTTGGGCCTTTTTTTTCCACCAAGACAGGGTCTTGCTATGTTGCCCAGGCTACTCTTGAACTCCTGGGCTCAAGCCAGGAATTTAGCTTCAGCCTCCAGCCTCAGCTCCCCCAGTAGCTGGAATTATAGGTACATACCATCACACCTAGTTCTATTCTTTCTCTCTTTCTTTCTTTCTTCTTTCTTTCTTTCTTTTTTTCTTTCTTTCTTTCTCTCTCTCCCTCCCTCTCTCCCTCCCTCCCTCCCTTCTTTCTTTCTTTCTTTCTTTCTTTCTTTCTTTCTTTCTTTCTTTCTTTCTTTCTTTCTTTTTCTTTCTTTCTTTTTCTTTCTTTCTTTCTTTCTTTCTTCTTTCTTTTTCTTTCTTTCTTTCTTCTTTCCTTCTTTTCCTCCTTCCTTCCTTCCTTCCTTCCTTCTTTTCTCTTTTCTATTCTTTTCTTTCTTTCAAGATGGTGTTTCACCAGGTTGGTCATGCTGGTCTCAAACTTCTGTCCTCAGGTGATCCACCCGCCTCAGACTCCCAAAGTGCTGGATTACAGGCATGAGCCACTGCAACTGGCCAGTTCTATGCTTTCCTTACACTGTAATTCACTCTAGCTTTTTCTTAATTCTTCAGAAAACTGTTAGACATTCTTCAGCCTCATGTTAGTAGTGTTATGGGTGCAGTGGGCAGAGAATTCAGAGACAGGTTGTAAACAGCAGAGCAGCCTGACCTGCTTCACCTGTCTCCCAAAAACCAATATAACTGGAAGCACATAGTTCAGAGAGGGAAGGTGGTGATTCTAAAATTTACAAGTCCCCCCAGAAGTGAAATAAACTGAACTCCATTGCAAAGAGGTGGTTAGGAGCTATGTGACCACAGACTGCAGCATTGACAAATGCAGGAATGGATAGAGATGAACCCCTTGAGATGAGACAAGGATAGGGAAAGTAGGGAAGAGTGAGCTTGACTTATAATGTGGTTTAGGTTCTTTAATGAAGAGTCTAAAGGGACGTGTGAAAGAGAAGATAAAAAAGAATGAGACCTACTGGAGTGTGTGTGTGTGTGTGTGTGTGTGTGTGTGTGTGTGTTTGTGTGTATTGAAAATATCTGATATGTGTAATTTTTAAAAGCCAAAATAAAGAGCCAGAATGTATTTTTATTTAGCTTTCTGAGATTGAGATTTGGGAGGATAAACTGAAGCAAGATACAACTTTTTTAACAACAGAGTATTATACCTAACACGTATTCCTTGAGGATTTCTGTTATTCTGAAATTCGTAGAGCAGTGGAAGAAAAGTCATGGGTTAGGAAATGAATGTGGTTGAAATTGGCACATATCATCAATAACTTTATACAAAATCAGCAAATATGCTAAATGAATTTTAATTATCAAAAGGTCAAAAAACATAGAGAGTGAATGTAATTGAGGCAGTGAGTGTGCCATTGTATCAGATTTTGTGTTCAGTAACTTCAGATTAGCGATTCTCACACAACTACAAAAATACTGATAAACAATTTTTGTATGTCTCGTAGTTTTTTTTCATTGTTTTTTGTTTTGAGACAGGGTCTTGCTGTGTTGCCCAGGCTGGAGTGCAGTGATGCAATCACAGCTCACTGCAGCCTTGAATGCCTAGGCAGGCTCAAGCGATTCTCCCGTCTCAGCCTCCTGAGAAGCTGTAACTACAAGTGTGCACCACCATGTCCACATAATTTTTAAATTTTTAGTAGAGATGAGGTCTTGCTATGTTGCCCAAGCCAATCTTGAACTCCTGGGCTCAAGCAATCCTCCTGCCTTGGCCTCCCAAAGTGCTGGTATTATAGGCATGAGCCACCACACCTGACTGTCCTATAGTTTTGGAAAGTATGTAGACGTAGAATAGAGACCCCTGACTGTCTCCATTGAAGAATAAAGTCTAGTCAGGCCAATACTAGATATAACAGCAGTGCATGAAGGAAATATAATTCCTCTGATTTCCTTGTATCTTTTCTGGATCAGTTTTAGTCCATGGTGACTACAATGATAGCTCTAAAGAGGGCTCAGTTCTGGAGCAGTCAACTCAGCCATGGTGTTGTCATTAAAGCATCCAGACCCATGGTCATTCTACTTTCTATTGTGTATAGAACCAGTTTATTATAGACTTCAATTAATTACTTTCTGTTGTATCACTTGTAAGAAGTTTTTTCCCTTCCTTCCCTCCCTCCCCCCCACCCTCCCTCCCCCCACCTCCTTCCCTCCCTTCCTTCCTTCCTTCCTTTTTTGAGGTGGAGTCTCACTCTGTCACCTAGGCTAGAGTACAGTGGCACAATCTCAGCTCACTGCAGCCTCTACCTCCTGGGTTTAAGCAGTCTTCCTGCCTCAGTCTCTTGAGTAGCTGGGACTATAGGCATGGGCCACCACACCCGGCTAAATTTTTGTATTTTTACTAGAGATGGGGTTTTGCCATGTTGGCCAGGCTGGTCTTAAACTCCTGACCTCAGGTGATCCACCTGTCTCAGCCTTCCAAAGTACTGGGATTACAGGCGTGAGCCACCATGCATTGGCAGGCATTTATCTGTGGCTTTAAAATATTGGTGATTTAAATGCTTCAGATGTTACATTGGCTTGCTAGGGATGCCACAACAAAATACCACAAACTGGGTAGCTTAAACAGCAGAAATTTATTTTCTCATAGTTTTGGAGGCTGAAAGTCCAAGATCAGGGTGTCAGTAGGTTGGTTGTCTCCTAAGGCCTCTCTTTTAGGGTTGCAGTTGGCTGCTTGCTTTCTGTGTCCTCACACAGCCTTTTCTCTGTGCATGTGCTGTGTCTTTCTCTCGGTGTCTTTCTCTCTTCTTATAGCAACACCAATCAAATTGGATTAGGGCCACACCCCTATGTCCTCACTTAACCTTGTTACCTCATTAAAGACCTTCTCTCCAAATACAATCATACTGAGGGTTAGGACTTCAACATAATGAATTTGGGTTTGAGGGGCACGATTCAATCCACAACTGACGTCTAACTCCATTTCAGGACAGCCTGGCTTCATTCTTAAAGACTTTTTTCAGTCTTGAAGAGTCTTCTGAACTTCCCTATTTTTCTCCTTTATTTCCTATCCACAAACAAGGATCTAATTTTTGCCCATGAAGTAGGCAGCTAGAAAGACCAATGAGACATTTGTGAACTTGCAATTCTCTCATTAACTGCCTTCCTTTTTTTTTTTTTTTTTTTTGAGACGGAGTCTCACTCTGTTGCCCAGGCTGGCATGCAGTGACACGATCTTGGCTCACTACAACCTCCGCTTCCTGAGTCCAAGTGATTCTCCTGCCTCAGCCTCCTGAATAGCTGAGATAACAGGCATACACCATCACGCCTGGCTAATTTCGTATTTTTAGTGGAGACAGGATTTCTCCATGTTGGTTAGACTGCTCTCTCCACCTCAGGTGATCCGCCCACCTTGGCCTTTCAAAGTGCTGGGATTACAGGCATGAGCCATGGTACCTGGCCTTAACCACCTTACTTTTAAGATTACAGCTTACTCCCAATTATAAAGAGCAAAATACCTTAAATAAAGGATAAATTACTATTAGAAAAACGCCTGGAACAAATTTAGGAATTTAAAAATTATTTTAGCCAGATAGATCTTCAGATGGCTAAAAACTGAATGAATTATAGCCACATGTTGAATATTGAGCTTAGAAAATTCTGTTGATTTATCTAAAATAGAAATAAGATCACTGCCAAATAACAAAAAAACAACTGAATAGAAAACTGATACTGTGAGAAAGAATACTATGATCTGATAATTTTTCTGACTTGAATGTTGAAAATTAAGAATGCCTTCTATAACTTTAAGTTATAATATCATTTTTCAAACTCTAATGATGGGTTCAGACTTCGTAAAAGAGGAAGGATTCTCTGAGAGGAAGCACACCAAAACTTGCCAGCACACAAGAGGCACTTCAAATCTGCAGACAAACAGAGTGGACAACCACAGGCTTCTTCTCTTGCCTCTATACTGTGTTTATTAATAAAGCAGGAAAGCCAAGTCAAGCCAAGTTTGAAAGACAAATTGTTTCAAAACAATTTGTCTCAGCAAACTCTTTGTCTTCGAGTTTTGTGTACACCAAATATTTGTTTTCTCACTGCATACTTTTATTAATTTGAATTATTGGGTTGTCAAAGAAAAGATCTAATCTTATCTAGCTTTAGAAAGCAAAACTTTTTTTGAGACGAGGTCTCATTCTGTCACCCAGGCTGGTGTGCAGTGGCATGACCACTGCTCACTATAGTCTCGACCTCCCAGGCTTAAGCAATCCTTCCACCTCAGACTCTCGAGTAGGTGGGACTACAGGCATGTGCCACCATGTTGCAAGGTTCTTTGAACCTATTTGTCCACTTTTTTATAGTTTGAGGTCTTAGATTTATGTCTTTAATCCAGTTTTATTTGATTTTTTTGTATATGATGAGAGATAGAAGGCTAGTTTCATTCTTTTGCATATGGGTGTCTAGTTTTCCCAGCACCATTTATTGAAGAGATTGTCCTTTCCCCAATGTATGTTCTTGGCACCTTCATTGAAAATGAGTTTACTAGGCCGGGCGCGGTGGCTCAAGCCTGTAATCCCAGCACTTTGGGAGGCTGAGGCGGGTGGATCACGAGGTCAAGAGCTCGAGACCATCCTGGTCAACACGGTGAAACCCCGTCTCTACTAAAAAAAATACAAAACATTAGCTGGGCATGGTGGTGCGTGCCTGTAATCCCAGCTACTCAGGAGGCTGAGGCAGGAGAATTGCCTGAACCCAGGAGGCGGAGGTTGCGGTGAGCCAAGATCGCGCCATTGCACTCCCGCCCGGGGAAAATATGTGAAAAACCCCGTCAAAAAAAAAAAAAAGAAAATGAGTTTACTGTAGATGTACGAATTTGTTTCTGGGTTCTCTGTTCTGTTTCATTGGCCTATGTGGCTGTTTTCATGCCAACATCATGCTGTTTTAGTTACTACAGTTTTGTAGTATAATTTGAAGTCGGGTAATGTAATCCTTTCAGTTTTGTTCTTTTAGTTCAGAATCATTATCAAATGCTTTTTTAAGCATTGATTGAAATGATCATATATATTTTTTTCCTTCATTCTGTTGCTATGATCTATCACACTGATTGATTTACATAAGTTAAGCTATCCTTGCGTTCCTGGGATAAATCCTACTTGGTCGTGATGAATATTCTTTATATTTATTTATTTATCTATTTGCATATTTATTTTTTTGAGACAGGATCTCACTCTTTTGTCCAGGCTGAAGTGCCATGGTGCAAATGTAGCTTATTTTAGCCTTGACCTCCCAAGCGTAAGCAACCCTCCCACCTCAGCCTCCCAAGTAGTTGAGAACAGGCATGCACCACCATGACTAGCTAATTTTTTATTTTTTGTGGAGACAGTGTCTCTACAAAACCAAGCTGGTCTCAAACTCCTGGACTCAAGTGATCCTCTCATCTTGGTCTCCTAAAGGTAGGATTATAGGCAGGAGCCACCACACCTGGCTTGAATACTCTTTTTAATGTGTTGTTGAATTTGGTTTCTTAGCATTTTGTTGAGGATTTTTGCATCAGTGTTCATCAGGGATCTTGGCCTGTAGTTATCTTTTTAAAAAATGTGTCTTGGTTTAGTTATGATATCAGAGTAACAGTGGACTCATAGAATAAGTTTGGAAGTATTCCCTGCTTCTCTATTTTTTAAAAAAGTAGTTTGAGTAGGATTGGTAATTACCAAACATCTTAAAATGTTTGGTAAAATTCAGCAGTGAAGCTATTGGAGTCTGGGCTTTTCTTTGCTGAGACAATTTTTATTACAGCTTCGATGTCATTTCATGTTATGGGTCTGTTCAGATTTTGGATTTCTTAGTGGTTCAATTTTGGTAGGCTGTATATATCTGGATATTTATCCATTTCTTCTAGATTTTCCAATGTATTGGTATATGGTTGCTCTAGTAGCCACTAAGAACCCTTTAAATTTCTGTGGTATCAGCTGTAGAAGAGCATGTCTCCCCTTTCATCTGTGATTTTATTTATTTGGGTCTTCTCTCTTTTTTTCAGAATTAGTCTGGTTAAAGTTTTGTTGATTTTGTTCATTTCTTCAGAAAACTAACTTTTCAATTTATTGATCTTTTTAATGTTTTCTTCATTTCAGTTTCATTCATTTCTGCTCTGATCCTTATGTTTTCTTTCTTCCAGTAATTTTGGGTTTGGTTTGCTCTTGCTTTTTGTTCTTTAAGATGCATCATTAGGTTGTTTATTTGAAGTTGTTTTTTTTTTCTTTTTTGATGTAGGCACTTCTAGGTATAAAATTTTCTCTTTGTACTGTTTTGGCTGTTTCCCATAGGTTTGGTATAATTTGTTTTCATTATCATTTTTTCAAGAAATGTTTAATTTTCTTCTTAATTTCTTCATTGATCCACTGGTCATTCAGGAGCATATTGTTTAATTTCCATGTTTGTATAGTTTCCAAAATTCCTTGTTATTGATTTCTAGTTTTATTTTATTGTTGTCAAAGAGGATATATAACATAATTTCTTTTTTATTTTTTTAAGACTTGTTTTGTAGCATAACATATGGCCTATCCTTGACAGTGTTCCCTGTGCCCAACAGAAGAGTATATATTTTGCAGCCATTGGATGAAATGCTCTGGAAATATCTATTAGGTCCATTAGGTCTACAGCACAAATTAGGTTTGATGTTTTCTTGTTGATTTTCTGTCAGGATGATCTGTCCAATGTTGTAAGTTGGGTGTTGAGGTCTCCATCTATTATCATATTGGGGTCTGTTTCTTGATTTAAGGTTATCGTGAGACTGGCACGTAATGAAACAGCCAGGTGGGAAGGAGTACCCAGAGAAACTCCAAACAACTGTCTACTGGGGTGGAGCCTCAAGAGATTCATGCCATTTGCAGCAAGAAGGACACTGGCCAGCTGGCCTCTCCTCTTCCTGTGTGGAACCTGGGATTCAAATGTCAGGCAGGAAGCACTCTAACAGGGACTCTGTCCTAGAAAGAGTCCCTGTTTCCCCCTTTTCTTCTTTTTTACCCAGTAAAACTCTGCTTTACTCACCCTTCAGTCTCTCAGCCTAAATTTTTCTGGCTGTGGGACAGACAAGGACCCCATCCTTAGCTGAACTAAGGAAAAATCCTGCAACATTTTTGGCACTCAACTTGGGGCTTGAGAAGTGGTAAGTGAAATGAAAACTAAAAAACTCACTGTAGCTTCTAAGCCTTTTCATCCTCAGACTTCTGAGGGTGGGGGAAACCATGCCTCCACCTCTCATTGCTCCAGGTCTTTTCATGGCCTTTTCCTTCCTTTTTTGGGACTCACTAGTGAGCAGCAGCTACCCTCAACCCCCTACCACTCCCTGCCAGGCTTGGACATATGGCCCAAGGCACTGGTGGTGGCTGGCTGGTGTTTCCTGCCATGAGACATTGGAGCCTTCCCGTTCCCTGGCCAGGAGATTTAGCTCCATCAGAAAGTAATCAAACTTTTCTCCCTGATGGAGGAAGCACTTGCATAAGAATAAGGTTCTTCCCCAGGCAGTTTAAAACTGTTTCTTCTCTTTCCCCTTCTCTACCCCATCTGCAAGTTAACTTTTAAAGTTTTTTTTTTTTTCTTTTAGAAGAAGTTTTGCTAGGCCAGCCCCACCAACTATCACTGTTTATATTTTCCGTAAAGTTTTGGTTGTGAAATCAAGCCTCCATCTTGTTTTACATCCTGAGGGCATGGCTTGTAACTTTGGTGGCAAGGCTTTGTTTAGCAATCCTGTCTTAGGGAATAAGTTGCTTTCTGGTTTGATATCTGCATGTTTTCCTCGCACTGTCTCTGTTTCTTAAAGGGTCCCACCAAGTGCATGGGTTTTCTTCGCTTGTCTGTGTGTGTACTGTGTGTGATGTCTGTAAAAAGAGCTCTAATTAATTTGTCATAAAGAAGGATAAGCACTTATATCTAATATTTTTTAAAGGGAAGTTAAAAGCTGTGGTACCTTTCAGTTCTTATGACTTTAATCTTTAAGAAATAAAAACAGCCCTAAAAACTGTTGGTAAAGTGCAGGTCAGCTGCAAGATTTGCTAAGTGTTTTGAGATTACAAATTGCTTTTTGGGTTTTGAAAACTCTTTGACTTGCTGGCTTCACAATTGGTAAGGCCTGGGGACATGTCCTTAACTGAGAAGGAACTAACCATGTCCTTAACTGAGAAGGCTAAACTTGGCTGCAGTTAGCACACAGTTAAGGCAATTTACCAAGTTTTACAGGTAAGTAGGGACCCAGAGCCAAACCATATCATTCTGCCTCTGACCCCTTCCAAATCTCATGTTCTCACGTTTCAAAACCAATCATGCCTTTCCAGCAGTCCCCCAAAGTCTTAAACCATTTCAGCATTAACTCAGAAATCCCTAGTCCAAAGTTTAATCTGAGACAAGGCAAATCCCTTCCACCTATGAGCCTGTAAAATCAAAAGCAAGTTAGTTACTTCCTAGATACAATGGGGGTACAGGCATTGGATAAATACATCCATTTCTAATGGGAGAAATTGGTCAAAACAAAGAGGCTACAGGCCCCATGCAAGTCTGAAATCAATTCATTAAACCTTAAAGTTCTTTAATGATCTCCTCTGACTCTTTGTCTCACATCCAAGGCATGCTGATGCAAGAGGTGGGGTCTCACAGCCTTGGTCAGCTCCACCCTTGTGCCTTTGCAGGGCACAACCCCTTGCCAGCTGCTTCCACAAGCTGGCATTGTCTGTGGGTTTTCCAGGTGCATAGTGCAAACTGTCAGTGGACCTACCATTCTGGAGTCTGGAGGATGGTGGCCCTCTTCTCATAGCTCCACCAATCAGTGCCCCAGTGGGGACTCTGTGTGGGGTCTCTGATCCCACATTTCCCTCTGTACTTCCCTGGCAGAGGATATCCATGAGAGCCCCACTCTTGCAACAAACTTCTGCCTGGACATCAGGTATTTCCATATATCCTCTGAAATCTAGGTGGAGGTTCCCAAACCTCAATTATTGACTTCTGTGCACCTGCAGTGTCAACACCATGTGGAGGTTGCCAAGGCTTGGGGCTTGCACCCTCTGAAGCCATGGCCTGAGTGCTGTACCTTGGCCCCTTTTAGCTACAGCTGGAGCAGCTGGGACACAGGGCACCAAGTCCCTAGGCGGCACACAGCAGGGGGACCCAGGGTCCAGCCCAGAAAACCATTTTTTCCTTCTATGCCACTGGGCCTGTGATGGGAAGGGCTGCTGCAAAGGTTTCTGACATGCCCTACAGACATTTTATCCATTGTCTTGGTGATTAATATTTGGCTCCTCGTTGCTTATGCAAATTTCTGCAGCTGGCTTTAATTTGACCCCAGAAAAGGTTTTTTTTCTTTCTTTCTTTCTTTTTTTTTTTTTTTTTTTTTGCTGCATTGTCAGACTGCAAATTTTTCAAACTTTTATGCTCTGCTTCTAATTGAATGCTTTGTTGCTTAGAAATTTCTTCTGCCAGATACTCTAAATCATCTTTCTCAAGTTCACAGTTCCATAGATCTTTAGGAGAGGGGCAAAATGCCACCAGTCTCTTTGCTAAAGCATAACAGGAGTCATCCTTGCTCCAATTCCCAACAAGTTTCACATTGCCATCTGAGACTACCTCAACCTGGACTTTATTGTCCACATCACTATCAACATTTTGGTCAATGCCATTCAACAAGTCTCTAGGAAGTTCCAAACTTTCCCACATTTTTCTGTCTTCTTCTGAGCCCTCCAAACTGTTCCAACTTTTGCCTGTTACCCAGTTACAAAGTCATTTCCATATTTTTGGGTATCTTTACAACACTGCCCCACTACCCAGTACCAATTTATTGTATTAGTCTGTTCTCATGCTGCTAATAAAGACATACCCAGTACTGGGTAAATTATAAAGGAAAGAGGTTTAATTGACTCACAGTTCCACATATCTGGGGAGGCCTCATAATCATGGTGGAAGGCAAATGAAGAGCAAAGTCATGTCTTACATGGTGGCAGGCAAGAGGGGATGTGTAGGAGAACTCCCCTTTATAAAACCATCAGATCTCATGAGACTTATTTACTATCATGAGAACAGCTTGAGAAAAACCTGCCCCCATGATTCAATTACCTTTTACCAGGTCTTTCCCATGACATATGGGGTTTATAACAATTCAAAGTGAGATTTGGGTGAAGACACAGAGCCAAACCATATCAGTGTATTTTCAAATTGCCTATCTTCAAGCTCACTAATTCTTTCTTCTGCTTGATCAATTCTGTTATTAAGAGACTCTGATGCATTCTTCAATATATTAATTGCATCTTTCAATTCCAGAGTTTCTGCGTGATTCTTTTTAATTATTTCAATCTCTGTTAAATTTATCTGGCTAGGTGCAGTGGCTCATGCCTGTAATTCCAGCATTTTTGAAGGCTGAGGCAGGTGGATCAGTTGAGCACAGGAGTTTGAGACCCACTTGGGCAACAGGGCAAAACCTCATCTCTACCAAAAAAAAAAAAAAAAAATTAGCTGAGAATGGTGGCACCCACTTGTAGTCACAGCTACTCAGGAGGCTGAGGTGGGAGGATCGCTTGAGTCCAGGAGGCAGAGGATAGAGTGAGCTAGGATCATGCCACTGGGCACCAACCTGGGTGACAGGGTGAGACCCTGTCTCTAAATCAATAAATAAATTCATCTGATAGGATTCTGAATTCCTTCTCTGAGTTATCTTGAATTTCACTGAATTTCTTCAACACAGCTATTTTGAATTCTCTGTCTGACAGTTCAAATATCTCTGTCCCTCGATAATTGGTCCCTGGTGACCTGTTTAGTTCATTTGGTGAGGTTATGCTTTCCTGCATGGTCTTGATTCCTGTGGATGTTTGTCAGTGTCTGGGCTTTAAGGAGTTAAGTATTCATTGTAGTCTTTGCAGTCTGGGCTTGTTTGTACCCACCCTTCTTGGGAAGACTTTCCAGGTATTCAAAGGGATTTGGGTGTTGTGATCTAAGCTTTTGCTATGGCAACCGTATCTGCATTAGGGGACACCCCAAGCCCAGTACTACTGTTGGTTTTGCAAGCTCATAGAGGCACCATATTGGTGGACTTTGATAAGATACAGAATTCTCTGGATTACCAGACATAGACTCTTGTTGTCTTCGTTACTTTCTCCCACACAAACAGAGTCTCTCTCTGTGCTGAGCTGCCTAGAGCTAGGGGAGGGGTGACACAAGCACCATTGTGGCCCCCAGCACTGGGATTGTGCGGATCAGACCTGAAGCCAGCACAGCTTAGAGTCTTGCCCAAGGTCTCTGGTAACCACTGCCTAGCTATACTGCTTATGTCCACTCATGGCACTACTGCTCTTCAATCAGTAGGTAGTAAAGCCAGCCAGAACTTTGTCTTCTTTTCAGGGCAGCAAGTTACCCCCCAGTCCCAGGGAGGTCCAGGAATGCTATCTGGGAGACAGGACCTAGAGTTTGAAACCCAAGAAATCCACTTGGTGCTCTATGCCACTGTGGCTAAGCTGGCACTGAAACGACAAGACAAAGTCCTTCCCACTCTTCTCTCCCCTTTCTGCAGGTGTAGGAGCCTCTCCCTATGTCCATCATCACCACAGGCCCATGGGAAGTACTGCCAGGGTTCTACTGATGTTCACTTAAGGTCCAAGGGCTCTTCAGTCAGCTTGTAGTGAATACTGCCAGGCCTGGAACTCACCCTTTAGGGCAGTGGGCCCCCCTCTGGCTCCAGGCAAGTCCAGAAATGCCATCCAAAAACCACGTGCTAGAATCAGAGACCCTAAGAGCCTGCTTGGTGCTCTACCCCATGGAGGCCAAGTTAGTGCCTAAACTGCAAGACAAAGTCCTCTTTACTCTTCCCTTCCCTTTTCTCAAGCAGAAGGAGTCTCTACCCATAGCCACCACAAGTAGGAATGTGCTGCATCACACCTGAAGCCAGCATATCTCTGAGTTCCAATGTAAAGCACTGAGTTCCCATAATCACTATACTCGCCTTCCCTCAAGTGCACAGATTCTCTCCATGCTATACAGCTGCTGACCTGGGGTGGGGGAGTGTTTCCCCTGGAAATTCAAGACTGTCTTTCTTACCCTCCTTAGTACCTCTTTCAGTGATATGAAGTTAAAACTAGGTATTGTGATTACTCATGTGATTTTGGCTCTTATGAAGATGCTTTTTCATATGGATAGTTGTTTGATTTGGTGTTCCTATGGGGAGGATGATTGGTGGAGGCTTCTATCAAGCTGCCTTGCTTTGCCTCCTCCTCATTTAAATACAATTTTAAAATTTCTTTTTAGTGCCAAGGAATTTATGGTTGTTGACAGTGGGTTCCCTGATTACGATGGTCTATGTAATCATTCCTGGATAAATGACATCTACAATAAATTGTCTAAGATTTTTATTTTCTTTTTTTTTAAGGCAGAGCAGGAACTGAAAAAAATTTATAAAACAATATAGAGTCATTCAAAATTGCTACCCCTCCCCCAATATTTTACTCCTAATTTGACATCATTTGTGTGTGTGTAACTTGCCATTAGAATCTGTCCAAAGTATTCAAATTACTTTTCCCTGGAACTACCCTTTTTATTTTATGATTTATTTTTTATTATTTATTATTTTACATAATATTGATTAAATGAAGTAAGTATAAAACAAGTACAATCGGCATAAAAGTTTTTAAGTCACATACACAGCTGACCCTTAGTTAGCAGATGATTCACAATTTCAAGAGCAGATCAAAGAGTAGCCTCTTGCCATTAAGAACTCGATGGACCATGGCCAGCAGTGTGTTTTATAGAGGGAAAGGATTGTCAGTTTATCTGGTGACTTGGGTAACTTAGAGTTGCATGAGAGTATCTACTAAACTGCCTTCTAGGAGAGTTTTATTGATTTGCCTTCTTAGTAGCCGTGTATGAGAGTGCTCATCTCCTTTTACCCTGGCTCTCAAACTCTAATGTTCATAAGAATCACTTAGAGAGCTTTGTTAAAAATATGTAGATTCTTGACACACCATACTAACAGATTCTGATATGGGGCAAGTCCAAAATGTCTGCAAAGAAGCACACCAGGCATTTCTTAAGTAGATGATTAGTAAAAATATTAACTCAAGGATGAGTTAGAAAACAAACTCCTGGCCCAGGAATTTGTTTTCTAAAAATCACGTATCTAATAAGTCAGTAATGCTAAAATCTGAATTTGTAATAAGTAGGAGGTAATGCCTGTTATCCTCTAAACAACAATAACAGCAAACACCCATTTCTCTTTGGACAGTGGAAAACGAGAGCTAATTTACTAACCCCTTTAGAGGTTCAGTGGCTTCATCCATCTTGACTAAATTGCAGTGTAGCTATCCAGTGCTTTGCAGAGAAGAGTGGAAGATATTTGTCAGGTTTTCCTGCTGTTTTGTAAAGATTGAGGGAATGGTACCCAGCTGCAAAGGAAGATGTTTTTCTTTTTTTTTTTTTTTTTTTTTTTTTTTTTTTTGAGACGGAGTTTCACTCATGTTACCCAGGCTGGAGTGCAATGGCGCGATCTCGGCTCACCGCAACCTCCGCCTCCTGGTTTCAGGCAATTCTCCTGCCTCAGCCTCCTGAGTAGCTGGGACTACAGGCACGCACCACCATGCCCAGCTAATTTTTTGTATTTTTAGTAGAGACGGGGTTTCACCATGTTGACCAGGATGGTCTCGATCTCTTGACCTCGTGATCCACCCGCCTCGGCTTCCCAAAGTGCTGGGATTACAGGCTTGAGCCACCGCGCCCAGCCGATGCTTTTCTTACTGGTGTGAATGTTTTTTGAACTTTGCTTTCCAAACCAGGGCCCTAGGACACTGAGTTGGCCTGAAGAGCCAGGGCTGGCCTGCTAGAATAAATGAATGTTAGCAAGAGACTTCTCAGGGGTCTGGGCAGAGTTGAAATCTGAAGAGTATCTGTGGCTCTAGAAGGTCAAAGTAGGAGTCACAGAAGGCCTGACTCCATCTGTGAATCAGGCAGGAACTGTTAAATGCCCCAGCCTACTCAGAAAAGTGTGAGACAAAATACGTGAGCATGAGTCAGAAAATCCAGGGCTCCACTAAACATGAAATTTGGTGAGGGAATCACCTGGGAAAAGAGAGTTGGTATCAGAGGATCTCTTAGTGAAGTTTGACAGAGAAGAGAACTAATGTTTATTGATGCTATCTTATATATATCTTATTTAACGTAATCATAATTTCTTCAGAAGTTAAAAAAATGCCTGAAATATAAGGCCAAAGAAAGTAATAAGGAAATAAGTAAATGAATGAATGAACGAATGAGTGAAAGGCAGTAAAGGTACTGGTTTATAAGGCTCACTTTAGTATCTATGGTATTGTATAATGGTATGGAATATTCTAGACAAGAGAATTGGCTGATGCCAGATAGTAATATGTATCAGACACTATACAGCCCTTAGTTCATGGATGTCTTGACAAAGACTCTGTTTGACCAAACTCAGGCTCTTCTTGACGAGGCCTCAACCTTGGCCTATAGGAGTTGCAGACACTCAGTATAAATGATTTCGTTCATCCCCCTTCACACCACCCCCCACAGCCTCCTGCCACCCAAACACACACTAAGAAAACTAAACAAACCCTAGCATAGTTTCTAGTTCAAGGACATATCTTGGGATGACCTGCAGCCCACTCCTTCCTCAAACTTCTGGGCTCAGGCAATCCTCTCACCTCAGTCTCCTGAGTAATTTGGACCACAGGTGCATGCTACCATACCCAGCTAATTTTTTTTTTTTTTGAGAAAATGTCTTGCACTGTCGTCCAGACTGGAGTGCAGTGGTGCAATCTCGGCTCACTACAACCTCTGCCTCCCAGGTTCAAGTGATTCTCCTGTCTCAGACTTCCATGTAGCTGGGATTACAGATGCCCACAACCACACCTGGCTAATTGTTTTTGTATTTTCAGTAGAGACGGGGTTTTACTATTTAGGCTGGTCTTGAACTCCTGACTTCGTGATCTGCCCGCCGTGGCCTCCCAAAGATTGGGGTTAAATGCATGAGCCACTGCGCCTGGCCAATTTTTAAATTTTCTATGTAGACAGGGTCTCACTATGTTGCCAGGGCTGGGCTCAAGTGATCCTCCTGCTTCAACCACCCAAAGTGCTCGGATTATAGGCATGAGCCACCATGCTAAGCACTACTCTTCTTTTCCCTTCACTCTTTCTTCCTTGCACCCTCTAATAAAACATTAGCATAAAAGCTTTGTCTCAGGCTCTGTTTTCTTAGGGAACTAAGGCTAAGAAAATGAATTCTAGTATTTGCCCACAAAAGCAAACTCTCAGGATGGGATTTCAATTGTCTCTTGACTAAAGGCAATGGAGACCCCATTGCTAGTGCAAGTGGAGCCATAATAACTTCTTGCAATGAAATACCAATTTTTGCAGCTTTTGCCTGTGGTTTATTGGGAGGAGATACAAGGCAGAAGGAGAGGCACTGGGAGGTCAGCATGTGGAAAATAGTAATTATAAAGCTGTATGGGTGGCTAATTTTGGTGTCACTGCTAGTCTTATAAAAAGAGAATGGTAGGCTCAGGAAAGCTAATTGCTAACTTAAGGGATCCTTTAAAAACCAGAGGTCTCAATGGCAGTAGGGCCTCAGGGTAGAACAAATAGAAAATCAGATCCAGATTCTAATTATAAGGAAAGTAGAGATGTACAGGAAATTCAATTTGTGGCTTCGATGAATATACTATATTATAGCCAGGTCCCAGATGGTGAAGAGGGCACAAAGACTTGGGATGAGGATATCTGAGTGGATAAACCTAAGAATCCTGAACCAAAAATTCATCTGAAGTTTCTGGGCCAATGCAATCCATCCCCCTTGCCTAGAGACTATGCAAGAACCTCACCAGAAGCAGATGCCTAACAAGATGATACTTGCTTGCCTCACAAGCTGCCTCCACCACATCTGACTGCTTCCAGGACAATAACCAGGATCATACTTCAGCATAGCCTGAGAGGGAAGGTACAGTCCTTGCTCAGGGAAGAAATAGCTTACTTATCAAACAAATGGCTGAATTTGGCTATTATATAGGAGCAGGAAACACAGCAACATGTGTGGGAGTTGATTTTGAGGATATAACATTGGGGGAAGAATATAAAGATGAATAGGAGAGAATTCACTGGTATAGGACATTCCCCTGTAACTCGGGATTCAGTGTTCTGGGACCTAGGGCTGGTCTAAATATACTATCAGCTTGGCTTCTTGAAGCTTGGATATGATAATGGCCTTGAGTATGTGAGGTAAAGTTGTCAGATATCTTGGCATTATATTGAGTAAAGGGGACATATGAATCAAAGATGCAGGAACTTTAGAATGGATATATCTAAGAACCAACTACTAACTGTTTTCTCTGGAAGAAGCCAGAAAAAATTCCCATTTCCAAAGCAATGGGAGATATGTTGGGTATATTCATTTCTTCAGAAAGCTTGGTGGTACCTGTTCTCTGCAGGCCATGGAATTAGGTTACCTAATATCAATGGGGATGATGAGATTCCAGAATGATAGAGACCAGTGGTAGGACTTAATTCTCAGAGGTCTGATGGACATAATTATTATAATGGGCATCAAAGCCAGGGTGGTAATTAGAGTGTTTTGACCTACATGGATCTGGGGCAATTTTAGAGGCAAGATAGATGGATAACTGACCAGGTTGTTGCCTGATTTGTATGACAAAAGAAAGTTGAGAGCTGGAAAGTAGAAAGCTGACATCAATACTACTATGGAAAAATCACCCAGTCCCAATAACTAAATTGATTTATAGACCTAGAGTTCATTGACTCAAGAGGAAATCATCTTCCCTTGAAGAAGAACCTGGCAATGCCACCAAAGTACATATTTTTCTGATCCTTTCCTAAAAGGACCAGTGGCCATTTATCAGAGTGTGCCAGGGGGAAGGGGAATACCCAGGCTTTTTAAATCTGTGAGATATAAAGCCTAAGCTGGTACTTATATTAGAAGACCCTGAATGCCATTCTGGTCCTCTAGTTACAATAGGTGTTATAGTGGTCAGATGACAAATGAAGTCTTGGCCCCAATTCAATTCACAGAAGAATCAATGAGTAGTTATTTTCCTAGTCCTTTAATATATAAATGGAATAGGTATCAAGTGGAATATATATCAGACCCCTCACATGAGTTCCCTGCACTGTGTGGATAAATGACTGTTATTTTCAGAAAAGCCAAGTGGAAGTGTCAGAAACTGACTGTACCCTCACCCTCAGTCAAGAATGTAAATTAAAACCATATCTCAACCCAGAAAATATTGCAGGAGGCTGGGCGCGGTGGCTCTTGCCTGTAATCCTAGCACTTTGGGAGGCCGAGGTGGATGGATCACCTGAGGTCAGGAGTTCAAGACCAGCCTGGCCATCATGGCGAAACCCCATCTTTATTTAAAAAAAAAAAAAAGAAAAGAAAATATTGCAGGAATTACCACTATTATCAGACTTGAAGAATGTGTCCCTGTAGGAGAGGGGTAGGGTGGTCTTTATCCCATTCCCTTTCAATTCAACTTGCTGCTTATCTTAAAACCAGATGGATCATAGCAGCTGATGGTGAGCCCCCATATGCCTTGTCTGGCGGCAGTTCCACTCATGGCTGGGGGTAGGATATGATTATTTTGTTTTTGAGACAGAGTTTCTCTCTGTCATCCAGGCTGGAGTGCAATGGTGAAATCTCAGCTCACTGCAACCTCTGCCTCCTGGGTTCAAGCCATTTTTCTGCCTTAGCCTTTCTAGTAGCTGGGATTACAGGCAGCCGCCATCATGCCCAACTACTTTTTGTATTTTTAGTAGAGACAGGGTTTCACCAAGTTGGCCAGGCTGGTCTTGGACTCCTGACCTCAAGTGATCCACCCGCCTCAGCCTTCCAAAGTGAGTGCTGGGATTACAGGCATGAGCCACTGTGCCCAGGGGATATAATTATCTTTACAGAAGCACATCAATTTATCCTCTAGGATTTACCATGCAGGATCAGTTTAATAAGTACTTTTTTTTTCTAATTTCTAATAGTAGGAGGAAGCAAATCAATTTGCCTTTACAGGGCACGCAGGCACAGCATGAAGTTAATGTCCCATGGGGAAAATTTTACCAACGAGAGAAAGAAGATGGGAAAAAGCTGGTAGATAAATTCCTTGCCTTTCAAAGATTCCAAGAGGGCTGGATGCAGTGGCTCACACCTGTAATCTCAGCACGTCGGGAGGCTGAAGCAGTTGGATCACTTGAGGTCAGGAGTTTGAGACCAGACTGACCAACATGGTGAAACCCTGTCTCCACTAAAAACAGAAAAATTAGCCAGGCATGGTGGCTCGCGCCTGTGATCCCAGCTACTCAGGAGGCAGAGGCAGGAGAATCACTTGTATCCGAGAGGCGGAGGTTGCGGTGAGCTGAGATCGCACCACTGCACTCCAACCTGGGCAACAGAGTGAGACTCCATCTCAATAAAAAACAAAACAAACAACACACAAAAAAAGTCATAAAGATTCCAAGAGGCAGGAATTCCAACTTGCCTTTCTGAAGATATCCCATGTTACCAAGAAACTTGTTAGATCTCTTTCACAGGTGTGGCCAGCTCAGTAAACACATAATCTTGTATTACTATTTTCTCCTTTCCTGCCTCACCTGCCTTTGCCTCTCACTCCTGCCTCCCTGGGACTGAATCTCTAACAAAGAATTAGCACAAAGTTTGCTTCATGTTGTTTTCTAAGAAATTAGGGCTAAGAAAATGGCCTTCACTTTCACCTTACCCAACCAGGTGGTTGACTTTAGAGAGGAAAATAATTATGTAGATAAGCAGAAGTGAGTTTTGAAATACAGTTTCTCTCCTCTATTTCTATGAAAATTAATAGAGAGAATGAAGTAAAAATCAAATAGATTGCTTTTAAAAGTTAACCACAGGTGGTATTTAAAAATATTTACACAACAGAAATAGAAATTCTATTTTCCTCTATAATAACTAGCCAGATGTCTTAGCCTATAAATCGACTTACTATTCCTTAATAAAATTAATATTGCTTGGAGATATAGGGGCTTTGAATAGCCATGTAGAATCTGAATACTTTTATTTACATTTATCATTTAATATGTGTCAGCAAGCCAGTGTTCATGAGAAGTTCTTTTTAAGATAGCAAGTACTAAATATTTAAAATCTCTGCACCAGTATCCAAATATGATTGGCAAGCTGATTTCAAAAGTATTTTAAGGAGACAGTATCTGCCATTAATGATAAAAGTTGGGTTGTAGCATTTGTTTAGCAGCCAACCTGTGAAATGCTGAATTTAATCCTCAAACCTCTGAGGTGCTGGGCCTGTTTGGAAGACCTGGAGCAAGTTCCAGGATTTTCAACAAAAAAGGCGAGAGTTAAAGGCCTCTTGCAGGAAAGGAGCTCTGAGGTTCCCAGGCTTTCTAGTTTAACAAAGCATTAGTGAGTTGACCTTCAGGGCACAGCTGAAGGTATGGCTTTTAATTTAACCCTATTTTTCTGAGCAGAACTAACCAAACATGTTGGTAATTTTATTTATTTGTTTGTCATTTTCTGTTTCACTGTATTCCATGATATACTGTGTAACAGAGTCTAGAGAATATACATACCAGTGAGAGTGGTCTCCTCAGGGGGTTGGACCTAGGGAAGAGGATTTTGCAGGCCCTAGGAGCATTTTTGAGGCTACTTGTGCAGAACATTCTGTGGTCCCAGGAATCCCAAGTGTGATCTGGAAGTGTAAGAGGTATTGGGTCCTGCTAGGCGTGTCCCTTGACTTGTGGACCTCACCCTACAGTGAGGGAGTTTGCGGAAAGAAATTCATCAAGATGGGACCCTATAAAATTTGGGACTTGGGGTAGAGCCTGGATCTAGAGGTGATACCAGAGTTTGGCGTAATCAAGGAACGAAAAGACTGTTGAGGCTGGATGAAAGTAAGCATGAGAAGCTTGGTAATAAGATAAAATTGATGAGGCAAACCTTGAAGACCATGAGAAGGTGTTTAGATTTTTGTTTTATTGGGATGATTATCTGCCAGTCAGTTGGCACTTACAGCTGCAGAGCCTTAAGTGGGAGTTGACTTGAGATCTTGTCTGACATTTATCTGCAAAGCTTTGAGACAAGACGACCTTCTGCAAAAAGAGCTTGAGATTTCAGCTAGTCTATGGTCAAGTAGAGATTACAGTAGGCCAAAGTATGAGGATGTAGTCGTCAAGGTGATATCACAGCCCTGAGGAAGGAGCTTTTCTGTTGTATGACTCACTGATGCACACACTTGGGCCTAGAACGAAAACAGTACCTGTTCCAACTACCCAAGAGCTGGGCAGGAGGTAGAAGGCTGCACACTTTGCTATGAGGCTGACAAATCTGGCTGAGTATCCTTTTGTGTTTCATGATGTCTTTGCCTTACTTACAAACACCCTGAGATATTTTACAGCAATGCCCTTGGACGCCTGTATTTGCTCTTACCGTATAAACTGAATCTCTGTTTGCCTGACATTCCAATCTCTGGCGTTTGGGTTACATATTAGTTCTTTGTCTTGCCAGTTTTCAAATGTAGCCTTCTCTAATGGATTCTGAATCCATTGGCCTTTCCTCCTGATGCCACATGGCAAATGCTGTTCCACTTCTGACCCCTTGGAAAGTAACTTCTACCCTAGCTAGAACAACCTCTGCCTCTCAGCAAGGAGCAATTGAATATTTTGTTATGAACCACTGGATTCAGAGAAAACTTTGGTTGCCCTGGCAACAAGGCAATGGTCTGCTTTTTTTTTTTTTTTTTCCCCATCCCTGAACCTAGGGAATAGGATATTATAGGAGGAAAATTCAGAGCCCTGAGGAGATGCTCCTGCTGGCTCAACCCAATCAGTTGCTTTTGGGATGGAGATACAGCTGGGGCTAGCAGCTGCTGTGGGAAGCCACGTCTATCTCTATTCATCAATTTAGAGGAATTTAGAGGCAATTCAGCAAAAACTCTCTGAAATCAAACAATCATCATGATTTGTGAATATCCAGAGCTTTGGTTGGGAATGGGCAGGCTTATTGGTGGGTGCAAGCTGATTACATTTCCAACATATTGTATGTACTTTAGGAGACATGGAGGATGACAGTACTGCTCCTGAAGCCCCACAGTCATTTTTAGAGGGGGTTAATGAAGGTCCACCCACAAGAACTGATAGGCATTGCTCATCTACCAGGAGGAAGGGATAATATCTTCACAGATTTTTCAGCTACCCTGAGGGAAGTGAGAGGGACTCATACAAACTTTCACAGTTCAGCCACAGCCTCAAGAGAGGTTTATGCAATGAGCTGGCTCAGGTCACCAGGCTTGTACCTCCCAATATTAACCATCTTCTGTGTAAGGCTAGAGGTGAGACTAGCACACAACCATGCCTCTTCTTTCTCTTGAGTGGTAGCGGAGTGGTGAGTTTGTGTGTGCATTTCCATTTGTTTCTGCCCATTTCCCTACCCCTAAATATCATCTATATTCCTACAAGATATAATGCCTGTTCTTGATGCAGACTGCATTATTCGTACTCTGCTTCTAAAAGATACTTGCTTAAAGAATGTCTTGCACAAAAAAATGTATATTATTTTAATTTTAGAGGTTTTTTTTTTTTTTAACTGGTGGTAATATTTAAGAAGGCCTTCCTTTAGCAAGGCCTCTTGCTTATAGAGAAAACCTTTGGAAATGCTTTGCATGTGATGCTGCATTATGCAGGAGCCCCTTGGCAATCTTTGGTAATAGTGGCTAATGTTTAATAGCGGCAGCAGAACTTCTGCCATTTGGGAGGCAACAGAGTAGCTGAGAGCTTGGTCCTGAGTCAGATGGACCTGGATTCAAACGTCTGCTATGCCATTTATAAACTATGAAGATTTGGGCAAGTTCCTTAATATCTGCCTTGATTTTCTCATTTGTAAAATGGGAGTATTAATTCCTTTCTCAAAGTGCTTTACTGAGAATTAGAGAAGATAATATATGTGAAATCCTTGGTACAAAGCAAGTACTCAAATGTATAATATGGACATTTCCTGGATTCTATCACTGTCCTCACACTTATTAATAATCTTTAAGCATTTGCAGAACATAGTCAGGTGCAGTGCCTGTAGGCCAAGCTACTTGGGAGACTGAGGTGGAAAGATAGCTTAAGCCCAGGAGTTCAAGTCCAGCTTGAGCAACACACTGAGACCTTAATCTCTAAAAAAAAAAAAAAAAAAAGGTGCAAGACATTTCTTACATGTAAAAATGTTTGTTGCCAAAGTGTCATATGAAAATGCCTGTTTCATCTTTTGCTGTTTTCAAATCACGGTGTGATTTCTTTTTTTTTTCAGAAAACTTGAAATGTGGAAATATTCTCATGTACTAGAAATTGATTGCATTATTTTGCTAAAGGACTCCCAAAAAGGATAAATATGATTTGGTGGCTAGCTTGTATATAAACAATGAACTAGAGCTCACTTAGTAATGGCATCTTTTCAGGGTTAACTAGACTTTCAGCTTCACTGAGAAGACTGCATGAGTCATTTTCTCTCTCCCTGTCTCATGTGCTCTCTCTCACACACAGTTATGCTAAAGCAGCTAAAATGCAGTTTAATAATTTGAATTTAGACAAACTTAACTCTCTGAACTTCAGTAAAGAAGTGTATTTGTATCAAATATGCTTTAGTTTTCATGACCAAAAAGCCCAAAGAAGCTAAAATTAAACTTCCTTCCGTCTTTTACTCGTTCCTTTACATTTCTAAGCAAGTGAGACTCAAAATCACTGCTTTAATGCTATAGGACTCAGTGAATGTGCCAGCCAGAGGCCTCAGGATTCTTTAAAACCTGACCAGAAGGATGGGAACATATTTCTTGATCTCCAGAATGATCAAAAGGCAATATGAAAAGCTCTCAAGCAAAAAGGATACAAAATTATTCCCTGTCTTATGAATCTAACAGGTCCAAAAGATGTCGATGCATCTTCCTGTCTCATTTGAGAGTTACACAAGCAACCCCATGTCAGAATGGCAGAATTCCAGCAGTTCATTTCCAGAAGTGAGTTCTGTGACTCAGAATGCATTCTCCATAGTAACCATATTATGCCTGGTGGTTAGCTAGGATTAATCCATCATGCTCTGAAGTAGAGTTCCAGAATTACAGGACTTGGCCACCCATGAACAGTATTGTTACAGGAAAATGTGTCCAGGGGTCCAGCTGAGGATGCCAGGAATGGGGGACTCTTTGTTTCCCCAACTTCCCTCACTTCTGGGCCTCTGTAGCCTAGGGCAGAAAATTCTCCCTCCAAGATGATTGGGAGGAAGTAATGAGGTGTGGAGCTGCATGGAGGCTTTCAGAGTTTGGGGATTGGAGGATGCTACTTCGTGAGAAGCTGTGAGTCTTTCTTGCTCAGCTTCGGCAGCTCCTGGCTCACTTTTTTTCTTTTCATCTGCTGACCCTCAAAATTAATCTTTTTGCTTCTCCCTTCACTGCCACAAATAACCTCTTTCTTGAGAGAAGCATTTTTCTCTTCTCATTTTGGATCAGAACAGAGTCCCCTCTACTTGCATGGGTTTGAAGTAAATGCATGGATTTTGTGCCATACTCTATGGAGTTAAAAAATTTCTCTGATCCTTTTCTTGTATTGCTAATTATTTCTACAGGTAACGTTAAAGCCCTTTTTAATGGTAAATATTTTTCTACTTAAGGAACTGGTATAACATTCATCCAGATTTCAGGGGGAATCCTAGATTTAGGCTTTCATAAACGTTTCTTTAAGAGTTGTGGTTGATGGAGGTATGGAGTTCATGACAATGAAGTTTATGTAGAGCAGAATAGTGTAAAATGAGCACGTGAGTAGCACCCCCTAGTGTTGAAGAAGAGCTGTGAGTGTGGGAGGTGGCTGAACGAAGGGGTGTATTATAGATACTCTTTTTATTTCTTTTTTGCTAAGTCCCCTCCTGCAGGGGCAGGAGCCCCGATGAAGGGTTGGGCTGCTCAGAGACTGCTGAGCAAAGTAATTCAAGAGACAATACCTAGGAATAAAGCCACAACTAAGAGGCCATCCAAAGGGGCAATGGAGAGAGGTGAAATTCAAGTTGCAAAGAGATGGACGGTGGGGAAAGTTTGGTCCAAGCAAGAGATTTACAGTGGAGTCTGGAGAGACTCCTTGAGCTGCCACCTGGAAGAGCACACTAAGGATTTTCTTTTCTAGGACCCTCAAGCTCTAGGAGGGAAGGAAACTTTTTTTTTTTTCTTTTAGAGATGGTGTGTCCCTCTGTCCCCTAGGCTGGAGTGCAGTGATGCAGTCATAACCCACTGAAGCCTTGAACTTGAACTGAGTCTCTAACAGTCCTCCCACGTCAGCCTCCCTGATAGCTGGGACCACAGGCATGTGCCACTATATCCAGCTAATTTTTATTTTTTGTAAAGAAAGGGTCTTGCTCTGTTGCCCAGGATGGTTTCCAGCTCCTGGGCTTAAGCGATTGTTCTGCCTCAGCTTCCCAAAGCAGGGAAACTATAGGCATGAGCCACCATGCTCAGGCAGAAGGAAACTTTTGAAGGAGCTGAGTAGACCTGTGTATCATTCCTTAGATCACCATCAATCCTGCCTGGGCTAAGGTCAAAAGAATGTCAGAACAGAATGCTTTAAAGCATTCTGGAGGCAACAACTGAGCAGGTGAAGTGAGCAGAGGAGTAAGAGCCACGAGGCTTAACAACCAGGTTTATTGCAGAATTAGTCTTTGGCTTCCTTCATGCCCTTCAGTTTTTAGCGACTTAAGATGCCTTCTTGGTTTGGATCCATTTGCTTTTCTGACTCCAGCTACCCCAATCTTTTGTTGAAGCTGTAATTTGTCATCATGCTTGATTCATTTCTAAGCACAAGCCAGGTCCCTTTTTTTGGCTCAGTCCTGCTTCCTTCCTGTCCTATGGAGTTTGGTCTGAGGAAGACTCAGTCAATCCCTGAACTTTCTTCCCTCCTGTCATTTATTTATTGATCACTTACTGTGTGCCAAACATTGCACTGAATGCTGGGGATTAGGGATTCAACATATAAATTTGGGGAGGGACATAATTTGTTTATACAGATGTGAGGGAATTATATGGATATCTGAAGGAAGAACATTTATTTTAATCACATGCAAAAAATATAGGGCATCCGTTGCCTTTCAGACAAGGCCCAGGTTGATTAGTTGTTTGGAGGGTCAGGTATTATAAGTATGCCACATAATGGATAAAGTGATGGTCTAGATTCAAAATCCTTGTTCAAACCACAGTTTTGCCACTTATTAGCAGTGTGTTTTTGGGAAAGTTACTTTAGCTCATAGGGAAGGAAAAATACCTTTTCTTCTACTCATTTTAGGTTCATGGCTAAGATCCTTACAACAATAGACAGATTAATAAGAGAAAAGAGTGCAAATTTATTTAATGTAAGTTCTATATTACTTGGAGACTTCACACAGAAATAAAAATCTGAAGAAACCATTAAATCTGAGGGTTGTGTGTGGGTTCTTTTAAATGCTAGGTTTGATGAAGAATGGATAGTTGCAGAGAAATGTGACAGGCAAAAAGGGTGTGCTCTAATGGTAATAAACTGGGGGAAACTTAGCAATTCCTTAGAATCTTAACAAGTCATATTCTTCTCTGTCACCCTTTATCTTCAGAGATAAAGATGTTCCTTTCTCCCAGACATAGGAGGATATTTCTTACATGAGGGTCTTATGACCTGCTTCAGGGGACGGTCAGAAAATCTTCCCTAGGTTTTATGACCTGCTTGATGGGAGAAGGAAGATGGGAAGGTAAGACTAGCCTTCCTGCTTCTGCTGTTTTCTCAAATTTCTTTCTTTTCTTTTCCCTTCCCTTTTGTTTAAGGGATAGGGTTTCCCTCTCTTACATAGGCTGGAATCCAGTGGTGTGATCATAGCTCACTGCACCCTTGAACCCTGGGGCTCAAGCACTCTTCTTCCTGCCTCAGCTTCCCGAGTAGCTGGGATTACAGGTGGGTGCCACCATGCCCGGATTGTTTTCTCAAATTTCTTCAGCTTAAAATGTTCACTATGTCAAGGTGCCATATTTTGGGGGTAGCATGTCCTGAACCCCATCAATTTTTTTGAGGCTTGGTTTCTTAATCTGTAAAATAGAAATAATTAAAACCTAACTTAAAGAGCTATAATAAGAATTAAATGAGTTAAGGCATTAAAAACATTAGAATAGTTCCTAGTCCCTAGTAAGTGGCATATAAATGTTAGCGTTTATTTTTATAAATATGTTTGCTTCTTTGACAGATATACACATTGCAAATTAGCCAATCTTTGGTGATCCCAAACATGTGAGTTGCCTATCTTCTATAAGATTCTGATGGGCTTGTCAGGATTCCATAGAGAGCAAGAAGGTCAGCTATCAAGAGGCAAATTAAATTAGAGAAAATCTATTAGGAAAAGATAAGAGGCATTTGATGGGAACACCTGTTTTAAATACCAAGTTTTAAGGGCCACAGGGAGGCTCACAATTTGGACAGTAGAGAGCCAAAGGTTTTGAGTCAGACAGAAGCAAGGACAGAGTTTAGAGGGAGAAAAAAGGTTCAGAGTGATAGCAGGCCAGGAATAAATGAGAAGGTGTCCATGATGACTGCTGCAAAGGGGCACCCCTTTCTCAGCTGCTCAACCAACCCCATCAGGAAGCTCCATGAAAGGCTCTGGTGAGATTTGAGGGTGTAAATAGGCTGGTAAATAGTTGTGCTGGGTCATAAGCTTGTAATGGATATATGGATGTTGATTGTGTTATAATTTATTTCCCACCCAATGTGAACATAAACTCCGTGAAGACAGTTTTTTTTTCTTTTTTTTTTTAAGAAACAGGGTCTTGCTCTGACACCCAGGCTGGAGTGCAGTGGTGTGATGGTAACTAACTCACTGTAATCTCAAATTCCTGGGCTTAAGCCATCCTCCTGCCTCAACCACCTGGTTAGCTAGGACTACAGGTATGTGCTACAGCACCCGGCTAATTAAAAAAAATTCTTTTGGCCGGGTTTGGTGGCTCATACCTGTAATCCTAGCACTTTGGGAGGCCAAGGCAGGTGGATCACCTGAGGTCAGGAGTTGGAGACCAACCTGGCCAACATGGTGAAATCTCTGTCTCTACTAAAAACGCAAAAATTAGCTGAGTGTAGTGGCTTGTCACTGTAATCCCAGCTAGTTGGGAGGCTGAGGCAGGAGAATCACTTGAACCCAGAAGGTGGAGGTTGCAGTGAGCTGACATAGTGCCATTGTACCCCAGGCTCAGCGACAGAGACAGGTCTTGCTAGGTTGCTGAGGTTAGTCTTGAACTCCTGGCCTCAAGTAGTCCTCTTACCTTAGCTTCACAAAGTGCTGGGATTATAGGCATGAGCCACCACATTGCCCAAAACAGAATTTTTTTTTTTTTTTTTTTTTGTCTGTTTTGCTCCCTGCTGTATCCCTGGCACCTAAACAGTACCTGACACATAGTAAAAGTGTAACAAATATTTGTTTGGTGTACAAATAAACTTTTTCATAAAACAACAACAAAATGTAATGAACACAGCCTCTTCCTCTTGGTCAGGATAGTAGTGTTTTCCTAGCTTTCCCAGTGGTTCCCAAGACTGCCCTTCTGACGCATAACTTTTTTTTTTTTTTTTTTTTTTTTTTTTTTGAGACGGAGTTTCGCTCTTGTTACCCAGGCTGGAGTGCAATGGCACGATCTCGGCTCACCGCAACCTCCGCCTCCCGGGTTCAGGCAATTCTCCTGCCTCAGCCTCCTGAGTCGCTGGGATTACAGGCATGTACCACCATGCCCAGCTAATTTTTTGTATTTTTAGTAGAGACGGGGTTTCACCATGTTGACCAGGATGGTCTTGATCTCTTGACTTCGTGATCCACCCGCCTCAGCCTCCCACAGTGCTGGGATTACAGGCTTGAGCCACCGCACCCGGCCCAACTTTTTTTATTTTTATTTTTGAGATGGAGTCTCGCTCTGTCACCCAGGCTGGAGTGCAGTGGTGCAATCTCAGCTCACCTCAACCTCCGCCTCCCGGGTTCAAGCAATTTTCCTGCCTCAGCCTTCCGAGTAGCTGGGCCTACAGGCACGTGCCACCACGCCCGACTACTTTTTTTGTGTGTATTTTTTTAGTAAAGGCTGGTTTCACCATGTTAGCCAGGATGGTCTTGATCTCCTGACCTCATGATCCACCTGCCTTGGCCTCCTGAAGTGCTGGGATTACAAGTGTGAGCCACCGTACCCAGCCCTGACCCATAACTTTCTAGTGAGAACAGGTACCAGATTTTTGACAACGGTGACCCTAAATCAAGAACCCAGTTAATGAGATACTCAGGTTCCCCTCACAGGGTTGTTAAGGGAGATTGAGATGGCATAGGGTTAAGAATATGGTCTGGATGAGCTGAGGGCACCAGAAAACTAAGAGAGTGGACATACATGAAGATGTGCAGGGAGAATCAGAAGGACAAGGATTGGTGATTTCTATTACTTTAATCTTGATGACTTTTCATTTCTGGCAGGGGTATGAGGCTTAACAAGTAAAGAGGATTTCTGTAGTAGATAAGTTCATGACCTGATTCATATTCACTTATTTGGAATTGTATTCTGTCCCTAATCCTGGCTAAGGTGTGAGTCTATGTGGTCACTCCACTCTCTGCACCTGTCTTAAAGGAAATGCTTCCAATCTTTGGTCGTTGACTGTCATATGTGGCTTTTATTATGTTGGAGTAGTTTCCTCTTATTCCTATTTTTTTGAGCTTTTTTTTTTTTTTTTTTTTAATCATGAAGGGGTAATGAATTTTGTCAAATGCTTTTTTTTTGCTTCAATTGAGATGATTATATGGTATTTTGCCTCTGTTCTGTTAATGTGGTATTTATATTGATCATCATTTCTATGTTGAACCATCCTTGCATTTCAAGATTAAATCCCACTTGGTCATGATACATAATCATTTTTACTATCCTGCTAAATTCAGTTTGCCAAAATTTTGTTGAGGATTTTTACATCAATATTTATAAAGGATATTGGTCTGCAGTTTTCTTGTAGTGTTTTCTTGGTTTGATATTAGAATAATGCTGGCCTTATAGAATGAGTTAGAACTTGTTCCCTCCTGTTCAATTTTTTTGTGAAAAGTTTGAGATGGATTGGTATTAATTCTGTAAATGTTTGGCAGAATTCACCAGTGAAGCCATAAGGTCTTGGGGTTTTCTTTGTTGGAAAATTGTTTTCATTATTGATTCAATCTCATCACTAGTTGTAGGTCTATCCAGATTTTTATTTATTCTTGACTCAGTCTTGGTAGATTTTGTGTTTCTAGGAATTTGTCCATTTCATCCACATTCTCCAGTTTGCTTATGTACTCTGTTATAATCATTTTTACTTTTGTAAAACCTATGAGAATATCCCCATTTTCATTTCTGATTTCAGTAACTTGAGTCTTCTCTCTCTCTCTGTGTGTGTGTATGTGTGTGTGTGTGTGTGTGTGTGTGTGTGTGTGTGTTTGCCAATCTAGCTAAAGGTTTGTCAGTTTTTTGATCTTTTAAAACAATCAGTTTTGGTTTCATTAAATTTCTCTATTGTTTTTCTATTCTCTGCCATTTATCTCTGCTCTAGTCTTCTAGTCTCTATTATTTCCTTCTGTTAGCTTTGTGTTGAGTTTGTATTTCTTTTTTCTAGTTTCTTTTCTTTTCTTTCTTTCTTTTTTTTTTTTTTTTTGAGACGGAATTTCACTCTTGTTGCCCAGGCTGGAGAATGCAATGGTGCGATATCGGCTCACCACAGCCTCCGCCTTCCAGGTTGAAGTGATACTCCTGCCTCAGCCTCCTGAGTAGCTGGGATTACAGGCATGTACCACCATGCCTGGCTAATTTTTTTTTGTATTTTTAGTAGAGATGGGGTTTCTACATCTTGGTCAGGTTGGTCTTGAACTCCCGACCTCAGGTGATCTGCCTGCCTCCGCCTCCCAAAGTGCTGGGATTATAGACGTGAGCCACCGTGCTGAGCCACTATTTGTTTTTCAAATCTAAACTGAGTGTCTTACAGATGGCATATAGTTAGGTTATATACGTTTTACTTTTTTCATTATTTTTAACTGATACATGATAATTGTACAGACTTATGGGGTACACTGTGATATTTTGATAAATGTATACAATATGTAATGCTCAAATCAGGGTAATTAGCATATCTGTCATCATAAATCATTTTCTTATATTGAAAACATTTGAAATCAATTCTCCTAGCTATTTAAAAATATACAATAAATTGTTATAGTCATTCTATAATGCTATAGAACACAATAATTTATTCTTTTCTAGCTGTACTTTTGTATCTGTTAGCCAGTCTTAGTGTGTCCTTCCCTTCCTCCTATCCTTCTCTGCCTCCAGTAGTTAATATTCTACTCTCTATTTCTATAAGATCAACTTTTTAAGCTTCCAAATATGAGTGATAACATGTCATATTTATCTTTTTGTGCTAAGCTTATTTTATTTAACATAATGTCATCCAAACTCATTAATATTGCAATGAAAGAAAGAATTTTGTTCTTTTTTTTCTGACTAACTAGTATCTCATTGTGTATATCTACCATATTTTCATTATCCATTCATCTGTTGGCAGACACCTATGTTAATACCATAACTTGGCTACTGTGAGTAGTGCTGCCGTAAACCTGGAAGTGCAGATATCTCTTCAGCATACTAATTTCGTTTCCTTTGGCTATATAATCAGTAGTGGAATTGTTGGATCATTTGGTAGTTCTATTTTTAGTTTTTTGAGAATACTTTATACTGTTTTCCATATAACTATGCTAATCTACATTCCTACCAACAGTGTTAAAAGAGTTCTCCTTACTCTGAATCCTCATCAGCATTTTTTTTTTTATTTATAGTCATTCCAACTGGGATGACATGATATTTTCTTGTGGTTTTATTTGTATTTACCTGATGATTAGTGACATTTAGATTTTTTTTTCACATGACTTTGGGCACTTTATATGTCTCCTTTTGATAAATGTCTATTTATCAAAATGTCTATTTATCAGTTCATTTGACCATTTTAAAATTGGATTATTTGGTATTTTTCTGGTGACCTGTTTTAGTTCCTTGTATTTTCTGGATATTAATCCCTTGTCAGATGAATAGTTTACAAATACTTTCTCGAAGTTTTCTGGATGTTGTCTCTCCACTCTGTTGATATTTTTCTCTTGCTATTTTAGTTTGATATAATGTGATCTGTCTATTTTTGCTTTTGTTACCTGTACTTTTGAGGTCTTCAACATGAAATATTTTCTCAGACCAATGTCTGAAGTATTTCCCCTGTATTTTATCCTAACAGTTTCATAGTTTCAGGTCATAAGTCTTTAATCTATTTTGAGTTGATTTTTGTACATACCGAGAAATAGGGTTTTGGTTTTCTTTTACTTTTTTCTTTTCTCTCTTTTTTTTTGAGACACGGTCTCACTATGTCACTCAGGCTAGAATGCAGTGGTATAATCTCAGCTCACTGTAACTTCTGCCTCCCAGGCTCAGGTGATCTTCCCACTTCAGCCTCCAGAGTAGCTGGGACTACAGGCTTGCACCACTACACCTGGCTAATTTTTTGTATTTTGTAAACTATTATAATATAACTATTATTTTGTTAAAATGTAGCTTATTTGCTTTTCTGGCTGTCTTTGTGAGAAGGAGAAGCACTAGGGCTTCTAGTGAGCCATCTTACTTAGATCATGTATTTGTATGCGCTTTATAAATCTGCATCTTTTGATTAGAGAATTTACTCCATTTACATTTAAAGTTCTGATAAGGAGGAATTTAATTCTTTCATTTTGCCGCATGTTTTCTATATGCTGTGCATCTCATTTGACTTTTATTTCTTATTGTCTTCTTTTGTGTTTAGTTAATTTTTATAGTGAAATATTTACATTCCTTTCTCATTTTCATTTGTGTACTTTTTATAGCTATTTTCTTTAAAGTTACCATGGGGATTACATTTGATATTTAAAGTTATAACACTTTGATTTGAATTTATGCAATCTTAACTTCAGTAACATACAAAAGCTCTGCTCTTTTACAGCTCTGCCCTTACCTCTTTTGATTGTTAATGTCACAAGATTACATCTTTATACACTGTGTGTCCCCAAATGTAAACAAATACTTTATTTAAATGCATTAGTCTCTCAAATTATATAGAAAATAAAATGTGGAGTTACAAAGCAAAGTTACAATAATTTTAACTTTTAGACTAATATTTTTTTAAATGTATTAATCTCTTAAATTTTATAGAAAACAAAAACTAGAGTTATAAACCATTATTCCAATAACACTAGCTTTTATAATTGCCTTGGTATTTACCTTTATTGAGATCTTTATAAATCATAAATCATTTTCTTATATTGAAAACATTTGAAATCAATTCTCCTAGCTATTTAAAAATATACAATAAATTGTTATAGTCATTCTATAATGCTATAGAACACAATAATTTATTCTTTTCTAGCTGTACTTTTGTATCTGTTAGCCAGTCTTAGTGTGTCCTTCCCTTCCTCCTATCCTTCTCTGCCTCCAGTAATTAATATTCTACTCTCTATTTCTATAAGATCAACTTTTTAAGCTTCCAAATATGAGTGATAACATGTCATATTTATCTTTTTGTGCTAAGCTTATTTTATTTAACATAATGTCATCCAAACTCATTACTATTGCAATGAAAGAAAGAGGTGGTTTAGAGGTGGCTTAGCCTCAAAGATGAAAGGGAACCTTGGCTACTCACCCCCAGAGCAAGACACACTCCAGCCATAGTACCAATACTAAGATGGTGTAGTGGAGTAGCTGTGTAAGCCACAGTGTCTACTCCTCTGGAAAGATCACAGCTATGTGGACTTCAGGAAACTCCCCTAGCTGGGTTTTGTGTCTGTGAGGACTACAAAGGGACTCCACTGGTAAGGTCTGTAGGTGTCCAAGGAGTTGATGTGGACTGCTGGGAACTTCTTGCTTTATTTCCTCACTGTAGAAAGAAGTTCCTCCTTGTTCCCAGCTGATTCCAGTTGGGGAATGAGATGGTTCAGGCCTGGCATTTTCTTGTATTCTTTACATGGCTCTCCCAAGTTTGTTATTCCTCTGGTACACTCCTGCACTCTCTCTTCATTATGTTTTCATGTGGCTGTAAGTTATAGCTGCAGGTCTAGTGATAATGAGCTAACTCAACTTTTATTTATCTGGAAATGTCTTAATGTCTCCCTCACTTTTAAAGGACAGTTTTGCCAAATACAGGATTCTTGGACAATAGCTTTGCTTTTTTTACTTTTAGCATTTTGAATATATTGATCCACTGTCTTCTAATCTCAAAGTTTTTGATGAAAAATCTGCTGATGATCTTATTGAGTATCTCTTGTGTGTAATAATTGCTTTTCTCTTTCTGATATCAAGATTCTTTCTTTGTCTTTCAAAGATTGATTATAATGTGTTTTTGTGTGAGTCTTTGTCAGTTCATTTTTTCTTGGACTTTGTTAAGCTTCTTGGATGTTTATGTTTACATCTTCCCTCAAATTTATAAAGTTTTCTTTCTTCTTTCCTTTCCCTCCCTCCCTCCCTCCCTTCCTCTCTCTCTCTCTCTCTCTCTCTTTCTTTCTTTCTTTCTTTCTTCTTTCTTTTTTTTTGAGATGGAGTCTCCACTTTGTCACCTGGGCTGGGGTGCAGTGGTGCAATCTTGGTTCACTGCCACCTCTGCCTCCCAGGTTTAAGCAATTCTCCTGCCTCAGTCTCCCAAGTAGCTGGGACTACAGGTGCCTGCCACCATGTCCAGCTAATTTTTGTATTTTCTTTTTAGTAGAGGTGGAGGTTTCATCATATTGGCTAGGCTGGTCTCAAACTTCTGACCTTGTGATCCACCTGCCTTGGCCTCCCAAAGTGCTGGGATTATAGGTGTAAGCCACCGCACCCAGCCCTGTTATTTCTTTAAATATACTCTCTGCTCATTTCTTTCTCTCTCTTTTTTTCTTCTGGAATTCTCACATTGTATATGTTGGTCCACTTGAAGGTGTCCTATAGGTCCCTTAGGCTCTGTTCAGTTTTCTTCAATGTTTTTTCTTTCTGTTCTTTACACTAATAATTTTCATTTTCTTTTCTCAGATTTACTGATTCTTTCTTCAGTCTGCTCAAATCTGCTTTTGAATCCCTCCAGTTAATTTTTCATTTCAGTTATTGTACTTCTTAACTCTAAAATTTCTTTTTTCCCCTTAGGTTTTCTACATTTCTATTTATATTTCCATTTTGGTCATATGTAATTTTCTTTTCTCCACCTCTCTCTTAGTTCCATTAGCATCTTTAAGGTAGTTTTAAGGTGTTTGTCTACTATACCTGCCATGTGTTCTTTTTCAGAAAACATGGTTTATTTTTATTCTTTGAATGGCCCATAATTTCCTGTTCTTTGTATGCCTTCTGATTTTTTTTTTTTTTTTTTTAACTGGGCATTTGAATCTAGTAGCATGGTAACTCTGGTAATTAGATTCTCCCAATTTCCCAGAATTTAGTGTTTTTTTTTTTTTTTTACTGTTTTTGTTTATTGTTATTATTATTTTTGTTGTTGTTGTAGGCTATCTCTGTTCTAAGGATTAACCTGAAATATAAATTTAAGGTCTTCTCAGGTATTTTCTGAGTTTTTCCCTGGGCATGCACAATTACTTTCTAATTTCTTTTGTATATGAAGTTGTTTTTGAATGTCTGGCTTCCAAAAGGGGAGAAAGAGAAAAATGAAGGGAGAAAAAAGAGCACTGGCCCTTTACCTTCCTTGGAAGTTACTTCAGCTAGTGGGGAGGAGCTTGCCACAATGGGGATAGGCACAACAACAATGGATGCCCACCTCTTTGTCTGTACCTCAGTGAGCAGAAGCAGCAATCAACGATCCATCAGAGCAAAGATCTCTAATATCTGGAAGTCAGGGTCCTTTTTGCCAACCCTGACTCTTACAAGCTATGTACAGATTGTTCCAAAAACATGTGCACATTTGCCGGTTACAGAGCTGGGATTGGGGATGGGTAGATGGTGCTGTGTTCAGAGTACTGAAATCAGCTACAGTTTATTGTTCAAGCCTTTTCCTGGAAGTTGCAAGCCTTCAATATATCCTAGTGTCTCCAAATTGTTACATCACATTGATTGCCAGCTCGATTGTTGACTAAGTAGAGAAACAGATTCCTTGTGCTTCCTACTCTATCATTTTTCTCGAATCCTCTTTCCACAGTTGTTTCGATAGAGTGATGCCCATCCTTTTTTCTTGCATTATAGTCCACAGACAAGAAACTGAAAATCTGCCCAGATCCAAATCTTTAGCAGAATCAGCCCATGCCATCATTGTCCCCTTGATAGGTGGAGACATCAAGCACATTGCCTAGCACTATCAGGAAATCTGCACAGTTCTGGGTCAGTGGTTGCTAATCATCTCTCTATAGTCCATGCAAGACATGGGAGTAGAACATGTAATAAAAATACTTTCTTTCAAATCTGGAAGTTAGCATTTTGATGTATCAGAAAGCAGAGGAAACTCTAGAAAATGCTGGTGAATTTCTTTTGGAGTGATGCTAGTATTTTTCTGGGACATGTATGATACTAATGAACACAGGAATCGGTATTCTATCACCATCCTTGCGAGCAGCATGGGAAGTGTTATCTGTGGGTAGTATAACTTTCAATCCTGTGTCTTAGTCATCTGGGCTGCTATAAACTGCGGAGCTTAACAGTAATTTATCTCTTACTGTTCTGGAGGTGGAGAAGTCCAAGATCAAGTTATCTGTAGATTCAGTGTCTGGTGAAGGCCTATTTCCTGGGTTATGAAGGCTGCTTTCTCACTGTGTCTTCCCACAGTAAAAAGGGCAAACAAGCTCTCTTGGGGCTTACTTAGCTATTTATGAGGGCTTACTGATTCCCAAAAGGCCCCACCTCCCAATGCCATCACCTTGTGGTTAGGATTTTAGCCTATGAATTTGGGGTGGGAAAACATAAACATCAAGGCCACGTTGTCTTGTCTCAATTTTCTATCCTAAGCCCTTTATCATATGGGCAATTAAAGTCCCAGAAAACTGAGAGCCTCCAGAAATTTTGTTTTAGTATCATTCCCATTTAGCAGTTCTCAGGTGTTGAGCCAAACCTAGGGATGTGAATCTTTGGGTGTACACATATTCTAGGAACTATTGAAAATTATATCCTGAATTGGCCAAGTTAAATAGACTGAAGCTAGGCTACAAAATCCACATAGGCCTAGATGAGCAGAGATAATCAAGTTGTGCAGGTAGACAGTGTAGATGATGAAGAAAGCCAGTGCATAGGAAGGGCAGAAGCAGAAATCTGGAGGAAACTTTAGAATCCACATGTTCATGGAAGCATTTTATTTGGTGCTTATGACCACTGATATAAAAAAGCCAAAGCAAAATGAATGTGCAACTCCAGCTTCAGTAATATCAGGCCTTTTCAATTCTACATGCTTATTATCTTGCAAATGTACCCCTCTCCCTGCCATGCAGTTGGTTCCTAAGTCTGAGGGAATCTACCTCTTAAATACTTAATCTATTTCTCTGATGACCAGAGTAATCTATCTAAAAAAAAATTTGATAGTTAACCTTTTTACTTAAGTGCTTCAATGCCTCCCATTTCCTTCAGGCTTAAATATTAAAATCTAAGGCAATATGTAAGACTACTTATGATTTTGTCCCCTGCTTATTTTTTCTTACTCATCTATCACCATTTCCCCTTCCTCTCTAGCCACAATGATTTACTGGTAGTTCCTACATTATGCCATTCTTATACATTCCCATGTGACTCAGTTTCTCTGGATGTCATCTGGAATGTTCTATTCTTGTCTGTCTGGCAAGCTTCTAGTCCTCTAAGACGTTCTGTCTCTCTAAAGTCTTTACTGACCTACCCAGACAGAGTTGAATGCCCCTTCCTCAGGACTTCTTTGATCTCTGGCACATAGCTCTATTTTAGCACTCATTGAATGGTAATGCTTTGAAAGTCTGAGTGTTTCTAGAGAGCATGGACCATGTCTAATTTACTTCTTTGCCTTCAGAACCTGGAATAGTTTTTGATACATTGTAGGATCCCAAATTGGCTTTGAATAAACAGCATATTTTTTGTTTAAAAGCAGAAGGAACTTGTCAACAAGTTCATGTTGTTGATAATCTCTTGGATTCAAGATTTGATGTCTGAGGTATATGATGTTAAAGTATTATTGAACATCTATCCTAAGCCAGACATGGGAAAACAATGATCGACAAAAATAAATATGTGCTTTACTACTTTCACAAGTTGAGAATTCATCGGGGAAACTTCCTACTGTTGTAGAAATTATTAAATAAAATATAACATCTTTCAGGTTTGGCCCATGATAATAGTCTGAGATTGTCGCTAACATGAGCCTTCCTGAAATATGTCAAAGCCTTTGCCTGTTGGACTACTTTCATTTCTTATATGCTGCAGGCTCACCTCTTGTTCTCCAGCATAAAAACCATTTTGGTTGATAAACACAACAAATTAAAAATCAAACATGCAAAATAGTAAAACATTTTGTTTTAGTCCAAGCAAAACTTTGTCTTCAGAAATCTGTGGAGGGTTGGGATACATGAGTAACTTTACAGTTTACCAAGTGCTTTTGTATTTATAGTGGTGTTTGGTTTTGCTTATAGGAAAACTAAAGGGATGTTGGGGAAGCATTCAAGAGTCAACAAAACAGAATCATCATCTTAGGCTGGAGGGACTATGTTTTTAGGCAGTAAGAGGTTACTGAAATGTACCCAAGCAAGTAAGGGTCATAATCTCTGCCCACAGCCAATAAGACGTAAACTTCTTTTTTTTTTTTTTTTTTTTTTTTTTGAGACGGAGTTTCGCTCTTGTTACCCAGGCTGGAGTGCAATGGCGCGATCCCGGCTCACTGCAACCTCTGCCTCTTGGATTCAGGCAATTCTCCTGCCTCAGCCTCCTGAGTAGCTGGGATTACAGGCACGCGCCACCATGCCCAGCTAATTTTTTGTATTTTTAGCAGAGACAGGGTTTCACCGTGTTGACCAGGTTAGTCTCGATCTCTTGACCTCGTGATCCACCCACCTCGGCCTCCCAAAGTGCTGGGATTACAGGTGTGAGCCACCGTGCCCGGCCTTAAGACGTAAACTTCTATCTCAGGCCATGTGACTAGAGGAATGAAAGAGGCTCCCAGATCTTGGCATTTTGAAAATGGAAAAGGAAAACAAACAAAAAGTATATTCCTGTGAAAATCAGATATCAGAAAATTCAAACAAGCACGCTCTAGGTTCCTACTGTCTTGAGCTCTCCAGAGGGTTATATTCTGCTTCCTTCTCATTTAGGGTTAGCTAAAAAGAAGGGCAGACTTGGAATTAGGAAGAGCAAAGATGTATAGTTAAGTCCATTCAAAGGCATAACATTCAGCATCACAGGGGACATTCTTTTTAAAATATTGCTTGAGACAGGCGTTTATCTTAATTGAATTTGGCTATACTTGTTTCCCTCCAGCCCCTCAGCTGGAGGTGGTAACTAGGAATTGCTGCTAGAGAAGCAGTTTCTTCCTTTTAAGTGAAATGCTGCTATGGCAAAGACATGCTACTACAAGGGTTAAACTTTAAAACACTCGTTTTGATATTTTATTTATTATTGTTATTTTTGTGATGGAGTCTTACTCTATTGCCAGGCTGGAGTGCAGTGGTGCGATCTTGGCTCACTGCAACCTCCATCTCCTGAGTTCAAGGGATTCTCCTGCCTCAGCCTCCCGAGTATCTGGGACTACACGTGCACACCACCATGACCAATATGGTGAAACCCTGCCTCTACTAAAAATACAAAAATTAGCCAGGCATCATAGCACACACCTGTAGTCCCAGCTGCACTTAAGATAGAGAACCCAAAGTTTTGTACCTGGTTATTTTGCACTGAAGTTTGTAGATGAAATGTGTCATTATAATAGCTTTCCTGAGGCTGTATTTAATGGGCAAAACAGTGGCCCCAGAGGGGTCTTAGGCCAAAGCCCAAACTCTCTTTTGGAAACTACTCTGTTAGAAAGTCAAAGCAGATTTCTGCTTAAGCTTGAAAGAGTTTTTTTTTTTTTTTTTTTTTTTTTTCGCCTTCCCCATTTTCTTCCTTCCCTCAGTCTCAGACAAAGTCACCTTGAAAGCTCCACTTGACCTACAAGTTTTATTTTAAAAAGATGATCAAGGAAACTTCATCTTCTCTGAGACCCAGAAAAAGGGGAAAATAGTAGTAGTGCACTAATTGTTACACTATTAATATAGCTTTTGTAAATCTTGTTAGTTTTCAAAGCTCTGGGCTAAGCAAACAACAGCATCAGTTTAGGAAATTGTTACTACTTTGGACACAAACTGAAATTGCAGCTTTGCCTTGTGCTTTGTTTATAATTTCTTTGTATATCAAAACAAGCCGGGCGCGGTGGCTCACTCCTGTAATCCCAGCACTTTGGGAGGCCGAGGCGGTTGGATCACGAGGTCAGGAGATCGACACCATCCTGGCCAGCATAGTGAAACGCTGTCTCTCCTAAAGTAAAAAAGGTTAGCCGGGCGGTTGAGTTGATGGCCTGGCCTATGGAGTAGATGTGATAGCTCATGGGGTTCACTTCCAGGTGGTGGGAGTGGGGAGCCAGGTGGGTCAGGGTTGTGTAGATGGGACTTACGGCGCAAAGCATGATGCCCCAGAATCTATGCTCAACTGTGGCGCAACCCATGCTGGGGGCATTTTGGCATCGCGAGGACCTTGTGAGGTAGGCAGTGCAGAGATTATTTCGAAAGGAGAGGAATTTCTCCTGACACGGTGACAAGCCCTGGCCTTCAAACCAAAGCGTCAGGCATCTGTTTTCCACCACACCAGCGGTTTTCCAACACTTGAAAATCATTTAAACATCATTGTGCTAACAGAAATTTATGAAAAGGCTCGGTACATTAAACAAATATATAACTGCACCAGAGTTTGGGAGGGAGTTCAGAGTTCCTAGGCTTGTCTTCTTTCCATCTTCCAACCCCAGGTTTCCACAAGGGTCTGGAGAAACTCCTAGCACCACATTTAAAGTGAATTTGAAGGTTCCACAGAATTCTGAGTCCAGTAGTGATCTGCTCCCGGTGAAGTATCAATCGTGCCAGAGAACGGGAATGGCAGAACTTGAATAGTGAGCATGACCAGTTACAATTGTCTGTTATTTTGGGGAGGGAGAAGGAAAATTAGTAAACCTGTAATGGTTTTTCAAATTTAAGCTTAATAAAAGCAAAGACTATTGTAGTTTTGAGGATTTAGGGGGAAAGGATAAGACATTTGTAAATGGACAGAGCATGAGTTTTCAATTTTGCAGTTGCATTTTCTTTATCCACCGCTGCCTCCCTTCACATTTCTGGAAGTATGTCTGCCCACATTCAAGGTTACCAATTGTGGGAGATAGTCTGCACAGTAAGGTAGAACTAGTTAGATAGGATCTATTAAAGTGCGGATCCACTCCTGTCCCCCGCCACCCCCCACCCTGATTAATTCTGCCCACAGTAGACTTATGCAGTGGAAAAATCAGGACGATAACCCAGTGATGTATTGTGGTCAGGTTTCACTTAGCTCATTGTATGGCTGCCCATTCTCAGCGAATATTCTTGAGCAAGTCTTAGCTTCTAGTGATTTTGTTGGATATTCTGGTAGTTCTTACGATCATGATCTTGTGGAACATAATTTGATCCTCAGCAAATTTCAGCAGTTTGCCATACTCATGCCTATGTGGTTACAATGAAGCATCCAGCTGTGCATTCAAACTAACTTCAGCCCTCCTTTGGGTTTACATTGTTTAGTAGTGTTTATTATTGTCTTGTTCTGAATGGTGTATTTTCCTAGGTTAAAAAAAAAAAAGAGAATTGTTCTTGCTATGAACACGAATGCTGATGGAAGATTTGGCTAGATGTTTAAAGGCCTGAAAAGCGCAGCAAGAACTCCCTAAAAACCAAGTTGTTCCAGAGGGTAGACTTTTCCTCCATTGTCTTAGAAATACTAGTGGTTTCAGGAGAATTCTCAGACTCTGAATTAGAACTCTCTTTCAAACTTGAGACTGAAGGGTAAAGAAATCCCTAAATCATGCTGAATAACATGGGACACACATTGTCTGTTCCAAGTTGAGATTCCAAATTACCAAATCTGAATTTGCACTTGATTTTACTTCTCTATATTATTTCAGTCACCAACCTTGGTGCCTATTTTCTTTATATACTTCTTCATCCTTCAATGTAAAATATGAAATATTTTGTGTATTTTTATTTATTTATTTTGCAATCTCGGCTCACTGCAACCTCCACCCCCTGAGTTCAAGCAATTCTCCTGCCTCAGCCTCCCAAGTAGCTGGGATTACAGGCATGTGCCACCACGCCCAGCTAATGTTTGTATTTTTAGTATGGATGGGGTTTCACCATGTTGACCAGGATGGTCTTCATCTCTTGACCTCGTGATCTGCCCGCCTTGGCCTCCCAAAGTGCTGGGATGACAGGCATGAGCCACTGCGCCTGACCTGAAATCTGTTGTTAAGCCTTAGTTCCTTTTGATAGAGTAATGGTTTTTCCTCATAGCAAAACTGAACTGACCTCTTTTCAGACACTTGTTTTCCATATCCCACATCAAGACATACCCTCTCATTCAAATAGGAAAAGAAGTCAAATTATTTCTTTGCAGATGATATGATTCTATATCTAGACAACCCTAAAGACTCCACCAAAAGGCTCCTGGAACTGATAATTGACTTCAATAAAATTTCAGGATATAAAATCAGTAGCATTTCTATATATCAATAATGTTCAACTAATAACCAAATCAAGAATGCAGTTTCATTTACAATAGTCACACACACACACAAAATACCTAAGACTACATCTAACCAATGAGATGAAAGAGCTCTACAAGGAGAACTACAAAACACTGCCAAAAGAAATTGTAGATGATACAAACAAATGGCAGACATTACATGCTCATGGACTGGAAGAATCAAAATTGTTAAAATGGCCATACTGCCCAAAGCAGTGTATGGATTCAATGTCATTCCTTTCAAACTATCACTGTTATTTTTCACAAAACTAGAAAAAAAAAAAAAAAAACTATTCTAAAAATCACATGGAACCCACCCCCCCGCCACCCCCCCAAAAAAAAGCCTGAGAAGCCAAAACAACCCTAACCAGAAAGAGCAAAGCTGGAGGCATCACATTACCTGACTTCAAACTGTATTACTATACCGAGGCTACAGGAGTCAAAACAGCATGGTACTGGTACACGTAGACTAGTGGAACAGACATGTAGACACTGGAACAGAATAGAGACTCAGAAATAAAGCTACACACCTATAGCCATCTGATCTTTGACAAAGTCAACAAAAATAAGCAACAGGGAAAGGATTCCTGATTTAATAAATGGTGCTGAGATAGGTGGCTAGCTATATAGAGAATAAAACTGGACTCCTACCTGTCACCATATACAAAAACTAACTCAAGATGGATTAAAGGTTTAAATATAAACCTCACACCATTAAGAATCTTAGAAGAAAGCCTAGGAAACATCATTCTGGACATTAGTCTTGGGAAAGAATTTATGACTAAGTCCCCCAAAGCAATCTCAACAAAAACAAACATTGATGAGTGGGACCTAACTAAAGAGCTTCTTCTGCGCAGCAAAAGAAACTATTAATAGAGTAAGCAGACAACCTAAAGAATGGGAGAAAATATTCACAAACTATGCATCTGACAAAGGTCTAGTATCCAGAATCCATATGGAACTTAAACAGTTGAACAAGCAAAAACCAAATAACTCCATTTAAAAATGGGCAAAATACATGAACAGACACTTTTCAGAAGAAGACATACAAGTGGCCAATAAACATGAAAAAACGTTCCACATCACTAATCATCAGAGAAATGCAAATCAAAACTGTAATGAGATAACATTCCACACCTGTCAGAATGGCTATTCTTAAAAAGTCAAAAAAACAATATGTTAAGAAGGCTGCAGAGAAAATGGAATGCTTATACACAGGTGGTGGGAATGTAAATTCAGCTACTGTGGAAAACAGTTTATAGATTTCTTAAATAACTTAAAACAGATCTGCCATTAATCCAGCAATCCCATTACTAGGTATATATGCAAAAGAAAATCATCCTACTGAAAAGATACATGCACTCATATGTTCATCGCAGCATTGTTCACAATAGCAAAGACATGGAATCGACTTAGGTGCCCATCAATAGTGGATTGGATAAAGAAAATGTGGTACATACACAGTATGGAATACTACATAGGCATAAAAAAGAATGAAATCATGTCCTTTCCAGCAACATGGATGGAGTTGGAGGCCATTATCCTAAGTGAATTAATGCAGGAATAGAAAACCAAATACCACATATGCTCACTTGTAAGTGGGAGCTAAACATTGGATGCTCTTGGACATAAAGATGATAACAGTAGACACTGAGGAGTACTAGAGGGGTAAGTAGGTGGGAACAAGGGTTGAAAAACTAACCATTGGGTACTGTGCTCAGTACCTAGGTGATTAGATCATTCCTAATCCAAACCTTCGTATTGCACAATATACCCAAGTAACAAACCTGCACATGTACCTCTGAATCTAAAACAAAAGTGGAAAAAAAAGACAATAGCCTCTGGAGGGGAAGCTACTTATTGGCAATGTTCTGATCTCACGAATAAACCTGGCCAAGTAAGTAACACGATGGAACAATCCATTTTATTAGGCTTATGCATAAGCACACACAAAACAACATTTATATTTTGAGAACATAGATCTATCAAATGAAATTTCATTTAATTTATAGTGATAGTAACCAATTGTTTGTATAAGCTATCCTTTTAAGGTGTAAAATACCAAACACGTGGTTGTAAAATTTTGCATCTCTAGATTAGAGAATCGAATCATATATATTACACAGAAAGACTCATAAAACTGTTCCTGTAAAACTGAAAGCTTTTTGATGTTACTTCAGTATTAAAAACAGTCAAAGTATTTGATTCAGGAACTATAAAGAAAAAGCTTGAGATTGTTTGTAATGCTACAATGGTTTGCTATCCTTTGTTTCCAAGGAGGATACCATTGACCCATTTTTGGTAAAGAAAGAACTGAGTTATTTCTCTAGTAAGGGTGATGGATTTATACCAATCTTTTGTAAAGTAAAGGTAAGTGGTATAATAAAATGATTTTTTTTCTTTTTATGTGTAGAAGCCTGTGTATGTTATGTTCTATAAATACATCCTTTTTTTTTTTTTTTTTTTTCTTTTTGAGACGGAGTTTTCCTCTTGTTGCCCAGGCTGGAGGGCAATGGAACGATCTTGGCTCACCATAACCTCTGCCTCCAAGTGATTTTCCTGCCTCATCCTCCTAAGTAGCTGGGATTACATGCATGTGCCACCATTCCCTGCTAATTTTTTTGTATTTTTAGTAGAGACGGGGTTTCTCCGTGTTCGTCAGCCTGGCCTTGAACTCCTGACCTCAGGTGATCTGCCCTCCTCAGCCTCCCAAAGTGCTGGGATTACAGGTGTGAGCCACCTTGCATGGCCTATAAATAAATTCTTAAAACTTGAATATAAAAACAAAGCCATATCCTTCACCAGGTCTGGGTTATTTGGGAATGGAAGAAATTAGATTGTAGTGAGCGATATTCAAGTTGGAAATGATTAGGAAGTTGGATCAGTGCCAGCAGTTTTAACCATTTGGCTTATTTTGTTATAAATGATCAATATAGAGGTTTCTGATTACATTGATGATTCAGATTGCTTCTAAAGAACTGAAAACTCACCTTGCAGTCTGGTCACTTGGACTACTAGATTTAACTTACTGAGTTATCTAAGGCTTTATTTCTAATATTTTAACTTTTTTTCCTGCTATTCAACTACTATAATTTTAGCTGAATGCAAGAAAAAAGATTTAAATATCTTATTGAGCCTGAAAATAAGGCATACAGTTGAAACCCTACTCTAGTCAGAATGTTATAAGAGTAAGAGAAATTTGGTAGCTGGACTTTTCTTGTAGAAAGACAGAATATTATATTTGATTTCAATTTGCAAGTTATTTTTACTGCTATCTCACATCACAGCCCAGCTTCATCAATAATATATGTAGTTAGTCACCTCTCCATATATATTCTCCAGCATGAACAGGAATATTGACTGCAGTTTACAACAGCAAGCATTACTATTGTCAGTCTTTATATATATTTCAGTGGTTAAGTTGATCTTCATTTAGGATAAGGATGATATTTTCTTTCAGCAGCCCTCCTATTTGGACTAATTAGCTTAAAAAATACTTAGGTATACTATAGGATAGGATTTTCCTCTCTGACACCAAAATACACTATCATTATATTAAATTGACGTTAGAGCTTATTGCTGTTGTTCACCCTCTTTGGTGGTATATAATGGTGGTAGGGGTACTGGGGGAATCAAATTAAAATTCTGAGTGTGGTTGTATCTGAAGAACCGTATTCCCCTCCTCTGTCATGCTCATTTACATGGATTAATATGTAAGGGAGGAAGGGGCTTTCAAGGAGGATTTTTTTTTTTTTTTTTTACGGGTCTTAGAGGTAGAAGAGGAATCATAAGGAGAATGAGGGGTGGAAAGAAGGGAAAGAAAAATGATCAAATGATGTAGGAACTTCCCTAGATTCAAAAATGAGAATTATTCTTCTTGAAACATAAAAGCTTTGTATATAAAGCCCTATGTAGAGTAGCAAGGACTCTGTAAACACTGTATTTTGTTCCAGAGACTGGAGTTTTCCTCCAATCTTACAGAAACGCTGGTGGTTTTAGGTATGTTTCTCTAGCAATGATCTAGAAATTTGGGGAATGCCTTAAAATGGAGCAGGGGATTGAAAAAGGATAAGATTGTCACTTGCTTCTCACTTTCCTTCACCCACTTCAACCCAACCAACACTCTCCCTGAATTACACGCAGTTATGGCAAAGACATAGATTGATGCTATGGTTTGAATGTGTCCCCCAAAACTTATGCATCAGAAAGTTAATCCCCAATGCAACAGTGTTGAGAGGTGGGATCTTTAAGAGATGGTTAGGTCATGAGAGCTCTGCCTTCATGAATGAATTAAGGGAGTTATCACTGGAATAAGTAATTCCAGGAGTGGGTTCCTAATAAATGGATGAGTTTGACCCCCTCCCTGTCTTCTCTCTCACATGCTCTTTTGCCCTTCCACCTTCTTCCATGGGATGGTGCAGCAAGAAGGCCATCACCAGATGCTGGTGCCTTGATATTGGACTTTCCGTCACCAGAATCATGAGAAACAATTATCTATTGTTTACGAATTATTCAGTCTGTGATATTCTGTTTTAGTAGCACAAAACTGACTAAGATGACTGTGTTGCTAAAAAGTCTAGGGGATCCAGATTACTTGAAGGAGCTAGTGGTAGGTTTCTGTATGTATGACCCTTAACTCCACAGGAAAATTTAGCAAGACATTTATTTGGAAGATGTACAAATTTTGAGTACCAGGAGATGTATGTCCTGGATTGGGCACATATGTATATTTTATCTCCTGGGGAGGTAGGGTTCTCAGAGTGCAGGATTAAGAGTGGCAGCAGGAGATACTTTAAGTGGCTGGTTACAGAATGGGCATCTACAGAAAGGACAGAGCAGAAACACATGGAAGAGCTTAGTCCTGAACATAGAAGACTTCCAGAAGTAACTGGGGATATTCACGGAAGGGAGTCTTGAAGTCCTGAAGCTTGGCACTGAGGGGTTAGAACCAACAAAATGTGAGGCCGGCCAGGCGCGGTGGCTCAAGCCTGTAATCCCAGCACTGTGGGAGGCCGAGGCGGGTGGATCACGAGGTCAAGATATCGAGACCATCCTGGTCAACATGGTGAAACCCTGTCTCTACTAAAACTACAAAACATTAGCTGGGCATGGTGGCGCGTGCCTGTAATCCCAGCTACTCAGGAGGCTGAGGCAGGAGAATTGCCTGAACCCAGGAGGCGGAGGTTGCGGTGAGCCGAGATCGCGCCATTGCACTCCAGCCTGGGTAACATGAGTGAAACTCCGTCTCAAAAAAAAAAAAAAAAAAAATGTGAGGCCAAAGTAATTAGACTCATTTGTGTCTACAGGCTGCAGAAGCCTGAGGACAATAAGGTTATTTTAAATTTTTATTTTATTTTACATTTTGAGACAGGGTCTCATTCTGTCACCCAGGCTGGAGTGCAGTGGTGCAGGCTCCTAGGCTCAAGTGACCTTTCACCTCAGCCCTCAGCTTCCCAAGTAGCCCAGACTATAGGTGTGTGCCACCATATGTGGCTAATTAAAAATTTTTTTTGTAGAGACAGAGTTTCACCACGTTGCCCAGGCTTATTTTGAACTCCTGGGCTCAAGCAATCCTCCCACCTTGGCCTCCAAAGTGCTGGGATTGTATATACATGAGCCTGGCAGCAATCAGGCTGTTAATGGAAAAGTTATAATATTTTTAAAGGTTGTGACCATTGTGGTGGATTTGCTGCAATGCAAAAAACCTACAGCCTGTACTCTACTCCCTAGGAGCTTAGCTCTTCTTGTCTTAAAACTGTCATGACATCTATAGCAACGGCATAATAACTATTTCATTTCCTTGATTTGGAGTCACAATCAGTTGTAAGACATCTTTGTTTTAATAGGAGATTTCTAGGAGGAAAAATCTATATTAAATTATGCATTAATTTTAAGATGCAATCTTAGTCTGTTTGTGTTGCTATACAGGAATACCCGAGGCTGGGTAATTTATAAAGAAAAGAGATTTATTTGGCTCATGGTTCTGCAGGCTGTACAAGATGGTGTCAGCATCCATCTGCTTGGCTTCTGGTGAGGTCTTCATGTTGCTTCCATTCTTGATGAAAGGGGAGGGGGAGGTAGCACCAAATGGCAAGAAAAGTGCCAGGCCCTTTTTAACAACCAGTTCTTTTGGAAACTAAGGGTGAGATTTCACTCCATCCTTTGAGAATGGCACCAGATCGTTAATGAAGGATCCACCACCATGATCCAAACACCCCACACCAGGCCCCACCTCCAACATTGGAGATCAGATTTCAACCTGAGACTTGACAGAGCCAAACAGACCATATCCAGGGCTGAGTGTGGTGGCTCACACCTGTAATCCCAGCCATTTGGAAAGAGTGAGAAGATTGCTTGAAGCTAGGAGTTCAAGACCAGCCTGAGTAAAACAGCAAGACCCCTTTCTACAAAAAAATTTATTATTATTATTGTTACCATTATTTTTATTTTTCCACAAGTTATTGGGGTACAGGTGGTATTTGGTTACATGAGTAAGTTCTTTAGTGGTGATTTGTGAGATTTTGGTGCACATATCAACCAAGGAGTATACACTGTACCATATTTGTAGTTTCTTAATTCCTTGCCCCCTTCCCATTCTTTCCTCAAGTTCCCAAAGTCCATTGTATCAATCTTATGCCTTTGCATCCTTGTAGTTTAGCTCCCACATATCAGTGAGAACATGTGATGTTTGGTTTTCCATTCCTGAGTTACTTCACTTAGAATAATAGTCTCTCATCTCAGCCAGGTCACTGCAAATTTTCTCTTTTGGTTATGTCCTTTCCTGGTTTTGGTATTAGGGTGAAGCTGGCTTCACAGAATGAGTTAAGGAGGATTCCTTATTTCTCTATCTTGTGGAATAGTGTCAAAAGGATAGGTATCAATTCTTTGAATGTCTGGTAGAATTCAGCTGTGAATCCATCTGGTCCTGAACATTTTTTTGTTGGTAATTTTTAAATTACCATTTCAATCTTGCTGCTTATTATCAGTCTGTTTAGGGTATCTAATTCTTTCTAATTTAAGCTAGGAGGGTTGTATTTTACCAGGAATTTATCCATCTCTTCTAGGTTTTCTAGTTTATGCAAGTAAAGGTGTTTGTAGTAGCCTTGAATGATCTTTTTTTTTTTTTTTTTTGAGACAGAGTTTCGCTCTTGTTACCCAGGCTGGAGTGCAATGGCGCGATCTCGGCTCACCGCAGCCTCTGCCTCCTGGGTTCAGGCAATTCTCCTGCCTCAGCCTCCTGAGTAGCTGGGATTACAGGCACATGCCACCATGCCCAGCTGATTTTTTGTATTTTTAGTAGAGACGGAGTTTCACCATGTTGACCAGGATGGCCTCGATCTCTTGACCTCGTGATCCACCCGCCTCGGCCTCCCAAAGTGCTGGGATTACAGGCGTGAGCCACCGCGCCCGGCCCTGAATGATCTTTTATATTTCAGTGGTGTCAGCTGTAATATCTCCTGTTGTAATATCTCATTTCTTAGTGAGGTTATTTGGATTTTCTCTATTTTCTTGGTTAATCTTGCTAATGGTCTATCAATTTTATTTATCTTTTCAAATAACCAGATTTTTGTTTCATTTATCTTTTGTATTTCGTTTTTGTTTTTGAGACAGAGTCTCACTCTGTTGCCCAGGCTGGAGTGCAGTGGTGTGATCTCAGCTCACTGCAACCTCTACCTCCCAGGTTCAAGTGATTCTCTTGCCTCAACCTTCTGAGTAGCTGGGATTATAGGTGCATGCCACCATGCCCAGCTAATTTTTGAATTTTTAGTAGGGACGGTGTTTCACCGTATTAGCCAGATTGGTCTCAAACTCGTGACCTTAAGTGATTCGCCTGCCTCGGCCTCCCAAAGTGCTGGAATTACAGGTGTGAGCCCCCACACCTAGCCTGTATTGATTTTTTTGTTTCAATTTCATTTAGCTATGCTCTGATCTTGGCTATTTCCTTTCTCCTGCTGGGTTTGGGTTTGGTTTGTTCTAGTTTTTCTAGTTCCTTGAGGTGTGACCTTAAATTGTCTGTCTGTGCTTTTTCACACTTTTTGTTTTTTTTTTTGAGATTGCTTTGGTGTCCATTTTAATGAAATGCCTTTTTCCACCCTTTTACTTTAAGTTTATGTGAGTCCTTCCAGGCAAAGGGCAAGATAGGCTTGAAAACTGGCCTGCGGCTATCCACCTCACAGGTGCGAAAGAAAAGGGCTTTAGTTCTTCCACCACCTGTGAAGTCTGCACTGCTGGATTCCGCCCTCCCCGGAGTTCTAGCCAGGAGGCTTCTCACCCCATTCAAATTGTTATAAAGTTAGGTTAGAGAATTCCATCTCCCTGTAGAGTTTTACCCCCTGCTCCTCTGGCCTTCCTCCCAATGGATCCCTGTGGTACCAGGGAAAAATGGGCTGCTTGGGGACCCAGCGAGCTCCCAGGGCTTTTCTGCCACTTCTTTAACCCTGTATTTAGCTCAGCTCTCTAACTTAGCTCCAAGTAATGTCAGAAACTTCTCCAACGAACAGACCTTCAGCTTCTCCAGTGGGGGTGTGTGTTTGGGAAAGGAGGGTCTCCCTTTCCCACTTCCGCAGTTGGGGCACTCATGGTATTTGGGCATCTCCTGGATCTTGCAGGAGCAGTCTGCTTCCTTCATAGGGTCTGTGAGTCCTTTCGGAATTGCTTGTTTGTTCTTGTAGTCAATCTGGAGCTAAAATTCACAGTGCAAGCCTCTGCGTACTGCTTTGTCCAGAGCTGCAATTTAGTCCTGCCTCCCAACCACCATTATCCCAGGAGCTCTCGCTCAAAAAAATTTATTTTAATTAGTTGGATGTGGTAAGGAACGATGATTGCTTGAGACAAGGAGTTTGAAGCTGCAGTGAGCTATGATCATGCCACTCCACTCTAGCCTGGGTGACAGAGTGAGACCCTGACTCTAAAATAAATTTAAAATAATAAACATAAAATTAAAAACCAAACCATATTCAAACCATAGCAAATCCCAATTTTAGAGACATTAAAATGCCACAAAACATGCATCTTAAAATTAAAGAAATACAGTAGTAATGCAGCAAGCTACAAAAACTAGTGGTTTTGCTTGATTATTCTACTGGAATTTACAATGGACCTTCTAAATAACTGGTGCATTTCCAATGTTTTTGAAGCTCTCTACGTGTCCTTCTCATTCTTTTTCATTTCCTCTAGTTAACCTCTATTCTAAATTTTAGGGCAATCATTTATTTTTTTTTTCTTTACAAGATTTTAACACACACACACACACACACACACACACATACACACACATCAGTAAACAATGTATTATTTAGTTTTGTCTGGTTTTGAATCTTAAAGAAATGGAATAATACCTTATGTATTCTTCTGTAATCTGCCCATTGTTTTTAATATTCATCCATGTTGACAGTGTTGCAATAGTTTATTCATTTTCACTACCATATAATATTTCATGGTATGCGTATATCACAACATGTTTATGCATTCTATCATCAGTGGAAGTTGTTTACTGAGACACTGAGTGACTCGAAGGTCAGTTTCTTTGGTGTGCCATCCCAGCCTTTTGGCCCATCTGAAGTCTATTTCTGCACATGTACTTAATACTATTTTCTTCATATTTGTTCACAGAAGACTTCCCCTTCTTGAAATATATCCTGAAACATAGTTGAGTAATTACGTTTCTAGCCTCATTTCTCACCATTTCCTGTCATACACTTTATACTTCCATCACACTAAATTACTGCAGTTCTGAAAACTGCAAGTTCACTGATATGGTTTGGCTCTGTGTCCCCACCCAAATCTCACCTTGAATTGTGTTCCCACAATTCCCACATGTTGTGGGAGGGACTTGGTGGGAAATAATTGAATGATGGGGCAGTTTCCCTCAAACTATTCTCATAGTAGTGGATACGTTTCATGAGATCTGATGGTTTTATCAGGGGTTTCCGCTTCTGTGTCTTCCACATTCTCTCTTTGCCTGCTGCCATTCATGTAAGACAGGATTTGCTCCTCCTCACCTTCCACCATGATTGTGAGGCTTCCCCAGCCATGTGGAACTGTAAGTCCAATTAAACCTCTTTCTTCTGTAAATTGCCCAGTCTTGGATATGTCTGTATCAGCAGCATGAAAATGGATTAATACATTCACTATGCTCTCTTGCCTTTAGGCCTTTGTCAATTTTGCTGTCTCTTCCTGGAGTGCTCATTTCCTGTCTAACTCTTGCCCTCCTTTGAGGTGTCTCCTAGTTGGGGATACCTCCCTCCATGACATTCTAATTTGGGGCTTTTCCTTGAGTTAACAGAGGAGGTGTCCTACTGTCATCTTAGGGGTTAGTCAGAGTTGCCTTTTGAAAGTGTCAAATATATTACAGAATAAAACCCCACAGTTGTACTTTGGTGCTGGGAAAGGGCATATGAAAAGTCTGTTTCATATAGTTGTAGTTGTAATGAACAGGAAGCATGGAAATACCACTTAGAATTGTCAGTACCAACTTTTCAAATGTCTTCAGGTTAAGGCACAAATTACGTTGTTGGTGAAAAAAGTTGGATAAATTACGTGTTATTTTCATTTGCCTTCAAGATTTTTATCCAGTTTTCAGAATTTTTCTGAGAGCAACAAGATAAATCCCACCCTCTTTGCCTGGAGTTTGTTCTGTGGCATGGGAAACAAAATCTCTCATTTGGTTTCTTCTCTGTGTTTATATCACTCTGGATACCTATCTGTTGGACATCTCACCAGAAAATACTTTAAGGGATGGGTGGATATGGGAAGTAAAACCAAATTAGTTGGTTACATACTTTTTTTTTTTTTTTTTTTTTTAGACGGAGTTTCGCTCTTGTTACCCAGGCTGGAGTGCAATGGCGCGATCTCGGCTCACGGCAACTTCCGCCTCCTGGGTTCAGGCAATTCTCCTGCCTCAGCCTCCTGAGTAGCTGGGATTACAGGCACAGGCCACCATGCCCAGCTAATTTTTTGTATTTTTAGTAGAGACGGGGTTTCACCATGTTGACCAGGATGGTCTCGATCTCTTGACCTCGTGATCCACCCGCCTCGGCCTCCCAAAGTGCTGGGATTACAGGCTTGAGCCACCGCGCCCAGTGGTTACATACTTTTTTGAAAAATAAGCTTTTCATTTTAGGATAGTTTTAGATTTACATAAGAGTTGCAAAAATCCCACCTGAAGTCAGAGGGTAAGGGGACCTGTTTAATGCAGTCTCAAAGATTAGCCTTCTAGGGCATGTAATAGGGTGGAAAAGAATAGAGAAAGTAGAGAAGGGTACAGTTTGAAGTTGCAGAAGCAAACAAAATATAAAGTTAAATGATATTGTATAAATATGTAATTGTTTAATCATCTATTTTTGGGAATTTAGATTGCTTCCAGATTTTCTTTTTGCTTATTTTAAACATTCTTTTATTTAAATCTTTGCATGTCTATTCCAATTTACATATGATACATTCATAGAAGTAGACTGGGCTTCAGTTTTAAGATTCTTGATATATATCATCTCTAGAAAATTTTAGCAGTTTACCTTCCACCTACAGAATGTGAGAGAGCTTGTTTTCTTGTGTTCTCATTAATATTAGTTATTATCATTGGTCTTTGCAAGGTTAATAGAAAAATATCTTGCTGTTTTTATTTATATTTCTTTGGTTACTAGTTAAAAAAATGAAAAGATCTTGGCCATCTGTGGCTTTGTTAAATTATCTCCTTGGCCATCTGTGGCTTTGTTAAATTATCTCCTTGTTGTGGTATAAAACCCTTGCTTTCATTTGTGGTTGGTGTTCTTCAAACCATAGATCATCTGTTTTCCCCTTATCAGAGAATAAACATTCAGCATTCGGCAGTGATCTTTACCATGGTTACTTGACTAGAGTCTAGGGAGAGTTGAAGGGAAGTCCAACTCCTTAACCAGATTTCAAACCAGTGTTTTTGGTCCTACTTTCTCTCCCTTCACTTCTAGAGACACCTGGTGCTGCCAGTTCTTAAGCTTTTTGGTGATTAGGCCGTGTGATTTGTTCTGATTCTTTACTTTCTCCACTACCAGCTCAAATTTCTTATGTCTTCCAAATAAGTTGCTACTCTTCCATCTACTTTTTACCTTCCTCATTTTGTTGTGGTTGCCTCTTCTCCTGATCTCTTTGTCCTTGCAGAGTATGCAATATAAGTATATAATTTCCTCTACTTTATTTTAATGAGCTTATTGGAGGATGTGGAGATACATTCTTGTGCGCAATCTTCTATCTTTAACAGGAATCCCTGAGGTGAAACTGTTTTACTGGGCCTTGTTAGGTTGGTAAATACTACAGATGTTTCATAGGCCTGGAAAGGATATAAAGAATCGCTATGTAGACCACAGAACCTCCAAGTTGCCTCAGATGAGTGTGAGAAGGACCTCTTTATTGGTGAAAATTCTTTCCATGACCTCTTGGAATATTTCTGCACTCATATTTATAAAGGTATTAAATGGTTGGGTTGCTTATGCAAAAATATTTGTGAATTTCTTCATTTGGATGCAATCAAATGAATCAGACAGGCACACATATATCTATAATGTAAGTTAAGCGTCTCAGGAACATAGCAAAATATTGAATAACTGATGATGCATGGGCATTAACAATAAGAATGGACAGTGGCTGGAGGAGGGTCCAAGAGGCCTTCTGCTGGGCCACATGATATCCCTTTATATGCTGGGCCATCTCGGGAGAAATTAAGAGGTGGCAGGGTAAGGAAAGGAGGACACTTTGAGGACTTAGTGCAGCTGTGGCTTGCCAACTAGTAAGGAAGTATTTTTTTATTTTACAATAGGTATGGACATAATGGCACTTATAATTAAGTATCAGTCTTTTCCCATTTGGTTCAACCATGTTGCCCTTATATAAATTATTTTCCCTTTCTAGCATGCTCTAGATGTTATCTGTAACTGTCTTATTTCCTCTGCTCACTGTCTTTCCCAGTTTCCTACAGATGATGATTCCCATCTATAGACTCAAGCCTTCACCAATTCCTCAGGCAGTCCTGAAGATGGTGGCAGTCTAATCAGTAATACCAGCAACCTGATGCTTGCTTGTCAACAAGAGCCCAGGCTGCATAGGTAATCCCTGAGTTGTAAGCTTCTCTTCCATTTCTTAATCTTGGCTTTATGTGTACAGCAGCCTTTGGCCTCAGTTTTCCTCCCAAATATCTGTACCTCTGATATTTTTTGATACCTCCTACTTCCTTTGATTTCCCTCTTCCCCAGTCACTTCCTTATAGTATTGCTGCAAGTGGACAGATATAACCTAGAGTCATGATATAGCTACCTATGTGGCTTTAGTTATACCTGTCACCTCAGCTCTGCTATCCACTCCTGGATTCCATTCCTTTAGTATTAATGCTTCCCCAATCCATGGCAAAGCTTTGCTGTGCCCTTTGAAATGCTGTATTATACACAGTCTAGCTGCTTCCATGGGACTATTGCATACTTTGTATTGGACGAATCATCTAAAAAGTCAGTGTTCTATTAGCAAAGATGCACAGCAGAGTGGCTGACAGGTTAACTACGAAACAGCTTTTGGCATATGATGTACTGATATTGGAGGTTCCCGATTAGAAATGCCCTATAGAATATCTAATGACAGAGCTCACAGTGGGAAGTGTTACTCAGATACTCAGAGCTTCCAGTTAGCTTTTTAGCCCCTCACTGTTAAATATGAGAAGGCAACTAAAGATTATCAGACATTTAAGGAAGGCTTTCTATACAAAAGAAAGAAAACAAAGCATACAAACATAAAAAATAATTTGGAAAAGATAAAGACAATGTAGGGAGAAGAATAAGAATTTTAAATTATCATTAATATTCTTAGAGACATGAGGGACAATATAATGAAAAAATAACGCGATAGGAGAATATTTACAGAATAAAAAGAAGGCCTTGGAAACTAAACATATGATCACAAAACAATAAACTCAATAGAAGGATTAGACAATAAAGTTGAATACATTTCTGAAGATAGAGCAAAAAAAAAAAAAGAAATATAAGTGTGAAAAAGAAAAAACATCAAGGTGTCATTCTAGGAGGTCTAACAGCTGAGTATAAGAGGTTTCCAAAAACAAGAACTTGGAAAATAGAGCTGGGAAAACTGTCAATGAAATAATTCAAGAAAATCCCCAGAACTAAAAGAATCAGTTTCAGCCTAATTTTATAAGGTACATCACTGTGAATTTCAGAACTCAGGAGACAAAGAGAAGGTTCTATAAATTCCTAGACAGAAAGAAACTTCTTTTTTAAGAAAGGTCAAATACAATAGGCTAGGAATCAGAATGGCCTCAGATTTTTTTAAAGCAATACTAGAATCTGGGAGGCAATGGAGCAGTACCTTTAAAATTTAACCTAGAATTTTGTACCTAGCCAAATTATCAATCAGATATGAAGGTAGAACAAAGACATCTTGAGACATGAGAAGTTTCATAGTTTACTTACCCTGTATACCTTTTCTTACTCAGAAAGTTACTAGAGGATATGCTCCACCAAAACAAGGAAGAGGAAGACTTTGGGTACATGAAACGGGTGATAAAGATGAGACCAGAGGAATTCCCAGGATTAGTGGTGTAGACTCTAGGATGAGGGTAATGTACTGAGGCATTGAGGGCAACTAGTCCAGATTGGAACATTTCAGAAGACTCTGGAAAAGGCTTCTTTAAGAAGATGTAATTGATAGAATACATGATACATATGAATGTGTTAAATAGAGATTTAAGCTACTGGCAAAGAGGTTAATTTAAATTCAAGACAGAGAGAAAACTGAAAGTGGATACAGACCTGCTGACTAGTTTCAGCAGGGCATGAGATGTCAGCATAAGAGAGAGATCACCTAATAACAGGAAGGAGATTCCTTTATTCCAAGAGCCAGATAGAATATATGACCTCTAATGTTAAGAATATTACAATTATGTTTTTCTTTTCTTTCTTTTTTTTTTTTTTGAGAGGGAGTCTTGCTCTGTCACCCAGACCAGAGTGCAGTGGCACAATTTTGGCTCTTTGCAACCTCTGCTTCCCAAGTTAAAGCGATTCTCCCACCTCAGCCTCCTGAGTGGCTGGGATTACAGGCGTGTGCCAACATGCCTGGCTAATTTTTGTATTTTAGTAGAGCCGGGTGGGGAGGAGGGGGGCCCTCACCATGTTGGTGATGCTGGTCTTGAACTCCTGACCTTAAGTGATTCACCTGCTTTGGCCTCCCAAAGTGCTGGGATTATAGGCATGAGCTACCATATCTGACCTACAATTATGGTTTTATTATCTTTCGTTTTTTTGGATGGAGTTTTGCTCTTGTTGCCCAGGCTGGAGTGCAATGGTATGATTTCAGCTCACTGCAACCTCCATGTCCGAAGCTCAAGTGATTCTCCTGCCTTAGCCTCCCAAGTAGCTGGGATTATCGGCATGTGCCACCATACCTGACTAATTTTGTATTTTTAGTAGAGAAGGGGTTTTGCCATGTTGGCCAGGCTGGTTTTGACTGATTTTATTATCAATTTCCATTAGCACCAAAACTGTCATCCCTTTAGGCCTTAAATCTTAAAATTGTGTTCTTTCTGTCTAGGCAGTTCCCCCAAACAGACTCAGTTTCCCTGAAATACTGTGACATCAATGACAGGAGTTATGTAACAGGTGAACATTCAGGAAACAATAATATATGCCTTGACTGTAGGTACCTTATGGAATCTGCTGCAATTCCCAAGTTAGAAAAGCATTACTATAGTCTTGTTTTAGCATGCTACCAGATTTAAGTTGGTTTTTTTATGAGGTCTTTTTATTTTAGGGTTGACTTGCTTATTTCCTTATATTAGGGACTTCATAGTGATAACAACCATTTCTGTTTCTCCACCTGCAATCACTTCATTTATTTCAGAACCTTTGACAACTATATGGAGATTTGTGGTCTTCTCCCTCTCCCTCTTGACCTCCCCTCCTGTGGTTTGCTCTGAGCTTTCCTATACAGGCAGAAGGCGTGTTAGGGCCCTCACCGTTTTGAAAAGAAAGAGAACAGATTCCAGGTTTAAAAAGGCTGTTGGCCAGGTGTAGTGGCTCACACCTGTACCTCCCAGCACTTTGGAAGGTTGAGGCAGGAGGATTGCTTGAACTTGGGAGGTCAAGATTGCAGGGAGCCAGGATTGCACCACTGCATTCCAGCCTGAACAACAGAGTGAGACCCTGTCCTTAAAAATAAAGAAAGAAATCCTGGCTGCAGCTGCTTTGCATTTATTGATTGATTATTTCATGCCCACCATTTATAGAGCAGTGCTTCTTAAAGTTTAAAATGCATAGAGAATTTTGTTAAAATTCAGATGATTCCAATTCTGGGGTAGAATTTGGGAGTCTATTTCTAACAATCTTCCAGGCAATGATGATTCTGCTGGTATATGCACCACACTTTGAGTGGCAAGGATAAAGATCACAAATACTCAAAAGTATTAAGAAATTTGGGAGAAAAAGGATTTGGGCTTTGTTTATAAGTGTTAGACATGATTATGTGGAAAAGAACAATGGGTGTGTACTATCTGTTCAGCATAGCTTAATGTGTTAAAAATCATATTTTATTTCAAATAGCATATTAGCTATTGTAGATGTTAGACCTGGAAATTATTGGCACTTCAATTGGCCTAATTCTCTTTAGATACTAGAGATCTGTCCTTCTGAGCTAGCAATGTACAAGCATGATCTTTTAGGATGAGTAAAGAGTAAAGGACAGAGATAGCACAGAGAATGTTAAGATGGAGATGGATCAACAATATTACCTGCTAAGAGCCCAAACACAAATTTCTCAAGGTATAGGGTACATAAGAATCAGCTAGGGTACCTGAAAACAGTGCAGATCACTGAGCTCTATGCTAAGAAATTCTAATTTGGTAGGTCTGGTAGTGAGAGACGGGAGATAAAGATGTGTATTTTAAAGACGCACTCCAAGTGAATCTGAGGCAGTTGGTCTCTGGACCATGTTTTGAGAAATACTGCGGTAGAAAGACTGGTGGTAGTTTCTGGAGGAAGAAAAGAAAACAAAATATGTAAACACAACCAGGCAAATATTTCCATCTATTTTGATTGGAGTCTTTTTGAGTTATTATAAGAGAGAAATAAAATATATCACCCCTGTTCAGCAGACTGTTCTAGGTTTTATCTGACTATAAACTAGGCAGCTATGATCTCTGTATTAGCACCCTGAGGCAGAACCGATGTCCATAATTCATAGGAACATGAAATTTTAGAGTTGATAGGAACCGTAGAGACTTTCCAACTCTTTTAGCTATGACCCATAGTAACAGATGTACTTGATTTTTTAAAATTTTATTGTACTTTAGGTTCTGGGGTACATGTGCAGATCATGCAGCATTGGTTGCATAGGTACAAACATGGCAAGGTAGTTTGCTGCCTCCATCCCCCCATCACCTATACCTGGCATTTCTCCCCACATTACCCCTCCCCACCCACCCCATCCCCACTGCCCCTCTCCTAGGCCCTGCAACAGACCCCAGTGTGTGATGCTTCCCACCCTGCGTCCATGTATTCTCATTGTTCAACACCCACCTATGTGTGAGAACATGCAGTGTTTGATTTTCTGTTCTTGTGTCAATTTGCTGAGAATGATGGTTTCCAGATTCATCCATGTCCCTACAAAGGACATGAACTCATTGTTTTTTCATAGCTGCATAGTATTCCGTGCTGTATATGTGCCACATTTTCCTTGTCCAGTCTGTTATCAACAGGCATTTGTGTTGGTTCCAGGTCTTTGCTATTGTAAACAGTGCCATGGTGAACATGCATGTTCTTGTGTCTTTATAATAGAACCATTTATAATCCTTTGGGTATATACGCAGTAATGGGATTGCTGGGTCAAATGAAATTTGTATTTCTAGGTCCTTGAGGAATCACCACATTGTCGTCCACAATGGTTGAACTAATTTACACTCCCACCAACAGTGTAAAAGTTTTCCTGTTTTTCCACATCCTCTCCAGCATCGGTTGTCTCCAGATTTTTTAATGATTGCCATTCTAACGGGCATGAGATGGTATCTCATTGCGGTTTTGATTTGCATTTCTATAATGACCAGTGATGATGAGCATTTTTTCATATGTTTGTTGGCCTCATATATGTCTTCTTTTGAAAAGTGTTTGTTCATATCTTTCACCCATGTTTAAATGGGCTTGCTTGTTTTTTTTTTTTTTTTCCTTGTAAATCTGTTTAAGTTCTTTGAAGATTCTGGATATTAGCCCTTTGTCAGATGCATAGACTACAAAATTTTTTTATCATTCTGTTGGTTGCCGGTTTGCTCTAATGACTGTTTCCTTTGCTGTATAGAAGCTCTGAAATTTAATTAGATCCCGTTTGTCTATTTTGGCTTTTGTTGCCATTGCTTTTTGTGTTTTAGTCATGAAGTCCTTGCCTATGCCTATGTCCTGAATGGTTTTGCCTAGGTTTTCCTCTAGGATTTTTATGGTGTTAGGTCTTATGTTTAAATCTTTAATCTGTCTGGAGTTAATTTTAGTGTAAGCTATCAGGAAGAGGTCCAGTTTCTGCTTTCTGCACATTGCTAGCCATTTTTCCCAACACCATTTATTAAACAGGGAATCCTTTCGCCATTGCTTATTTTTGAATCAGATGGTTGTAGATGTACGCTGTTGCTTCCGAGGCCTCTGTTTTGTTCCATTGGTCTATATCTCTGTTTTGGTACCAGTACCATGCTATTTTGATTACTGTAGCCTTGTAGTATAGTTTGAAGTCAGGTAGCATGATGCCTCCAGCTTTGTTCTTTTTGCTTAGGATTGTTTTGGCTATGTGGGCTCTCCTTTGGTTCCATATGAAGTTTAAAGTGGTTTTTTCCAGTTCTGTGAAGACAGTCATTGGTAGTTTGATGGGGATAGTGTTAAATCTATAAATTACTTTGTGCAATATGGCCATTTTCACGATATTGATTATTCCTAACCATAAGCATGGCATGTTTTTCCATCTGTTTGTATCCTCTCTTATTTCCTTGAGCAGTGCTTTGTAGTTCCCCTTGAAGAGGTCCTTAACATCCTTTGTTAGTTGTATTCCTAGGTATTTTATTCTCTTTGTAGCAATTGTGAATGGGAGTTCGCTCTTGATTCAGCTCTCTGTTTGTCTGTTATTGGTGTATAGGAAAGCTTGTGATTTCTGCACATTGATTTTATATCGTGAGACTTTGCTGAAGTTGCTTATCACTTTAAGGAGGTATTGAGCTGAGACAATGGGGTCTTCTAAATAAACAATCATGTCATCTGCAAATAGAGACAGTTTGACTTCCTCTTTTCCTAATAGAATATCCTTTATTTCTTTTTCTTGTCTGATTGCTCTGGCTAGAACTTCCAGTACTATATTGAATAATAGTGGTGAGAGAGGGCATCCTTGTCTAGTGCCTGATATCCAAGGGAATGCTTCCAGATTTTGCCCTTCAGTGTGATATTGGCTGTGGGTTTGTTGTAAAAAGCTTTTATTATTTTGAGATACATTCCGTTGATACCTAGTTTATTGAGAGTTTTTAGCATAAAGGGCTGTTGAATATGTACTTGATTTTTTTGTTCTGTTTAAATTTTTTAAAATCTGGTCATGATCTATTATATTAATTTTAGCTAATATGTTACTTACTACTTCAGAAATACCAATCTACTGCAGTCACTTCATTTAACAAATAAGAAACAAGTTGCGAGAGGTAAAATTACATGTCCAAAATCACACAGCTGTGAATAGTAGATCTCAGAGCTAGAAGTTAAATCTGAGGCTTTTAATCCAATAGTCTGTCCACCCTGGCCTACTATATATCTAAGTGTTTGTTTTGTTGATCTTAGCCTGTTTTTTCTTGGGACAAAGTGGTTTATTTGTATTTTCTAGATTGCCTACTTATTTAGTTGAAACATTTTGAAGAGTACAAATGTCTTTTCACTAAATGAACCACTAGATGGTAGTGTAAACTCTTCTGATGGTGGACTTTTCAATTGAGCCAAGGTGAATTCTGGTTTGTGTATTTGCCCACTTATCTTATAAAGCTCTGTAGATTGCTACTGTCTGTGTATAAGCTGAGTTTTATGCCCATCCTGAAGAAATTATTTTATATGATTTTACAAGCAGGATACACTTTGTTATTTGGTATATCTTTTTTCATTTGTGTGAAAGAGAGATTTAGAAAAACAAACAAGTCTTAGTACAGTGGCTCATGCCTATAATCCCAGCACTTTAAGAGGCTGAGGCAGGAGGATCAGTTGAGTCCAGGAGTTCAAGACCAGCTTGGGCAACAATAGGGAGAACTCCGTCTCTACAAAAAATTAAAAACAAACAGGCCGGGCACAGTGGCTCATGCTTGTAACCTCAGCACTTTGGGGGGCTGAGACAGGTGGGTTACCTGAGGTCAGGAGTTTGAGACCAGCCTGGCCAACATGGCGAAACGCTGTCTCTACTAAAAATACAAAAATTACCTGGGCATGATGGTGGGCACCCGTAATCCCAGCTACTTTGGAGGCTGAGCAGGAGAATCTCTTGAACCCAGGAGGTGGAAGTTGCAGTGAGCTGAGATTGCACCACTGCACTCTGGCCTGGGTGAGACAGTGAGACTCTGTCTCAAATAAATAATTAAATAAATAAATACACATATTCTCCCAGTATCCCCCAAAGAGCCCTCTTGTTTTGTATTTGACAAATTTTTCTTTTTCAGATTATTTTATAGGACTTTAATTAATTAGTTTAAATTATTTCTATTATTTCAGGTTGAAAACTAAATTTCTTTTCGCATGGAAAGTCTATGTAGGCCCTTTCAGTCTTAAAATAAGCAAACAAAAACTGCAAACGACTTTGCATTTATCATCTCCTAAGAAACACTCTGCTTTATAAGGTTTGTTTTCTTTAGCTACAGCAAGGTTTGCAGCATAATCTATGCATGTACTAGGAGATTTTGAGGGAGGTGAATATGAACACAATGCTACTTGCAGGAGCTTCAGGGTCAGTTGTCAGGCTGAAAAGTTGAACCCTTCCTCACAGCTTAAACTTGAAGAAAAAGAAGGAATCAGATGGAATGGCCTTGACACATATTCTTTTTATCCCTTTTTCCCTCTTCTATGCAAGTTTTCCTTTTGTATAAAAAAGAAAAGTGGATTCAAGGATATAGGCAACAGAGGAAAGGGTAAGAAATGTGATGGTTTGGCCGGATGCAGTAGCTCATGCCTGTAATCCCACCACTTGGGAAGCCAAGGTGGATGGATCCCTTGACCTCAGGAGTTCAAGACCAGCCTCTGCAACATGGCGAAACCCTGTCTCTACAAAAAATCCAAAAATTAGCCAGGTATGATGGTGCACGTCTGTAGTCCCAGCTACTAGCGAGGCTAAGGTAGAGGACTGCTTGAGCCTGGAAGGTCAAGGCTGCAGTGAGCCATGAGTGTGCCACTGCTCTCCAGCCTAGGCAACAGAGCAAGACCTTTTCTCAAAAAGAAGGTTGTTAAGTGTATGTGTCAATTTGGCTGGGCAGCAATGCCCAGATATTTGTCAAATATTATTCTGGATGTTTCTGTGAGGGTGTCTTTGAGTAAGATTAACATTTAAATTAGTGGAGTTTGAGTTAAGCAAAGTACCCTCTATAATGGGGGTGGACCTCATCCAATCAGTTGAAAACTCTAATAAAACGAAGACTGATTGAACAAGAAGGAATTCGGCCAGGAGACTGCCTTTGGTCTCTAACTGCAATTCTTACCTAAGCCTCCAGCCTGCTGGTCAATCTCATCCAATTTTGAACTCACTAAGCCTCCATAATCCCATGAGCCAATTTCCTTAAAGTAAACCTCCCTCTGTCTATCATGTTGGCTCTGTTTCTTTGGAGACCCCTGACTAATACATGAAGTAAAGGACTAGGTAAGCAAGGGGACTTCAAAATGATTAACCTAGCTTACAAATGAAAAATGGAATGAAAGCAAATGGAAAAACAATAAGTATACTACTATTCTTCCCCCTGTCCCTCTCCCACAACTTTCACTTCTCTGAAGCCTTGACCAATGCAGGGACTAATTCTGTTTTCTGCACCATTGTATCCTTGGTGTTCACTATAATTTTTGCCATATCCTAGGCTCTTGTAAGTATTTGTTGGCTGAATAAATGAATTGTTAGGAGTCTTAATTGTAGAACTGGGGGAAGGACTCATGCTAGTGTCACAGGAGCATGAAATTCAATGCAATTCTGATCAAAGTCTCAATTGTGTATTTAAGCCCAAAGACCTAATTTTAAAATTCATATGGAAATGCAAAAAATCAAGAATGGACAAGCCATTTTTGAAGAAATACAGGTTGGAGGGCTGACTATACTGGAATCCTGGATATTAAGATTTATAAAGCTATGTGTTCAAAGATAGACAAATAGACTAATGGAATAGAATAGAGAGTAAGAAATCTTTGCATATATGGAAACTTAAAGCAAATCAGCAGTGAAAGTCTAGATGTTCGAATAAATGATGCCAAGGAATTTGACTATCCATCCATGTGATAAAAATAAATTATACGTGCATTTATATATATATATATATATTTTTTTTTTTTTTTGAAGATGGAGTTTTACTTTTGTCACCCAGGCTGGAGTGCAATGGCATGGTTTCAGCTCACTGCAACCTCCACTTCCTGGGTTCAAGCAATTCCCCTGCCTCAGCCCCCTGAGTAACTGGGATTATAGACATGTGCCACCATGTCTGGCTAATTTTGTATTTTTAGTAGATAAGGGGTTTCTCCATGTTGGTCAGACTGGTCTCAAACTCCTGACCTCAGGTGATCCGCCCACCTTGGCCTCCTAAAGTGCTGGGATTATAGGCCTGAACCACCATAACCTGCCCAAGATATATATTTTTGGTTTTTTTTTTTTTGAGACTGAGTCTTGCCCTATCACTCAGGCGGGAGTGCAGTGGTGTGCTCTTGGCTCACTGCAACCTCTGCCTCCTGGGTTCAAGTGATTCTCCTGCCTCAGCCTCCTGAGTAGCTGGGGTTATAGGCCCCTGCCACCACGCCTGGCTAATTTTTGTATTTTTAGTAGAAATGAGGTTTCACCATGTTAATCAGGCTGGTCTCAAACTCCTGACCTCAAGTGATCCATCCACATTGGCCTCCCAAAGTGCTGGGATTATAGGCGTGAGCCACTGCACCTCATCTAGGTGCATTAAGATTTAAATGTGAAAGACAAAACTATGAAATTGTTAGCAATGTTGTAGAAAAATATCTTAATGACTTGAAGTGGAAGAGGATTTCTTAAATAAGATGAAAGGACAAATCATAAAGGAAAAGATTCATTAATTCAACTTTATTAAGAATTTTTATTTACCAAAAGACAGCAAAGAGAATGAAAACACAAGGCACAACTGAGAAGGACATTTACAATTTGTATAACTGACAGAAAGTCCTTACCCAGGATATATACATAACTTTTATATAACAGTTAGAAAATGATTCAATAGAAAAATGGGCAAAATCTTGACTAGGCATTTCATAGTAGAGGAAAGCAGAACAGCCAATTACCCTATTGAAATATTCTATCTTATTATTAATTAAGGAAATGCAAATTAAAACCATAATGTAATACCTGGTTACCCCACCCATGAGACTGGCAAAAATTAAATCTAACAATAAATAGTGTTGGTGAGAATATGAAGTAAGAGGAACACATATGCTTTGAACGGGAATATAAACTGGTATAACCACTTTGGAAAAAAATGTGGCATAAAAATTCTTGTATCAACCGTGATTCAGCAGTTTCCCCCCTAGAGAAACACTTGCACATTTGCACTGAGAGACAAGTGAAGGAAGTGCAGGAATGTTCATAGCAATGCAGTTTGTAATAGCAAGAAATGGAAACTCAAATGTTTATTGACAGGTGTAAGTATCACTGTTCATGAACAGGGAGGAAGGATATTACGACTATCCTACCTGTTACATAGTTGATGAACAGTGTCTGCCATTTCATCTAACAGGAAAATTCAAAATAAGTTATTTCTTAAACTCAAGAAATGTTAACATGGCTTATTATGTTCCTTCTATTTCCTTCCACTTTAAAAATAATTCACAAGCCTTTAGGGATAAAGAGTACAGTGTCAACAACTAGCTATAAACGAGGAATAATTTGCTGAATTGAATCTGCATTTTGGAAAGTCTAGAATGGGAGTATACATGAAAAGATTTTTAAAGGCATTTTCAAGACTGACTTTGATATTAGTTTGGCAGTCTCTAACTTGCATACCTACTTTTTTCCTTTTGAAGCTGACTTACACCCTAATAAGATAAGAACACAAAGGCTAGTGGAGGGTGTGGTCAGTTGTTTCTACAGTGGTAACAGGCTAATGCCTGAGAGGACTACTTTTCTCTCATAGCTGAGCCTACTTTAGTAATTAATGAATAGAGCAGCAGTTGTAGGACTTTTTCTTTTCTCATCCATCAAATCATAACAGCTTTTCTAGTGAAGGCAGCAGTGTCAGGGTGAATATTTTCTCCATGTAGCTCACATATTTAACAGTGCCCTTAAGGAAACCTAATTTTATACACATCATTAAAAGAATTGAATCTTACTCATCTTTCCTTGTTGATATTCCAGGTAGAAACTATATTTCTATGTTTTTTAAAAGAAAGAGAGAAAACTCTGGGGATAAAAGGGAGATGGGTCAGGGGAGGGGAGTAATGTTTCATATTCTAAAGAAAGAAAATATTGGAGACATTTTAGGTTGCTATTTTATGCAAAACAGTAAACCCCAGGCAAATAGTGAAATATTGGAGGAGTCAGACATATTGGCTTCTAAACCATTGTGCTTTAGGATGGTTTAAGAGCATCCTAATCTGAGCAGCAGATTCTTAAGTTATTAAAATATTTAAAAGTATGATTTCATTATTAAAATATTGAAAAGTGTGATTTCATTATTTCAGTATGGTTAAAATATAAATAGGAATGGGAGATTGGGCTGGCTTTTGTCCCTGGTTCTTGGAAAGGACCTCCAAATCCTTGGAAATTTCCTGAGTGATGGACTGGATTAAGAAGCAGCAGAGGCTGGGCATGGTGGCTTACACCTGTAATCCCAGTACTTTGGGAGGCCAAGGTGGGCAGATCACCTGAGGTCAGGAGTTGGAGACTATCCTGGCCAACATAGTGAAACCCTGTATCTACTAAAAATACAAAAATTAGCCAGTTGTGGTGGTGTGTACCTGTAATCCCAGCTACTCGGAAGGCTGAAGCAGGAGAATTGCTTGAACCTGAGAGGCAGAGGTTGTGGTGAGACGAGGTTGTGCCACTGCACTCCAGCCTGGGTAACAGAGTGAGACCCTATCTTAAACAAATAAATAAATAAAAAATGAATAAGAATGGCAATATCAGAGGGCTATAAATAGGATGTATAATGGAAGAGGTTCTTGCTAATATAATTGTTTGATCAATTAGCAAAACTGGGTAGAAGTTAGGGTGCTGTGAAATAATTTAAAAACATTGAGGGTTCCTTACACATAGCTTCTAAAGCCTTTGGAATCTCTGGACTGCTAAGAGTATCTTTTAGGCATACGGAGTGGTATAATGGACATTGGAGATTCAGAAAAAGGGAGGATAGGGGAAATGAGGGATAAAAGATCACCTTTTGGGTCCAATGTACACTATTGGGGTGACATGTACATTAAGAGCCCAGACTTCACTCTATAATTGATCTGTGAAATAAAAAACCAGTTGTACTCCTAAAGCTGAAAACAAAAAATTAAAAAAGTAAAGGAAATGAGATGTAATATAAACAATATACAAATAAAAGCGTAGTTGTCATTTGTTCAAAAAGGAAGTTCCCCCACAACTTCTGGGGAAAGAAGAGAGCAGGAGATTGAGTTAGTCACCAACCGCCAATGATTTCCTCCGTCATGCCTATGTGATGAAATCTCCATAAGAACCCCTAAATGATGGGGTTCTAAGAGCTTCCGGGTTGGTGAACACATTAACGTGCTGGGAGCATGGCACTCCCAGAGAGGGTATAGAAGCTCTGCACCCTTTTCCTCATACCTTGCCCTATGCCTTTGACTGTTTCTGAGCTGTATCCTTTATAATAAACTGGTAAGAGAAAATAAAGTGTTTTCCTAAGTTTTTTGAGTCATTCTAGCAAATTATGGAACCTAAGGATGGGGTTATATGAACCCCTGAATTCGTAACTTGTGTCTGAAAGTGGGGGTAGTTTTGTGAGACTGAGTCCTTAAGCCTTTAGCGTCTGATGTTGCCTCTGGGTAGTTAGTGTCAGAACTGAAGTGAATTGTGGGACACCCATTTGGTATCTGGAGAGTTGGAGAATTGGTTGGTGTGAGAACCACCACCCCCCACCCCACACACATTTGGTGTCAGAAGTATTATGAGTGAAAACAGTTCAGATGCAGTTTGTGCCCATGGGGAAGAAAGAAGCTGTTTGATTCATATGAGACTTATATTTGGAACCTTGGCCTCACTGGTCCCCTTTAACCAGAGCTGTCTGACAGTCTCCTTATAAGTAAGGGCCCTTAACAATAATAGGGAAGCAAGAAAAAACTCGTTTGTGATATTAATGTGTCATATTGAAAAAAGAGGGGCTGAAAGGTGAGCTAAGCATTTATCTGATTTTTTTTCCTTTTTGAGAAAGAGTCTCACTCTGTTGCCCAGGCTAGATAGAGTGCAGTGGCACTGTCTTGGTTCACTCCAAGATCCAGGTTCAGGTGATTCTCCTGTCTCAACCTCCCAAGTAAATGGATTTACAGGCATGCACCACCACGCCTGGCTAATTTTTATATATTTAGTGGAGATGGAGTTTTGCCATGTTGGCCAGGCGGGTCTCGGACCTCAAGTGATCTCAAGGTAAAGAAAGAAAACAGCAGTAGTGACCTTAATATTAAACTGGGGCTCTGGTATGCTTTATTCCAGGGGCCAGAGCTGGACCATTTTCACAGATGAAACTCAACTAAGGTGTTTAATGCTTCTCTCGTATGTTTGGAAAAGTAATAAAAGGTATGATTGACCCTCAGGCCACTAGAAAATTAGCTACTCACCCTAGGGTCAGTCTGACCTTGAGGGAAACTTTAAAAATTGGAACTTGGCTATGTTTTTCCAACATAGACTTAAATCAGACCCCTTGCGAAAAGAGTAGTTTTAGGAATTGTTGCCATGTAGTCATCAGCTGGCATAAGGATAGATTTATTTTGTTCACATATTACTGTGTTCATTCAACAGATAATTTTTAAGTACCTACCATATTCTTACATTCTGCTGGAGCTAGGGCTAAAATGGTGAACGTGACTGGTGTGATGCCTGCTCTCACAGAGAAATAAACAATTATAATATCATCTAAGAAGAGTAAAGGAAGCATACTGCCATGGCAGTAAACAGGAGAGGTATTCAACCAGACCAGACAGGTAGTGAAGTGAAGATGATCAGAATACTTGTGTGTGTATATATATACATATGTGTATATATAGGTGTATATGTACATATGTGTACATATACACACATATGTGCATATATATACGTACATATATGTGTGTATGTGTACATATATGTGTATATATACATATATATATACACACACAAGTATTCGTTAAACTATATACTATATATAATACTTGTGTGTGTATATATATATTATATACACAGACTCACAAGATATTTAAGAAGATCTTTAAACTATATACTATATATAATACTTGTGTGTGTATGTGTATATATATGTTTAAAGAATACACAAGTATTCTTTAAACTATAAAGTATGTATGTATATATTTTAAATAGTGACTAATATATATATATGTGTGTGTGTATATATATATATATATTTTTTTTTTTTTTTTTTTACTGTTTCCATAGTTTTGCCTTTTCCAGAATGTCATATGGTTGGAATCATATGCAATGGCATGATCTCAGCTTACTGCAACCTCTGCCTCCTGGGTTCAAGTGATTTTCCTGCCTCAGCCTCTAGAGTAACTGGGATTACACGTGCCTGCCAGCATGCCTGGCTAATTTTTTTGTATTTTTAGTAGAGCCAGGGTTCTCCCATATTGGCCAAGCTGGTCTTGAACTCCTGACCTCAAGCAATCCACTGGCCTCGGCTTCCCAAAGTGCTAGGATTACAGGCGTGAGCCACCGCGCCCAGCCCAGATTGGCTTCTTTTAGTTTGTAATATGCATTTAAGTGTCTTCCACATCTTTTTGTGACTTGATAGCTGCTTTCTTTTTAGCGCTCAATAATATTCTATTAAGTGTGTTTACCCATTCATCTATTGACGGACTTCTTGGTTGCTTCCAAGTTTTGGCAATTATGAATAAAGCTGCTACGAATATTTGTGCAAGTTTTTGTGGAGGCTTAAGTTTCACCTGGCTTTATATTTTATATCTAGTTTCCTAATCCATTTGGAGTTTATTCTTGTATGTCATGTGAGATATGAATCTAATTTTATCTTTTTCTAATGGCTACTTAGTTCTCCCAGGATAACTATTAAAAAGTCCATTTTTATGAGTTGTAAATTTCTCTTGCGTGACTTAAAAAACAAACAAAAAAACAAAAAAAAAGTCCATCTTTGTCTTAATGATTTGAGATGTCACCTTTATCAGATCTTAATTTCCAAATGTCCTCAAGTCTATTCTGAGCTTTCTATTCTATTCAATTGATTGATTTGTATATTTTGTATATTCATGTATTAGAATCACACTATTTTTGTTATAGAAACTTCATTTGTATGTTATATAGTGTCTGATATGTCTGTTTGCTTTTTGTTTTTTCTATTCTCCTGGCTGATTTTTCGTATTTGTTTTTCCATATAAGTAGTAGTTCGTCTGTTTTTTTTGGGGGGGATTGAGTCTTGCCTTGTTGCCCAGGCTGGAGTGCAGTGGTGGGATCTTGGCTCACTGCAACCTCTGCCTCCTGGGTTCAAGCGATTCTCTTGCTTCAGCCTCCTGAGAGGCTTGGACTACAAGTGCATGCCACCATACCTGGCTAATTTTTTTATTTTCATTAGAGATGGGGTTTTACCATGTTGGCCAAGCTGGTCCTGAACTTGTGATCTCAGGTGATCTGCCTGCCTTGGCCTCCCAAAATGCTGGGATTATATGTGTGAGCCACCATGCCTATCTAAGTTGTAGTTTTAACTTGTCTAATACCATAGAAAGCTTATGTTATTTTTATTGAGATTGTATTGAACTTATAAATCAAACTAGGAAGAGATGACAATTTAATATTTAGTTTTTTAATCCAAGAACAGGCAATATCTATTAGTTCAAGTCTACTTTGGTGTCTTTCGAAAGTATTTTAAAAAATTTCCTTACATGGGTTTCACACATCTCATGCTAACCTTATTAAATATTTAGTTTTCTTTGTTGTCATCGCAAGTGATATTTTCTCTAACTGGTTGTTGTTTGTGTATATGAAGGCTGTTGATTTTTGTATTTTAATTTTATATTCTGCTACCTTATTATATTTTAAAATGTTTAAGTTAGTTTTATTATTCTTTAGGGTCATCTAGGGATACTGTCTTTCATTGAAATGTAAGAATAGTTTTACTTCTTCTTTACCCATTTTTATGCTCCCAAGTAATGTCTCTTGTCTAGCTGCATTGAGCAATATCTCTAATTCAGTATTGAATAGTAATCGAGATAGTGGGCATCTGGTCTCTTTCCTGATCTTAATGGAAATGCTTCTAGTCTTTCCTAATTAAATAATATATTGGTTCTAGAATACATAGATATAGATTATAGGTATATATGATGTACATCCGGTTTAGGTACCAGTGCTACTTGCTTTATAAAGGGATTTGGGGTGTTTTGCATCTTTTTTAATGCTCTGGAAAAATTTATGGAGCATTGGGACTATCTGTTCTCTGAAGGCTTACCAAGCCTTCCCTGGAAAACCTTGTGGGCTTGATAGTTTTTGTGTAAGAAGCAATTCTTACTGACTTTCTCTATGTTTTTTCTATGGAAAGTGGTTTGTTTAAGCTAATTATAATTTGGTAATCTATATTTCTCTAGGAAATTATCCATTCCATCTAGTTTTTCAAATTTATTCGCATAGAGCTATGCAACAGAGTAGTATCTTATGATTTTTAAAATTTCTTCTTTCGATAATGATTTTCTTTGTCATTTTTTATTGTGTATATTTGTGATTTCTGTTTTTTTCTTGATCATATTAGCTAGTGGCTTGTGTATTTTCTTAGTTCTTTCAAAAACCCGGGTTTTTAATTTATTAATTAGGTCTACTGTAATTTTCTCTTTCCTTCCTCATCAATTTCTGCTTTTATCTTTATCAGTTCCTTCTTTTTTTTTTTTTTTTTTTTTTTGAGACAGTTTCACTCTTGTTACCCAGGCTGGAGTGCAATGGCGCGATCTCGGCTCACCGCAACCTCCGCCTCCCGGGTTCAGGCAATTCTTCTGCCTCAGCCTCCTGAGTAGCTGGGATTACAGGCACACACCCCCATGCCCAGCTAATTTTTTGTATTTTTAGTAGAGACGGGGTTTCACCATGTTGACCAGGATGGTCTCGATCTCTTGACCTCGTGATCCACCCGCCTCAGCCTCCCAAAGTGCTGGGACTACAGGCTTGAGCCACCGCGCCCGGCCCAGTTCCTTCTTTGTACTTTCTTTCTTTCTTTCTTTTTTTTTGCCTATGTTTTTTTGTGAGACAGAGTCTCACTCTGTCACCTAGGCTGGAGTACATGGTGTGATCACTGCATCCTCCACCTCCTGGATTCATGCGATTCTCATGTCTCACTTTCCCCAGTGGCTGGGTTTATAGGCACCCACCATCACACCTGGCTAATTTTTGTACTTTTAGTAGAGATAGGGTTTCACCATGTTGGCCAGGCTGGTTTAGAACTCCTGACCTCAAGTGATCTGCCCGCCTGGGTCTCCCAAATTGCTGGGATTATAGGCGTGAGCCACTGTGCCGGGCCCTTCCTTGTGCTTTCTTTTGGCTTATTTTATTGTTCTGTTTTTGTTTTTCTAAGCTAAAATTTTAAGTCATGTATCTTCAATCATTTAGTTTTACTGATTAAAAGTGTTTGCTATGCAAAGACTCTTTTTTTTGACAAAATTCTAGTTAGATTCCTTTCAGCTGTTTCTTCAAGTAGGCCCTGTTTTTAGGTATGTTCTCAAGAGACGAGTTTTGGCAAGAATCCTGCTAACTCAGCTTAGCTAGAATCCCCCACCCTCAATATTTGAGTACCCTTGAATATATGATCAAATTCCTTTTTCTCCACTATCTCCCTGGTAATACCTGATTACCCTGGCCTGCCGTTAGCAAGAATCTTTTTAGGTCACTTTAGCTACCCTACCCTCTTAGTAATTTTCTATCTGCTGACCTCCTCTTACCCCCAACTCTGTTCCTTGACTATAAGTTCCCAGTTTTCCTTATTCTTTCTGAAGCTGGGCCCAATCACTCTGTCATCTGTAGTAGTCCCCATAACTATTGCAATAGTCCTGAATAAATTTTGCTTTACTGTTTAAACAAATGTCATGGGTAATTTTTTTCTTAGCAGCTGTTAGGAATTTTCCTCTGATGGCTGTTATTATGTGTATCCTGTAGACTTGTAGACTCTGATATGTAGTTGTTTTCATCGTCATTGTTTGAATGTTCTGTAATTTCAGTTGTACTTCTTCTTTCACATGAAGTTGTTTAATAGTAGAAGGTTTTAATATTTCCAGGTGGAAAGACCTTTCTGATTTTATTTTTGTAAGTATTTTCTAGTTTTACTGTATTGTGATCAGAAAGTGTTTTTTGTAATATTTCTACTTAATGAAAATTAGTAGTATTTTCTTTGTTATCATATATGAGCAGTATTTGTGTTACATAGGTTCTTGAAAAATTGTAGTCTCTATTTTCAGGAATAGGGTTTAACGTAAGTCTAAAAGATATACGTTATTACACATGTTTGGATTGGCTATCTCCTTACCTTTTATGTCTACTTGTTTTGTGCTGATAGTTAGTATATTAAAATATTCTATTATTAGCATGTTTCTAAGTCTCCTTGAATCTTTTGTGGATTTTGTTTCATAAAGGTGGTTTCTGTAGTATCTGATGCATAAATCTTCGTGTTATATCTTTATTATGAAGTGTGGCATTTAGCGTTAAAAATTATAGATTTGTTAATTTTCCTTTTGTTCATTTTTGTGGTATTGAGTGTTTTGCAAGATTCTTAATCTAATAATGCTCTGTCCTGTCAGTATAGGGCAGAAGTGGATTTTTCTCTACTTTGTTTTGGAGTTGAGGAAGGATGTGAATCCTTAGGTTATAGTTAATACTGAGTGTTAACTTAATCAGATTGAAGAATACAAAGCATTGATCCTAGGTGTGTCTATAGGGTATTGCCAAAAGAGATTAACATTTGAATCAGTGGTCTGGGAAAAGCAGACCCACCCTTAATCTGGGTGGGCACAATCTAATCAGCTGCTAGCACAGCTGGAATATAAAACAGGCAGAAAAATGTGAAAAGAGAGACTGGCCTAGCCTCCAGCCTACATCTTTCTCCCATGCTGGATGCTTCCTGCTCTCGAACATCAGACTCCAAGTTCTTCAGTTTTGGAACTCAGACTGGCTCTCCTTGCTCCTCAGCCTGCAGAGGGCCTATTGTGGGACCTTGTGATCTTGTCAGTTAATACTTAATAAACTCCCCTCTTTATATATATCTGTTCCATTAGTTCTGTCTCTCTAGAGAAAGTAAGGATGGAGTTCTTTCATTGGTTTTGGGTTTTCTGGAGTTGGCTGCTCAATATGATTAGATTCCAAAATGCTAAGGACTCTACTTTTAATAGTATAGAGAACACTGATAGTCCATAATCATATGTAGAGAGACCTTGAACTGTTTAGAGAGTTATGCAAAATAAATACATTTGACATTCCTGATTCATCACTCATGAGAGGCAAGGAGTTTAGTGACTCTATACATAATACCTTTGACCATATACGGAGAACCATGGACTATAATGAAGCTGATTGGTTGCTCCTAAGTTTAATGGACAAAGTGATTAAAGAAAATAATGAACTCAGGGATTCTGTAATAACCTAACCTGGGTTAGCCTAACTGACTTCATCTTAGCTGCAAACCTGACAAGCTCTCTCGAGCCTCTCCCTCCCTGCAGCAGACCCTCAGGTGCATTAATGGGTCATGCTGCACACAAAGCTTTGAACCGTTAAGAGTGGTTCACGCTGTTCACAGTACCTGTAACCACTGTAACTGCACCCTGCTTGATAAGTTTACCTGCTATTGTAAATACATTCCTTGGTGATTGATTGTATGGAAAGTTCCCCCTGCTACCCTGCTTAGTGTATGGAAATACCCTTAGCAACCAACAATTCTGGGAACCTCCTGTCCACTGGTTACCAGCCTCCTCCTAGTAACTTTCTTGTTCTGCTTCTGTAAAATTCTGCTTCAGCTAGACTGCCCCCTCCCCTACCTAAATGAAGGTATAAAGGGAAAACAAGCACTTTCCTCAGGGCCAAGAGATTTTGAGCATTAGCTGACTCTCAGTTGCCGGCTGAATAAAGGACTCATAATTTGAACTCAGACCGTGGTGTTTCCTTCTACTTGCTCGGTTATTACAACTCTGTCTCCTGGCTTCAGAAGCAGATTCTGAGCCTCAAATATGATAAGGTTGCCCTGTGTGAGACTCTTATCTCCTGTAGAGAAAGAGCTGAAATTGTGGAAAACAGACACAAGCTCTTATTGTGCAAGTGGCTGACCTGCAACAAAAAGTTCATGCACAGCCTCACCCAATGTCTACTGCTAAAGTGAGGGCATTGATTGGAAAAGAGTGGGAGCCTGCAATTTGGAATGGGGATGTGTGGGAGGACCCTGATGAAACTGGATTCACTGAGTTTGTAAACTCCGATAAAACTTTTTTGTCAGAAAAAGCAGCTTCCCCATTCCCAGTAGGGGCAACATCTCCTCTCCAACCCATGCTGCCATCAGCCTTTCCACCTTTGTCTGAGAAGATGATAAACCCTGTGCTGCCTAAGACAACAGTGATGGCCTCCCTTGAGGCACTTGCCAGGCAAGATAATATTAATTCTCCTCAGGAACCACCCCCAACACCTCAGTTTGCTTCTAGACCTATAACTAGACTAAAGTCCTGGCAGGCCCCTAGAAGTGAAGTTGAGAGTATGACTCATAAGGAGATGAACTATACTAGAAAAGAACTGCTTCAGTTTTCTAATTTATATAAACAGAAATTTGGAGAACAGGTATCAGAATGAATACTAAGGGTGTGGCATAATGGTGGGAGGAACATAGAGTTGGTTCAGGATGAATTTATTGATTTGGGCCCACTAAATAGGGACTCTGCATTTAATGTTGCAGTTCTGGGAGTTAAAAAAGGTTGTAATAGTTTATTTGCTCGGTTAGCTGAAATACAGATGAAAAGATGGCCCACTGTGAGTGAGCTGGAAATGCCTGATCTCCCTTGGTTTAATATAGAGAAAGGGATCCAAAGGCTTAGGGATTTTGGGATGGTGGAGTGGATTGGTCACTTTCGACATGCTGATCCTAGCTGGGAGGGTCCAGAAGATATATCCATGACCAGTGCCCTTCAAAATAGATTTGTGAGGGTAGCACATGCATCTTTGAAGAGCCCTGTATTTGCTCTTCTTTGTATGTCACATTTAACAGTGGGAACCGCAGTCACTCAACTGCAAAATTTAAATACAATGGGAATAATTGGATACCAAGGTGGCAGGGTCCAAGTCCTAACACTCAACTGTCAAAGGCAAGGTGGGTGTGGCTACCATAATGGACAGCAGAGGTAAGGCAGCAATCAGAATAGTCTGAGTGGTGTAGAGCTCTGGCATTGGCTAATCATGGTGTTCCTAGCAGTGAAATTGATAGGAAGCCTTCTGCATTCCTACTTAATTTATACAAGCGGAAAACTTCTAAACTGAATGGAAAAATGACTAATCTGAATTACAAAAACAGAGAATCATGGCCCCTCAGTCAATTTCCCAACTTGAGCCAGTTTACAGACCAGAACCCCTTGAATGAAGGTGAGGCTGGGTCCCTTTAAGGAAGGACCCCACTACATTACCAACAATTTATGCAGTGAATCTTTCTCCTGTCCTTTTTCAAGGAGACCTCTGGCCTTTTATCAGGGTAACTGTGGACTGGGGAAAGGGAAATGATCAGATATTTTTGGGGACTACTGGACACTGGCTCTGAGCTGTTGATTCCAGGGCACCCAAACCATCATTGTAGTCCTCTAACTAAAGTAGGGGCTTATGGAGGCCAGGTAATTAATGGAGTTTTAGTTTAGGTCTGACTTACAGTGGGTCCCCAGACTCATCCTGTGGTCATTTCCCTAGTCCTAGAATGCGTAATTGGCATAGACATTCTTAGCAGCTGGCAAAACCCCTATATTGGCTCTCTGACTGGTAGAATGAGGCCTATTATGGTGGGAAAGGCCAAATGGAAGCCATTAGAGCCGCCTCTACCAAGAAAAATAGTAAATCAAAAACAATATTGCATCCCTGGAGGGGCTGCAGAGATTAATGCCAGCATCAAGGACTTGAAGGATGCAGGGGTGGTGATTCTCACTACATCCCCATTCAGTTCTTCCACTTGGCCTATGCAGAAGACAGATGGATCTTAGAGAATGACTGTGGATTACTATAAGCTTAACCAAGTGGTGACTCCAGTGGAGCTGCTGTGCCAGATGTGCTTTCATTGCTTGAGCAAATTAACACATCTCCTGGTACCTGGTATGCAGCCATTGACTTGGCAAATGCCTTTTTCTCTATTCCCGTTCTTAAGGCCACCAGAAGCAATTGATCTTCACCTGGCAAGACCAGTAATATATCTTTACTCTCCTACCTCAGGGGTATATCAACTCTCTAGCTTTGTGTCATAATCATATTTAGAGAGACCTTGATTGCTTTTCAATTCTGTAAGATATCACAGAATTACATTGATGACATTATGCTGATTGGATCCAGTAAGCAAGAAGTAGCAAACACACTTGACTCATTGGTGAGACATTTGCATGCCAGAGGATGGGAAATAAATCCAACTAAAATGCAGGGTTCTTCTAGTTCAGTAAAATTTCTAGGGGTCCAATGATGTGGGGCCTGTTGAGATATTCCTTCTCTGGTAAAGGATAAGTTGCTGTGTTTGGCCCCTTCTACAACAAAGAAAGATGCCTAGTGGGCCTGTTTGGATTATGAAGGTGGCACATTCATCATTTAGGTGTGTTACTCTGGCCTCTTTATTGAGTGACCCATAAGGCTACCAGTTTTGAGTAGAGTCCAGAAGAAGAAAAGGCTCTACAACAGGTCCAGGCTGCTGTGCAAGCTCTTCTGCCACTTAGGCCATATGACCCAGCAGATCCAATGTTGCTTGACGTGTCAGTGGCACATAGGTCTGCTGTTTGGAGCCTTTGGCAGGCACCCCTAGGTGAATCCTCTAGGATTTTGGAGCAAGGCCCTGCCATCTTCTGCAGATAACTACTCTCCTTTTGAGAGTCAGCTCTTGGCCTATTACTGGGCTTTGGTGGAAATGGAACATTTAATTATAGGTCATCAAGTCACCATGTGACCTGAAATGCCTGTCTTGAACTGAGTGCTTTCTGACCCGTCTAGCATAGAGTGGGTCATGCACAACAGCATTGCATCATCATTACATCAGCCTGCACCCATGGCCTTATGGGGAGTTGCCTGTGATCAATTGACAGAGGAAGAGAAGACTAGGGCCTGGTTCACAGATGTTTCTGCATGATATCCAGGCACTATCCAAAAGTGGACAGCTGTAGCACTACAGCCCCTTTCTAGGACATCTCTGAAGGACAGCAGTAAAGGGAAATCTTCCCATTGGGGAGAACTTTGAGCAGTGCACCTGGTTGTGCACTTTGCATGGAAGGAGAAATGGTCAAATGTGCAATTAGATACTGATTCAGTGATTTCTCCCACTTATTATATCCTTTCTTCTTCCTTTGGGTTTAATTTTCTTTTCTTTTGCTAGTTTTTAAGGTGGAGGTTTATAACACTGATTTGAGACTTTGCTAAAATAAACATTTAATATTGTAAATTTCCTTTCAAGCATTATTCTAGCTGTGTTCCACTAATTTTGACATATTAAATTTATTTTCATTTAAATTTTCTAATTGTCATTATGATTTTTTTTTTGGTGTATAGTTATGGAAAAGTGTTGTTTAATTTCCAAACACTTGGGGATTTTCCAAATATCTTTCTCTTACTTACTTCTAATTTAATTCTAATGTGGTCAGATAATTTTTTTTTTTTTTTTTTGAGACAGAAACTTAGTCTGTCACCCAGGCTGGAGTGCAGTGGCATGATCCCCATTCACTGCAACGTCTGCCTCCCAGGATCAAGAGATTCTCATGCCTCAGCCTCCTGAGTAGTTAGGACTACAGTTGCGGGGACCATCATGCCTAGCTATTTTTTTTTTTTTCTGTGTTTTAGTAGAGATGGAGTTTTGCCATATTGGCCAGGCTGGTCTTGAGCTCCTGGCCTCAAGTGATCCACCTGCCTCAGCCTCCCAAATTGGTCGGATTACAGTTGTAAGCCACCATGCCCAGCCTGAGAACATACTTAATAAGATTTCAGTTCTTTTGTGTTTCTTGGTGAATGTTCTAGGTGCCTTGAAAATAATATATATTCTGCTCTTGTTAGGTAGAATGTTCTGTAAATGTTCATTAGGTCAATTTAGTTGATAGTGTTGTCAGTCTTCTCTATCCTTACTGATTTTTTGGTGTAATTATTCTGTCAAATCCTGAAAGAACAATCTTTTAAAACTTCTCAAACTGTTATTGTGACCATTCCATATTCTTTCCTAAAAATGCCTTCCCTGGGCAGGGCCTGCAGTAGAGCAGACACCAGCCAAGCAATAAAATATTAGTGTACTTCTTTGGCTGACTCCCCAAATTTAGCCATATTTTATGATTTTATGGGGAATTGTTCTCTCTTGGTTTTCAAGAAATAAAGAGAAGGGGATTTTTTTTTTTTTCTTTACAAAGTTAGTGTTCCTCTAAAAGATTACTTTTTGGCCAGGTGCAGTGGCTCACACCTTTAATTCCAAGAATTTGAGAAGGCAAGGTGGGAGGATGCCAGAAGTTCAAGACTACTCTGGGGAACATAGTGAGACTTCATTTCTACAAAAAAAAAAAAAACAAAAACAAAATTAACCAGTCATGGTGGCACATGCCTGTAATGCCAGCAATTCAGGAGGTTGAGGTAGGAAGGGTCACTTGGTAAGGTGGGAGGCTGAGGCTGCAATGAGCTGTGATTACACCACTATACTCCAGCCTGGGCAACAGAGTGAGACCCTGCTTCAAAAAAAAAAAAAGGAAAGATGATTTTTCTGTCACCTCCTGGTCCTCTTTTAAACTGAAGGGGAAGGACGTGTCAAGGGAGAGATTGCTGCCCCAAATAGCTGAATTTCAAATATTGGATACTTTACTGTTTTTGTTTCCAGTAATCAGGTCCTGGTGATAATTACAGGGAGAAATAGAAAAAATCCTATTAAATAAGTTGTAGTTGTATGAAACCGAATTACTAAATCAGTTCATTCTGTTCTCCTTAAAATTATTTACTGTAATTTCTTAAGATTGCTTACTGAGGAGATACTGTTTAGGCCAAACTGGTGGTGTCCCAGCTGAGGCTCATCCCAAAATCCCAAACTCTTTGTTTAATATGATGGAGTAAAATAATTATTTTAACAGAAACAAAGGCCAGTATTGCACAATATCATATTATCAGTACCAAAAAGTAGAAACATATTTAGTTCTTTTGGCTGAAAACACTCTTGTCTGAGGAATCATACAATGCTGCAATGTTCTGACCTAAGAGAACATCTGGCCACTTCCTCTGAGCCTAAGCAACAGGAATCTTAGCCATTTTTGTTTGTTTTCCTTGAGTGTGACTCTGACAAGTAGGCCTCTTTTGAGTGGAAAGGAAAAGGCTGGTTAGGTTTTAAATTATAAACGAATGTGGAGGAGGAGAAATAGGATTAACATTGGTTGACCTAATACAAGCTAGGCATTGTGCTAAGGGCTTGAGCCCATTCCCTTATTCCATCTTCTCAAGATCCCTGTCTAAGTGCTATATTGGCCCCATTTTATAGGCAAAGAGACTGAGGTTCAGAGTGGAATGAAGTCCCATAGCTGGAAGAAATTGAAATAGAACCAGGATCTCTTTAGTACCAAAGTTTATGCTCTTTGTTGCCCATCATGCTTCTATTAATATGGAGGCCCAACACAAAAGTAACCTATAATCCATGGCTGCTTTGTGGTTTCTGGAATGCTCCTACTTAAAGGTGATTGGCAGTTGAGTCGACAAAAATGTCATATTTTTCTTTAGATTCAGTGTGTTAGGGAAGCTGTGATCATGTCATCTACCTTAAGCAGAACCTGAGTATTTTTGTCTTGATAAATTCAACATTGTGCAATACTGACCTCTCTTTGGACTATAGCCTTAGCAAATATTAGGCGCAATGTCAGGATTGAACAGTGGGCAGCAGCTTAGGGCCTCAGTCTAGGCAAGGAGGGAAGACTAGGAAAGGCCAAAGATTGATGATGAGAAAGCTTACAGGCAGGGAGGCAACTGCAGGTATCAGAATTCAAGATAAAACAGTCCTTTTGGGTTGGCTTGCAACTCAGGAAAGATACCTGGTCTGGAGAGTTATCAGTCAATAAAGGGGAAGCTAAAACCCTGGAAGCTGATGATCTTGGGCAGGGAATTGTGGAAGGCAATGTGGAGTGAGGAATGAAGAGGGTCAGGGGTCTGACAGTCCTTGATATCTGTTAACTACTCCTTCCTGAACCTGCAGCAGGCTTCCACCTGTTCTGAACACTTCCTATCCATCCTGTTTGTTAAGGGAAGGGAGGGCCTACCTTAAATAGTATGAGATAACTAAACACACAACAGCCAACACCAGTCGGATAAGATTGGCATTGGGCACATATACATACATGGTGGGGAAAGAGCATCCCCACATGCCATGCAGGGCCACATAGGGCAGAGTGCACCAGCAGAGGTTGTGGTAGGCTAAATTGAGCTTAGAGGTTTGTCTGTTCATGGAACTGGACATTCTAATTATTGAATTGAGACCATATTTACAACTTAATATGACAGTAGGACTGTCTATTACTTTAGAATGAGTGGAAAAGTATAAGAGGGAGGAGTTGAATAAAGGGATGGTGGAAGACAACCAATGTTTAATTACCAACTGTGCTTCAAGATTTTCAAATGTACCAATTATATTTCTAAACTGTATTTCCATATCATGATTCCGTTGTCCGTTTGCACTCAACCTGTCCCAACAAACTCATTATCTCCTTCACACTAACTTCTGTTTCCCATTTCTTCATTTCTGTTTCTGGCAGCATCATTCTCTCAAGCAATACTCCTGCCTCAGCCTCCCAAAGTGCTGGGATAGATAATAGGCATGAGCCACCATGCCTTGCTGCTAAAAGTTTTATGGAATTCTGTAGAATTCTTGTGTCTGTGTTGACCAAAAACATTGATCTGTAGTTTTCTTGTCATGTTTGTTTTTGATATCAGTGTATTTTGCCTCATAGGAAAATTCAATAAATCTTCCTCCTCTTCAGTTTTTTTGAAAGAGTTTGTGTAGAATTTATATTATTTCTTTCTTAAGTGTTTGGAAGAATTCAGTAATGAAAGTTGAAGTTTTCTTATGAGACTTTAAGCTTCACATTTGATATCCTTAGTAGATAGAGGCCTATTCATGTTTCCTATTTCTTCTTGAGTGAATCTTGGTAGTTTATGCCTTTCAAGGAATTTGTCTGTTTTCATTAGGGTTGTCAAATTTATTGATGTAGTGTTGCCTATAATATTTCCATCTTACTATTTTTAATATTTTTAGAATCTCTACTGATGTCAGCTCTCTTATTTTTGATAATGGTAATTTGTATCCTTTTTTTTTTTTTCCTGATCAGTCTGGACAAAGTTTATCAATTTTATTGCTTTTTCTTCAATATACAGCTTTTGATTTCTCTATTTTTTCTGATCTATTTAATATTATAAATTATCACATAAATTTTTAGTTATCCAATTCTTATATCTTAGAACATCTGCACTTTTATCCAATAATCTTTTGAAGGAATATCAGTCTTTCTTTCATTTTTATTATTAAATGTTTTTATATTGATAATGTAATATTTGATGCATACTGCTATGGTCTGAATGATTATGTCCCCCCATGTGTTGAAATCCTAACTGCCAAGGTGATGGCATTAGGAGGCGAAACCTTTGGGAAGCTATTGGGTCATGAAAGTGGAGCCCTTATAAGTAGGATTTGTGCCCTTATAAAAGAGACTCCAGAGAGGTAGGTAGCTACTCTGGCCATGTGAGGTTATAACCAAAAGATGCTGTCTAGGGAAAAGGCCCTCGTGAGACACTGAATCTGTCAGTGCCTTGATCTTGGATTTCCCAGGCTCCAGAACTGTGAGAAATAAGTTTCTGTTGTTTATAAGCTACCCAGTTAATTTTGTCATCGTGGCCTGAATGAACTAAGATGTACATGAAAGAATTTATTTAACCTATTTGTATGTTAAGAAGTATAAATAAATACCTATTTGTTTTGTAGGTTAATACCTGCCAGATTTCATGTTTCTGATTTTTGCCCCCTACTTTATCTCTCAGAAAATAAATTCTTTTAAAGTTGTGGAGTTATTTGATTATCTTTCTGTGTTTTAATTGTACCTAAGAAAAACTGTTCTTATCAGTCAGGTTTGTTTGTTTTTCTAAGCTAACTTTCACTGAGTGCTTGCTATATGCCAGGAAATTCTTATCAGTGTCCCAAGAAGCAGATGTCGGCTGGGCTCGTGGCTGACACCTGTAATTCCAGCACTTTGGGAGGCCAAGGCGGATGGATCACCCGAGGCCAGGAGTTCAAGACCAGCTTGGCCAACATGGTGATTGCAAACCCTGTTTCTACTAAAAATACAAAAATTAGCTGGCATGGGGGCCGAGTCGGTAATCCCAGCTATTCAGAAGGCTGAGGCAGGAGAATCACTTGAAGCCAGGAGGCGGAGGTTGCCGTGAGCTGAGATCCCACCACTGCACTCCAGCCTGGGCGACAAGGCAAGACTCGGTCTCAAAAAAAAAAAAAAAAAAGCAGGTGTTACCATCATCTCTTCTATGGGTTAAATTTGCTTTAAGTCACATTCAACAGAAAACCCAACACTAGCTTAAGCAGACATGGGTTTATTTTTCTCTCTCAACAACAAGTTTGGAGATAGTACTACAAGATTGGTATGGCAGCTCTCCAATGTCACATGTGACCTGGTATCTTACATTAGGTTCTCCAGGATCAGATCCTGAGTTAAGGATTATGATAATATGATTTACTAAGGAAATGTTTCCAAGAAATTCTGATAAGGCAGTCAGGGCAGGGCAGGGCAAGGCAGGCAGGGACAAACAGGAATCTAAGTAAGAATGTGATCTCATGTTAAAGTGCTACACAGGGCAGATTCAGCATGAGCTCCATACCATAATTTTTGAATGAAATTTAAGATAGAAGTATTCTACCCAAGAACTGAGGAGTTGGGCTTTCAAAAGCCTTGTGAGGCTGGTGGGAGTAATGCAAACTCATAGACATTTTCATTTCTCTGTGCATGGGGGCAAAGCAGCATCAGTACCACAAAGACAATCCTTGTAAGAGCTGCCAGTGCTGGATATTGAAAGAATATGGAAGATGGTGGTGTTATGGATGTGTGGCACATGTGGAAATGGTATCAAATAATCCAATGTAAAGAGATCCAAGGGAATTTGGGCAGAGCACCAATATTGTCTGCTACACCAAGATTCTTTCATCTTTCCTGCCTGCCTGCCATTTTTTTTTCTTTTTTTTGAGATAGAGTCTTGCTTTGTCACCCAGGCTAGAGTGCAGTGGCGTGATCTCAGCTTACTACAACCTCCACCTCTCAGGTTCAAGTGATTTTCCTCCTCAGCCTCCCTTGTAGCTGGGATTACAGACATGCACTACCACCTTCGGCTAATTTTATATTTTTAGTAGAGACGGGTTTACCATGTTAGCCAGGCTGGTCTTGAACTCCTGACCTCAAGTGATCTGCCTGCCTCAGCTTCCCAAAATGTTGGAATTATAGGTGTGACCCTAACCCGGCCTCTGCTGCTGTTTTTAATGTGTAGGTCTTTGTCCCCATGCTCATCACCTTATGGTCAGAAGTTGGCTGCTCTGCATTCAGTGTCCTATCTATGGCTCAGGTAGGAAGAAAAGAAGGGGTAAAAGATGAAAAATGGCATGCCAGTCAAATATGCCTTCTTAAAATAAGTTTTTCGTAAACAATTATTCTGCTTACATTTTATTTACCAGAACTATGCCGAATGGTTATCCCATCTAGCTGTGTGGAAATCTGGGAAAGAGTGTATTTTTAGTTGTGTGCACTGTTGTCTGATAAAAATATGAGGGTCTTTGGTAAAGCAGTAGTGGTGATGGTTGTGGATATTAGGTAGATAATTACAGTATTTGGTACTGCCTATTTACAGAGGAGAAATAGATATCGAGAGAGGTTACTTACCTTGTCAAAGTTGCACAGCCTCTAGAGTAGCAAACCAACCGTGTTCTTAATATACTGGACATTGATTCACGCAATCTCTTTGTGGGAGCATCCTCTGTGCTAGGGATTGTAATTAAACTTGAACAAGTATTTCATCTTTGTATTAGTCAGGGTTCTCCAGAGGAGAGAACCAGGTTACACACGCACACACACGCACAATTTTATATATATATACACACATGCACACACGTGAGTTTATTAAGGAGAACTGTCTCACATGATTACAAGGTGAAGTCCCCAAATAGGCCATCTACAAGTTGGGGAAAAAGAGAAGCTGGTAGAGTGGCTCAGTCCAAGTCTGAAAACCTCAAATCCAGGGAGGGTGACAGTGTGGGCCTCAGTCTGAGGACGAAGGCCCAAGACCCCCTGGGAGGCCATTGGTGCAAGTCTCAGAGTCCCAAAGCTGAAGAACCTAGAGTCTGATGTCCAAGGACAGGAGAAGAGGAAGCAAGTGCCCGGAAAGGGAAGAGAGAGTGAGAAGACTAAGCAAGCAAGTTTATCACCCTTTCTTCCATCTACCTTGTTCTAGTTGTGCTGGTAGATGACTGAATGAGGCCCACCCACATTGAGGGTGGTTCTTCCTTTCCCAGTCCATTGACTCAAAAGTCATTCTTGGCAGGCTGTGGTGGCTCAGCCTGTAATCTCAGCATTTTGGGAGGCCAGGGCGGGTGAATCGCTTGAGCCCAGGAGTTTGAGACGAGGCTGCGCAACATAGTGAAACCCTGGGTCTACAAAAAAAATACAAATATTAGGTGGATGTGGAGGCACGTGCCTGTAGTCCCAGATACCTGGGAGGCTGAGATGGAATGATTGCTTGAACCTGGGAGGCTGAGGTTGCAGTGAGCCAAGATTGCTCAACTGCACTTCATCCTAGGTGACAGAGTGAGAATCTGTCTCAAAAACAAACATGTCAGTCTCCTTTGGCAACACATACCCAGAAACAATGCTTTATCAGCCATCTAGGCATACCTCAATCCAGTCAAGTTGATACCTAATATTAACCATCACAGTCATCTTGGCACTTCAGTAGGAAATAATTCATTGATTCTCTCTCTACCAACTTGCATTCACTTTCTTTTCTTGATTTATTTCCTCAGATTCCTAAGTCTTTATACCCAATCCTGACCACTAAAGGGGTTGAAACAACTGAATTTACCCCTTTTACTTAAGATCTTCATGAGGAACCTGCATAACATGTCCTTGAGAATGGATATAAGAATAGATCAGAGTGGGTGTTAGGGAATGGGGATAGGCAATTCAGTTTTATTTCTTTCCCGGATGACAAACCCACACTAATCTTTCTCATCTTTGTACAACTGTACTGCAGAGCTGGAGTTATAATACATATGGTAGATGTTTTAATTTCCATGTGAACAAGGAGGATGGCTTAGGTTTCTTTTGTGCTGTCACGGTGCCTAGCAAAGTCCCGTACATATGGTACCTATCTGATGTATACCTGCTAGAAGATGAAATTTCAGGGCTGAATAGGCTTATACTTGAGGGGAGAAGGAGTTTTGGGACAAGCCTACTACTCCAACCCCCACCGGAGTACAGCAGTTGATGATTTCTTTTTTTTTTTAAATTAATTTATTTTTTAATTTTTGTTTTAGTTTTGAGGGTACATGTAAAGGTTTGTTACACAGGTAAACTCATGTCATGGGAGTTTGTTGTACTGGTTATTTCATCACCCAGGAATTAAGCTCAGTACCCAGTAGTTATCTTTTCTGTTCAACTTCCTCCTCCCACCCTCTACCCTCAGGTAGACCCCAGTGTCTGTTGTTTCCTTCTTTTTATTCATAAGTTCATAATGACCTCCAGCTCCATTCATATTCCCACAAAAGACATGATCTTGTTCTTTTTTATGACCGCATAGTAGTCTAGTGTATGTAAGTACCACATTTTCTTTATCCAGTCTGTCTCTGATGGACATTTAGGTTGATTTCATGTCTTTGCTATTGCGAATAGTGCTGCAGTGAGCATTTGTATGCATGTATGTTTATGGTAGAACAATTTGTATTCCTATTCCTCTGGGTATATACCCAGTAATGGGATTGCTGCTGAAGATATCCATCCATCATGAAATTTCTCAGCACAAGGCACAAAGATTGAAATTATGATTTGGCTTATTTTGTTCTGCAGAAGTGGAGATTATAAATAAATTGTCTTAGGTTTAAATCAAGCTGCTGTTTTTTAATTAGATTGGCAATTTTATTTCCAAATTACCCCTGAATCTCGACTCTTACTTATTTCTTCCCAATTCTAAGTCATTTTACTCATTCAAATAAAATTTTCTTGACAATATTTCAAGATATTCAGTAAATACATAAAACCTAAAGAACATAAATAAAATGAGGAAAAAGTAAGTTTTGGCAAAGTTATCCTTTCTGATACAATGAAATGAATAAATTCTTTCCAGTAATGTGCATTTGGACCATCAAAACACATGCAGGTAAGTGACAAAAATGCCACCACACATATGAATATTTTAATTAAATTACACTGACTATAATGATGGTGGAAATTATTTTTTTAAAAAGGAAAATTAAACACAGAAAATAAATGAGCTGAGTTGAAAATTATTTTAATAAGGAGTCAGGATTATCAGACCAAGGTTCTGATACAGGTACATGTTGGCTGTTTGATCCTAAGTAAAAGTCACTAAACACCTTTGTGCTACCCACTAGGATGGGCACTGACTGTACAAAGGTGAAAAAGACACAATCTCTTCTCTTGAAACTATTACTTAGCTATGTATCACCAAAATTACCAGGTAATGACCTACCCCAGATACCAACATTGGTAGATTAGAGTATGCTTACTTTCAGTTAAGAATTTCAGAATATTGAGTCATCGTATGATAAAATCATTATAGTCTCACGTACTTTTGGAAAATATACTTTATTCAAGAATATAAACAAAGTAGTAGATATATTTGGCTATTTAATAATCATTTTAAGTTTGTCATACAGAAGCACATATCAATAATGTTTTTCAGAAGGGAAACATATTCTGCTTTTATTTTTATCTCTCTGGTAACAATTATTGACAAAACAATGAAGCAAAGATATATTGTTTTACAATTGTAATGCCCGTGTACAGTAATTCTCAGTCTTTTTTATATTCTACCAGCTCTTACATCTAATAGGTCTCAATAAATTAGAAATGTAAAAGTACATACTTTCAGAAAAGGTCATATTTCATAAATATTTTATTACTATGTTAGTCATTTATCATAAGTATTAAGTCTAAGAAAAATTATAATAGAAATTGCTAAGACTTTAAAATAAACAAAAACTATTCCTTTAGTAGTTAAAAATGTTATTATGTAGTTGAGTATAAATTTCATTGCTCTGGTGACAGTAAAACACAAAGATGTTTAACAAAAAATATCGCCATTCATAGGTTTATCTAAAATTCTGCAACAGACAGAGAAGAATAAAAGTTTTGGCATCCAGAGGTCAGGTGATACAGAAATGAAGTTCTGGGGGGTGCAAAAGATATATCAAGGACGTGGTGGTTAAAAGAGATGAAAAGAGACAGACGTCAAATGAATATTCCACAATAAGCAGGGTTATCAGGAAGCTGGACAACAGAAAGACTTGTGCACGTGGGAAACAAGGATTAGAAGCAACTTTGCCTAATGCGGCAGTGAGTATATCAAAAGACATAGATCCCTGGGAGCCAGGGTCAGAAGGGATGGTAGGCCATGGACATGAGGGACAGTCAGTTACTGAAAGTTTAATGTTAATTCGGTGTCTCATCTAGGCTCTGGTAGGTTAGAGGATTTCTGGCCTTACCATGGTAGCTGGATTATATGGCACCTGGATGCTCTAAAACATGTTGTGGCTCAGTACTTTTTTTTTTCTTTTTTAAAGTTTTGGTGTGTTAGGTATTCCCAATAAATGAAATTTTGCGTCTGAACTAAAATTTACTTCACTTCCTAATGTAAGAATGTCTTGCTTAAAGTAAACTCAACATATAAAAATCAGAATTTAAAAAATTAATTAGAGATGAAGTTATTCACTTTACAAATATTGGATTTATTTTTCTTAATTTTTCAATTATCTTTACTTTTTCATACATTTATGTTATCCTGCCTTGGCATGTGGGCCTTTGAAGTTCCATATCCCCTTACAGTAAAGGAGAGCTGATCTGAGTGTTGCCTAAGACATCTACAAAAAAACTTGACATTTTATTCCAGTTGAAAAAATGATAATTCTAAGAAGCATCTGGTCTTCCTTTTACTAGCAGCTCTAGTGTTTGAGCCTATTGTTTGGAACTGGGGAAAATTATTTCTCTAAGTAGCTCTTTAAAATGGATCCCTGCCTGCAGAGAGACTTGAACTCTGGCTCTTGCCCTCCTCAGTGGTCTTAGCTCTAAATGTGAAGTTCTTTCTGGACTGAAAGTAAAAAAAAGTAAAGTTCAGACTGTACTCTAGAATGTTGACAGTTTCTTTACCAATATCCTATTTAGTATACTGATACTTGTATTGAATATGCAGTTTTACAGAGGGAAATTTAAAAAAGGATTAGAAAAAATATTTTTATACATAATAAGTAAAACATTCCACAGCATGCTAAGCACTCTTCATTTCCCTTAGGTGTCACCTGTCTCTTTATCTTTCATCCCTTCTCCAGTGGTAGCATTTGGGTACCCAACCCAAGACCCACAAGTTTCCATCAACTAAGTTTTAGAGAGCTTAAACAAGATATTTTCACACAAATTCTCAGAACAGTCTACTTTAATCAGAGTAAGATGATTATCCTTTACACCTATAAACACTCCAGGATCAGTCTTGCATTCAAATGAAACACAGTTGTAGGGCATATTATGAAGGATAAAGAAGGCTTGGTCTGGCAGTAGTTTTTCACACTTATGGAGCTGAGGAAACGAGAGAAAGAAATCCATATGTGAATGGGAAGTTCAGAGTCAACTTAACCTGTCCGTATTGGAAACTAAAGGGGAATACTTATTTATGACTTGATATTTCTAGCAAGTTCGCTTAGTCGGTAGTGGAGAGAAGAGGGGAGAAGTGAATAGAGGGGTGGGGGTGGTTTTGATCTGACTCACTGACAGTTGATAGAGAGGCAGCATGGATTAGGGTGACTGGATCTGGATGCAGTAGTTTTGGATTTGTACCCTACTTTTGACATATACTATCTCTGAGACCTTGGGCATGTTGCTTTATCTCTCAAGCCTCATTTTTTAAGTCTAGCCAGTTTTTTAGATCAGTCAATCGCCAAAATACCTACAGATGTATAAGTAAATATAAATGATTATTATTTTGAGGCACTAAGCTTTGGAATGATTTGTTACACAGCAACATTTGAGCAATACAACAACTCCATTGTAGAGTTACTGTATTAAATAAAATAATACTTGCGAAACATTTAGCACAATGCTTGCTACATAATAGAGCTCGGTCTAAGTAGCCCTATTATTGAGTAGTTTTACATGCCAAACACTAGATTATATATGCTTAGGAATGTTTTGGTTAGGAAGATGCTGGTTACCATCCACCGTTTATGTTAATAAGGACTTACATGGTTGCGTTAGCTTTATAATTTTGTGTATTTATATAATTTATCTTCTATATTATGTTCTTCTGTTTTCTTCCATGCCTCTACCTTTGGCTGGTTTGTCAAGATAATTATAATTACACATCATGACCCATATAATAATGCCATTTACTAACTAAAGAGTGTGCAATGAATCCTATGTTCAGAATGTAGATGTTAGGTTATTTATAAATCTTGGCACACGGAAATGCTTATGACTTCTCTTAAGCAGGCTCAGAGTGGAAAATTTTTTTCTATTTCTTTAAGAAAATGATGTTACACAAAGAAATGTTTCCTAGAGGAACATAGTAGTTCCTAAGGCCAAACAGAAAGGATTTGAGATCATACTATATAACAGTGCTTCTCAAACTTTAAGGCACATATGAATTTCCTGGAGATTTCTTAAAATGCAGAATCCAATTTATTTCTGGGGGCCTGGAATCCGGTATTTCTAACAACCTCCCAGATGATGCTGTACTGCTGGTGGAGAGCAGATTTTCAGTAGTAAAGTCATATATGCCACTTTCCTCCCTTCCTTACCCTAGAAGCAAGTCATTTGTAGTAAGTGATTGTGCTTTATGTACAACAGGAAAAAAAAAAACTTCTTCTGCAAAATACCCCAACACCCAAATCTAAACACATGGGTAGAGTCATTCATGACAGTTCCATAATCATATATGTATATTTACCTCCACAGAGCACTCCTTGTTGTTGGCATGCAACCAGAAGTCTTTCATAGGACTCAGGGCTACCATTAACATCTTACCATCAACGCCATCACCTTACAATTAAGAAGTTATAAATGATAAAGTTAAGAACTGTAGCTCATCTTGATTTAAATGAATTTAATACAGGAAAAGAGTCTAAGATGTTACATAACATAATTACTTCATTCGCTAACAGGTCTCTTAGAAATATTTGAACCCAAATTCAAGAGTCACTCATAAGTAGAGGGTACTTATAAACCAGAGATAAATTAGTTTTCTTATATGCTTTTTAACTGGAGAATTGTGACCCTAATGGATACTTCTCTGGGCATCAGCTTTCCTTTCTGCATGTAAAGCCATAGTGTCCCCCAATATTTACTCCTCTTTTGGAATAGTAATAGGAGATTCCCCAGCTTGCTTTCTTATGGCTTAGTATTACAACTGAGTTCTGACCAATGTGAGATGAGAGGAAGTGTTAGGTGCAACATCTAGGTTGTACCCTTAAAGGGAAATAAAATGCATGCATCTGTTTTTCTCTGTCCTGATAACCGGGCATTGTCACATTCCTAAGTACTCTCGAACCACATAGATGTTGGCAGAACCACAAGATAGAAGGAGATGGTCCCTGGACAACTTGTTGAGCAGAACTCCCATTTCAGCCCTGGTTAAGACAAAAAGTTTTCTCTAGCATAAGCCAGTCTTGTTTTGGATCTCTATTAAGTGTAGCTAAAACTTTACCCTAACGATTAAGCTGTAAAATGGATGGGAATACATCCTCTGAGAATCTAAGTTTTACCATGAGCTTGGGTTGTAGATAACCTTCTGTGACTATCTTCTTTTCCCATCGGGTATTTTGGATTTATCTTTACCCCATACTTAATATTTCAAGCACTATAGCTACCCAGCCCTCCAAATTACCTGATTCATTTGATGAGCGTTGAGACTCGTAATAACTCAGTAACACTTTGGCTGAAAGAGGAGGCATAAAATCCCTCTGGTGAGATACAGTTTTATTAAGTTTTCAGTTCTAACACATACATACCATCAGAAAAATCCTCCCCTTTTATTACATATCAATAAAAGCAAAACTTATGTGCTTTTGAGAAAGGTCTCAAAAATGCATGAATATGCTCTGATGAATTCTCCAATATAGTTGCTATTAAAATATTTAAAATATTTTTCATAGTATTGGCATAAAGGTTGTACTTTGGTGATATTATTAAAACTAGAAAGATCTAGTGTATAATTTAGAGATAGCAAATACTGTGGTCCCTTTTTCTGTCTTTCGTAGTAGATACCACATTTCAATGTCAGCGTTCTTCTCTGATGAACCTGATGAAACTTCTGAATCCTTCTTAACACAGAAGTGGATTCAGGCATCCACTACCAATGCATTAGAGTTAGCACACAGTGTGACCTGTTTGCCATGTCTAACTTAATCCACTGTTTAAAGTTTGGTAGATTTAGTTTTATTAAGATGTTTTACTTCTATTAGTCATTATTATATCATTATAGAAAAAGAAAATATTCTACCTTTTTCTTCATCTTTTTTCAAGTCTTCAACATATATCTCATAACTTTCATCCTCCAAAGCAAAAATAATGGATTGATCATTGTATGTGCTTAGGGAAGCAAGAGATTCTGTAATAGGTGAAATTCCTGTTGTTAAGAATTCAAAAACTTGTCAGGCACAATTCTTTTGGCAACCTTTTTAAAAAATGCTCAAAAAACATCTTTGCAATTTGAGTTGCATTTTGTATGTCACTGTTGGGTAGATGAAAGCCTTTTGCAGAAGCTTTACATAGCTCAAAATCTGAGATGTGACCCTTGAAAGGGATTAAAGATACTAGTTTCCTGCACGAAGGCCCTGGGAGGCTGTATGAGTGTACTTTTGGGAGGGTTTGGTGGGAAAAAGATGATGGAAAGTAACAGACATTGTCTGAGGAAACTTTCACTTTATGACACCCCTTGGTCTGAGGACCGTGGTAAAGAAGGGACTGTATTTTGATAGACATGGATAAATAAATGTTTATCTATAAAGTATGGAGTTACCCAGAAGTTTCTGACAGTCTTGGAGAATGCAGGTATGAGGCCTATTCTCTCCTCTGGCTAAATAACAGGGACACTTAGTGCAGTGCTCCCAAATTTTAAGAAGTGTCAAAATATAAATAGAAAATGATAATATTTTTGTAGCCTGCTGAAGTAAACTGGAGCAGATTTAGGGACTACCTACATGGGGCCTGGAAAAAAATATGATACAAAATATTAAGGAGAATGTTACATACTGAATTTGTACATGAACTTCTAAAGTAAATGATTTAGAAATACTTAATGAGAAACTTCAGTGTTGCTTCTGGGAATTTAGGACATTTATAGCAGGAATAATGCTTGAAATGGCAACTGCAAGTTCCAGGTAAAGTTTTTTTTTTTTTTTTCTTGTTTCTGAGATGGAGTCTCACTCTTGTTGCCCAGGCTAGGGTGCCCTGGCATAATCTCGAGTCACGGCAATGTTTGCCAGGGTTCAAGTGATTCACATGCCTCAGACTCACAAGTAGCTGGGATTACAGGTGCATACCACCATGACCGGCTAATTTTTGTATTTTTAGTAGAGACAAGATTTTGCCATGTTGGCCAGGCTGGTGTCAAACTCCTGACCTCAGGAGATCCGCCCGCCTCGGACTCCCAAAGTGCTGGGATTACAGGCATGAGCCACCACACCTGGCCAAGTTTTTTTTAAATGATGATCTCTTCACCTCTTGATAGTCACCATCACCTTGGGACCTTGTACAAGGACGTGATAAAATTTAAAACCATCTGAACTACTACTTAAAATGTATAAAGTGTTGGAATTATATTTAAAAATATAATAGTTCTTTTCTTTCATGGTCAAACTGTTGAAATTTGGTGGGGGAGACATGAGTTTTGTTCCCAAAGAATAATATATTTTCACCAAAACTAATGACTATGAGATTCCAATCCATAGCAACCATTTCACGATAATGATGGAGTGCTAACTAGAGAATGCATGTGCATTATTAGATCAGCTGCCTTGCCTTGTTGGATGGACACATCAGTTGCAAATGGGCAGAAGTTTCTGGTACATGCTAAAGACATAGATTTGGGACTGCTACCTGGAATAGCACTTTCCAGGGTCCTGTGTCATACCTCCCTCCTCACTCCCACATCACCTCTGTAACCAGTCATACCTGGGATACTTGCAGCATGAAGTGCTTTAGCATATTTCGGGACCACTGATATATCAAAGGCAAAGCACTTCATGGTAGATTGCTGTTGACAGGCAGTGAGTACCAGGTGTTCTTTGTGCTTTCCACCTGCAGACCAGATGGGGTTAGGAGTGGACTGTCAATCCCCACTTTGCACAAACATTCCTTTGAAGATTCCCAGTTAAGGCTGCTTGCTGAGAGTAGTGATTGACTGCAGGGCTTTGGCCACCCCATAGTCCAAAGGGATCAATACCTCCTGGTACCCCTTATACCTCAGTAGGGCACACTTGTCAGAGATCAGGAGGAAGAAAACTAGTCACCCAGAGTCTCAACACCCAAAAGGCAAACACTATTAACACTTAAACCTACCTCCTTTAAATTAAAAAAAAAAAAAAAAACTTAAAAATATTGTGAACATATTTACATATAATGTTGTATCTTCTGTTTTCACTTAACATTATAGCATAACCATTTCTGTCATGCTATTGAAAATTCTTTATATGCCCTTTTAAAAATAGCTAAAAAGCAGTTCATCATCCTATTTTCCAAAAAGAATCTTGAAGTGAGGAAAAGTAATTGCATATTTAAATGTGGTAAGTGAAGGCAAATAGACACCTATCATTATTGCCAGAGAATGTACAGTTCCTCTTACCTGTTTTCAGTGAAGGTCTTTTGGTGGTTTCTCTCATAAAGTCACAGGCCTCCTTTTTTATTGTAAGGCCAGAGCGGAGCTTCATAAAGTACGCATGGCAAACTTCTTTGGCCTTCTGTTTGGATTCTAAACAATTGAAAAACTTGTGAGACTGTTTCATTACATTCATCTTTATCCTTTTACAAACCCTGAGTGTAGCAGACCAAGAAAGCAAGTACAGGTTCACCATATCTTATCAGAAACCCTTGAGGCCAGCTGTGTTTCAAAATTCCAAGTTTTTTAGATTTTAGGATTGTAATGTAGAACATATAACTATACATACGTAGCATCCCAGAAGGGAGATTAATTTTTTAAATCTCAAAATCAAGATTAATTAATTTTATATTGAAACATAGGAAAATTTACACAAAGTGAAATAAAGACCTCATGTTAGTTCACATCAGGAGTTAACTGAGAAATGAGTTTAGGTTGTATTTTGCTGCCAAATAAGTTCTGAAAAACTTTGGGTCGTTAGAAAAAAATTTTGGTTTTCAGAATTCCATATGAGGGAATGTGAACCTATATCCAACATATATCAATCTTTGCCTAATTGAGGGGGATCTTTTACTCATACGAAATGTGCAATCTCTTCTCCTTATCTAGAATACACTTTTAATAATTTTGGAGGGATGGCTGAAGTCTACAAAGGTTATTAATAATAAAATAACTACCATTTATTAAGTGTCTATAGTGGGCCAAACACTGTGCTAATAATTTTACCCAGAAATTCTTCATCATAATGTTACAAGATAGGCATTATTGTCCCAAATTTACAGACGATAATCTGAGGCTCTCAGGAGTCATGACACTTGCCCAACATTACAGGGCTGGTGAGAAGTTGTGACTGAAGTGTGTCTAAAATCAAGCCTATTCTTTCCATTACCATCCACTTACCACTGTCTAAGAAAATGCTACACTACAATTTGAGGGACTAACAAAATGCACATTCAAATTAGTCAAAGTAAAAAAGTTATTATTCAGTAATTGTTTCATTTTGCTAAAGGAAAATCTAAGTCTCAAAAAGAAAATTAAATTTGCTACCTGGAAAATCATAAAAAGCCTTTCAGAATCAGTTAGAAAAGAAAATTGTAACACATGAGTCATAGGATCTCAATTTTTAACATTATGTAGTAAATGAATTATCAAGCAATTTATACAATGAAGTCAAATTTCAATTAGTCACAGTAATTCAGAAAATTAATTATTTGTGACTTTGGGATCCATTTTATGAATTAAAAAAAAACTCTCCAGAGGATTTGCCTTCCTAAAATAATGCTTTTTAAAGATAAGTGGGACACTTTTGTTAGCTATTATTTTGAATTATCCACATCTTGCTTCCAATTCAGATGAGTAGGTACCTTTATCTCCAACTGATTTAACAAGGGAAGACCACTTAATTATATTTACGTACGCTCTGGAACTCTCTACCGTTGATTCACAGTTCTGAAATATCAACTGTGGTATCTTGCATTTATACTGTAGTGCTTTTACACTTACAAAGGTATTTCACAAAGAAAACTAGTGCCAGAGCCAGCATTGTACTTGTTCTCCTCGCAAGTAATTTAACACAATACTTTATTGAGTATTGTTAATTTGTTTTCTGCCACTATCACAGAATATTACAGACTTGGTAATCTATAAAGAAATGTATTGGCCAGGTGCTGTGCTCACACCTGTAATCCCAGCCCTTTGGGAGGTTGAGGCGAGAAGATTGCTTGAGGCCAGCTGTTTAAGACCAGCATGGGCAACAAAAAATTAAGCCTCTGTCCCTACAAAAAGTTAAAAAAAAAAAAAATAGCTGGGCATGGTGACCTGCTCCTATAGTCTCAGCAAGTTGGGAGGCTGAGATCAAAGGACTGCTTGAGCCTGGGAGTTTGAGGCTGTAGTGAGCTATAATCAGGCACTGCACTCCAGCCTAGGTGAGAGAGTGCACCCTTGTCTCTAAAAAAAGAAAAAAAGAGAGAAATTTATTTCTTACACTTCTAGAGGCAGGCAAATTCAAGGATATTATGCTGGCATCTGGTAAGGATAATCTGATGGTGGAAGGCAGCATTGAGTATGAGAGACAGAGAGGAAATCCGGTGAACTCACTTTTATAACAAGCCTGGTCTCTTGATAACCAAACCATTTCCATGATAACAGCAGTAATCTGTTCATGATGATAGAATTCTCATGACCTAATTACATCTTAAAGATCTGACCTCTAAACACTGTTACAATAGTGATTAAATTTTAACATGTGTTTTAGTGGAAACATTCAAACCATAGCAACTATACCATATTGTCTTTTCAGAGCTAAGAGGCATAAGATGATAACTGAAAGCATGCTCACTCCTTATATTCTTTATATTGTAGTCAGCATCACATGGGAACATGATAGGCATATCTAATACTGAGTGTGGACTCTGTGGGGAACAGGATATCAGTCTTGGGTAGTTAAAAGTGAGGATCACAATATTGAGGAAGTACTGAGGTTATAGAAGCCCTTAGGAGATAAGAAGAGAGTTAAAGATATAGGTGAGGGGGACAGCATTTAGTAGGACAAACACTGGGTATTGTTCAAGGATGGGGGTTACTACATTTGAAGTATTGAAAACACTTTGCATCAGAATTTTGAAGAACATATGCTTTGGTGTTCTGGGCAGCTGAAAGTGTGAGGGTTGTCTTCTGGAGAGGAAAGTGCAAAGGTGGCATGGGCATGTGGAGTCTGCAGGAGAGAGCATTCCACTTGGGTCAAAGAGCCAGCTCAAATGTATGTAAGGGCTGCTACCACTTTCTATGTCTCTATCCTGCCTGCTCCCTCAGGGCAATGGCTTACTACAAATTTTAAGAAAATTCTCATAGCTTATTTCATCATAACAGCAACATGAATCCCTCAGGGATTTCTGCTGAGTAAATGGGAAGGGGCCTGGAAATCTTTCCATAATTCTGCCACTCAGAGAACCAGACTATGGCTGATAGAAATCACAGAGGTGAATCACTCCATGTTTCATTTCTTCCCCAAGCATGGATTTTACCAACGTCTCTTCTTACTGCTTACTACCCTTAACCTGTCTGTGGCATTGGACTCTCAGGACTACTTCTTTCTTTGAATCCCTCTTTCCTTATGCCATGTCACCAGTTTCCCTAGGTTCTTCTTGTTTCTCTCTTACTAGTGCACCTTGTCTCTTTGTTAGCTATTCTTCTTCTGTCTGCTCATAAATGTTGGTGTTCCTCAGGGTTTTGTCTTTCTCTTCTTCTGTCACTCAGCTTTCTTCCTGGACAATCATGCTTGCTCCAATGACTTCGATCACCTTTTTAGAGGCGGATGACTCCTCAAACTGTAACTCTACCTTTGGTCTTTTTCCTGAGCTTTCTATCTGTTGTTCTTTCTCCACAAGGCATTTTGACCCAGCTACCTTAACGCATCGCTGTCTCTTTCTGTGTATATCTTTCTGAATTCTGGACATCTCTATCTGGGTGACCTGCAGCTACCTAAAATTAAAATATACTGGTCTTAGTCTGTTTTCTGTTGCCAAAACAGAATATAATGAACTGGGTAATTTATAAAGAAAAGCGTTTTATTTGGTTTCTGGTTCTGGAGGTTAGGAAATCCAAGATCAAGGGGCTGCATCTGATGAGGGCCTTCTTGTCATGTCATCACATGGTGGGAGGCGTCACATGCTGAAAGATGTCACGTGAGACAATGAAAGGATGGTGGCTGAACTTCATCAATTTTATCAGAAACCCAATCCTGCAATAACTAACCCACTCCCATGACAATGGCATTAATCCATTCATGAGGGCAGAGCCCTTATAATCTAATCGCCTCTTAAAGGTCCTACCTCTTAATATTATCACAATGGCAAATTTCAACATGAGTTTTGGAGGGAATATTCAAACCATGGCAGTACTTATAATAAAAATTTCTTTATCTTTTTCTACCTCGATATATTTCTCCTGAATTACCTATCTTGAAAAATAACTCTCTATCATTATCTACCCAATTCTTAAATAAAAAAGCTGAGAATCATTCATTTTTCCTTCTTTCCATTCTTACAATTTATTCAATCTGTCATTAAGTCTTATTGATTTCACCTTCTGAATATATCTGAAATCTAGTCCGTCCTCTCTATTCTGTTGTCTTAGGTCGTGCCTTCATCATTAGTACCCTGGATGAATGTGGTAGACCTCTAATCAGTTTCTGTTTCTACTCTTGCCTCCTCACTTTATCATCACATAACTATCATCACACTTCACCAATGTGATCTCTGTAAAGTAAAAATATTTTATCATTCCTCAGTTCAACATTTTCAGTGATTCCCTACTGTCTACAGGATAAAGTCAAATCTCCTTTAGTATAACAGAAAATCTTCTACGGGTAGACTCACACTAAAGGAGTTGATCTCTAATCAGTTCTAGCCAACTACTGCCATGCAAGATATGGATCCAGTGTTTCTAGATCTTTGGGTTTTTTGAGAGAAACTATATACATTTAGATTTTCATTAAAAATAAACTAATTTTAAGAAAATTGACTCAGTTAGGAACATCAATAACACAATTAAGTCCTAATAAAATACTCCTGCTTGATGGATCTGTCTCAAGGGTCCCATGTTGTGACCTCTGGCTAGATCCATGAGTGAAGGTGGCTGAATTTTTAGGGAGGAGAAAGTGTTGACGGATGTAGGGGAGAGAAAGTAGGAGAAAAGAAAACCCTGACCCTGGGAAGTAGCTTCCTGGAAATTGGTAAGGGACAAGTTGTGAGAGAAGCTTTCCTTCAGGTCAAGAAGTCCTGCACCCTGTTGGCATTAGAAGCAAAATGCCCTGGGAGTGACCACACTCATGTGGGACTGACTGTGGTGATACTTGCAGTGGTTGGCTACTATGTTTTGTGGCATTGTGAACTGTGTCTTGTGTTAGATCCTGGTAGCTCAAGATAAGAGAAGGAATTAAATGTGCTTTCTTGCCTTGTTTCTTGGGATCTTAGAGCAGAAGCTTATTTAGAAAAACAAGATATGACATATCTTGCATTCTGAGTTGAGAAGTGGTTTACACCTGTCATATACCCCAGAGATATCTGTCGAATTTTTCACCAGGATTGTTTAAATCATGACAGTTTTAATGCAGTAGCTCTATCTCCTCTGCCTCCATCTGTGGGTTTGCTTTCTATGATTTCAGTTACCCGCAGTGAAATACAGTAAGAAATTTTGAGAAAGAGAAAGAGAGAGAGAGAGCGCAGATATTCACATTACTTTCATTACAGCACATTATTCTAATTGCTCTACTTTTTTATTAGTTGTTATTGTTAATTTCTTCCTGGTCCTAACTTATAAATTAAACGTTATCATAGTTATGTATCTGCAGGAAAAAAACATAGTATATATAGGATTCGGTACTATCCACAGTTTCTTGGTACATATTCCCTGCAAATAAGAGGGGAGTACAATATTAAACTGAGCCAATATTATTGGAAAGAAAGATCTGCTGAGGCACAATTAAAATAATGTGATGTGCACACTGGGGGCCTGTTGTGGGATGGGGAGCTAGGGGAGAGATAGCAGGGGTAGGGAGATTGGAAAGGGATAGCATGAGGAGAAATATCTAATGGAGATGACAGGGGGATGGATGCAGCAAACCACCATGGCACATGTATACCTATGTAACAAACCTGCATGTTCTGCACATGTACCCCAGAACTTAAAGTGTAATAAAAAATGTGATGTGGAGATTATTTTTGTCACTGTGCTCTAAATGGCATAGATAAGTAGTTAGGACCATTGTTCCCTTAAAGGAGGGGTATCATTTTAACTTTTGTATCAACGCCACCAACTCTGGCATAAACTCTAGCCCACTTTCATTCCAGTGTCTATAAAGAGCTGGCATTTCCTGAGATACAAAGAAAATGCATTCTTTATTGAGAGGCAATTTAGGAATGTAAAGTCACTGAGTCACTGTTTCTACGGAGAGCATTTTGACTCAGCTACAAATAAAAGGATTAATTTAGCTGTGATTTCCTGGTTGTTCAGAAACCATAGTCAAATTAGTGCTTTCTCTGGTCACCAAAGAACAGTGTGGGTGGGCCAGAGCCTCGGGGAAGACAGAATGAGACAGAGATGATATTAACACTGCTTTCTCTTCTAGCCTTAAAGATGTACAGAGAAATGGAAAGGAGCATGAAGGACAAGGATATGCCAGTCCCTCCCACCATCATTCCTTATCCTCCATTTTCTTTCCCATGTGCCAGGACTCTGTTTACTTTATTTTGTGTTACTGCTCCCATATGAAAAACATGATTCTAAAATTGAATGCTTCCTGCCAGGTGCAGTGGTTCATGCCTGTAATCCCAGAACTTTGGGAGGCTGAGGTGGGTGGATCACTTGAGATCAGGAATTGAAGTCCAGCCTGGCCAACATGGTAAAACCCCATGTTGACCAAAAATATAAAACATTAGCCAGGCATGGTGGTGTGTGCTTGTAATTCCAGCTACTTGGGAGGCTGAGGCAGGAGAATCACTTGAACCTGGAAGGCAGAGGTTTCAGTGAGCTGAGATTGCGCCACTGCACTTTACCCTAGGAGACAAAGTGAGACTGTCTCAAAAGAAAAAAAGTAAAAATAAATAAATAAATTTGCATACTTCCTTCCTAGGACAGACAATTTTAAGGATCAAAAAGTTAAACAGCCCTTTAATCTCAAAGCTATAACTGCCATCTGACTTTATTTACCTTCCATCTTATTACAAACTCTGAGTTTGCAGCTAGATAGACTTGAGCATTATTTGTTGTTTCTGCTTTATTTCTATGGTTTGGCTTTGGCTGATTTGGTCCCACCAAGTCTCTTGTTGAAATATGATCCCCAATGTTAGGGGTGGGGCCTTGTGGGAGGTATTTGGATCGTGGGGTGGATCCCTCATGAACAGCTTGGTGCCATTCTCACAATAGTGAATTCTCACTCTTAGTTTGCAAGATGACTGGTTGTTGAAAAAAGATTGGTCCCTCCTCTCCTGTTTCTCCTGCTTCTTTTCTCTCCGTATATGACCTCTGCACATACTGGTTTCCCTTCCCTTTCCATCATGAGCAGAAGCAGCCTAAAGCCCTCACCAGAAGCAGATGCTAGCACCATGCTTCTTGTACAGCCTGCAAAACTGTAAGCCAAATAAACCCTCTTTTGCCTTTTCCCATTTGCCCAGAGAATAATTGCTGGCAGCGCTTACAACTGTGGTGTTTACTCTAAGACAACTTTGCCACGAAAGATCCCACTTTTATTATTATTTTTACATCTCTCTAGTATATCAACTTTGGAAACAAAAGACGTCTTTCTATTTAGTATTCTGCTTTTAGTAGTGGTGGTTATTTTCATTTATAAAATATAGTAATTTTTGATTGCTGAAAGTGTCAAATCCTAGAAAATGTAGCATTCCTACTTGTGATATTAACATTTTTGAACAGTTCTTTAACAGTTGTTGGCTGAAATTTCATTTAATGAATCTGATTTTTTTTCCGAAATAGACAATGCTGATGGTAGTTCTGTTTAAATAACTCCAAGAACAGTTTTTATATTCTATTTCTGCACTGAAAATCACATTTGCTTTGGCCTCGAAGAGATATTTATGTAAAATTAAAATAAGCACTGGCAGCAAGCTTTGCCTTTTTTTTTTTTCTAAATGGGAAAAGGGTTAAATTACCCAGCCTCGGGTATATTTTTATGGCAACACAGATGGACTGAGATGATTAGTCAAATATCTTCACTTGTTACTCTCTTCATCAGTAGCGGCAAGTCAAGACCACATGCCTGATACCACCAAAGGTCTTAATGAATGTTTGTTGAATGAAAGTGGATCTGCTTAAAACTTTGTCAGTTTATCAGGGAAAGGTTTTGGGGATTTGGTGGCAGAAGGTATGTGAAACAAGAAATCGTTGATATAAAAGGCTATAATCAAGTTTATCACTACTCACAGGTTCAGATGATCTCAGCTGTTTCTGCCCTGTGATGTGTTAAACATGCCAAATTGGTTATATATGGTCTATTTAAAGCCAGTCTGCTGCATTATACCCTTATGTGTCATTCCTTTTGATTTCAGTTCTTGTATTCTTAGATTTTGATCAGATAGCATTATAAACATTGGAATAGTAAAGATTTGATAACCGATAAAAATAGTGTGTAAAACGTTCAGAGATACTTAAGTCCTTACTTCCCAGTTTGAAACACAGGGCTTTGCTTGCTGTGTTCTTCCGCTTGGCTGTGGAAATTCTGTTGGTTGAGTACTTCATTTTAGGCTTCATTTTTCAGGCTTCTGTTGGATTAAAATATAACATGAGTTTATTTGTCTCAACTTGAAAACAAACAGAAACAACTGTGGCTAGCTCAGTACCAAATTGGTAACATAACCATAAAGAGGAAATAATTATTTCAGTAAAGTTTAAACATGGTATTCTTTTTTTTTTTTTTTTAAATGGAGCCTCACTCTGTTGCGGAGGCTGGGGTGCAGTGGTGCAATCTTGGCTCACTGCAACCTCCACCTCCTGGGTTCAAGCAATTCTTCTGCCTTAGCCTCCCGAATAGCTGGTACTATAGGCACGTGCCCCCAAGCCAGGGTAATTTTTTTGTATTTTTAGTAGAGACGGGGTTTCACCGTGTTAGCCAGGCTGGTCTCGATCTCATGACCTCGTGATTCACCCACTTTGGCTTCCCAAAGTGCTGGGATTACAGGCATAAGCCACAGGGCCCAGCCCAACATAGTATTCGAACTATGCATTCATGCTAGGATATGGTACTCTGCACTGCACTATGAGGCTTTGGTCAATAGGCTGCATCTTTAATGGTGGTCTCACAAGATTATAATGGAGCTGATAAATTCTTATCACCTAGTGGTGTTGTAGCCATCATAACATCCTAGAACAATTCATTACTTGCATGTTTGTAGTGATAGTGGTGTAAAGAAACCCACTGCACTGCCAGTTATATAAAAGTATAGCACATGCAATCATGTACCGTGTATAATACTTGATAACAAATGACTATGTCACTGGTTTATAATTTGCTATACTGTACTTCGTACAGTTATTGTAGATTGTATTCCATTTACTTATAAAAAATGTTAATTGTAAAGCAGCCTCGGGCAGGTCTGTCAAAAGATATTCCAAAAGAAGACATTGTTGTAGGAAATGACAGCTTCATGTGTGTTATTGCCCCTGAAAAACTTCTGGTAGGATGAGATATGGAAGTGAAAGACAATGATATTAATGATCCTGACCCTGTGTAGCCGTAGGCTAGTGTGTGTGTGTTTGTGTCTTAGATTTTAAGGAAAAAGCTTAAAAAGTAAAAAATTAAAATTGAAAAAATTTAAAAATAGAAGAAATCTTATAGAATAAGGATATAAAGGAAGAAATTTTTGTATGGCTGTATGATGTTTGTGTTTTAAGCTAAGTGTTATTACAAGAGTCAAAACATTTAAAAAATTAAAGGTTTATAAAGTAAAAAAGTTATAGTAAGGAAAGTTAATGTATTATTAAAAAAAGAAAAAAACTTTTAAATAAATTTAGTGTAGCCTAAGTGTACAGTGATCGTAAAGTCCATCGTCGTGCACAGTAATGACCTAGGCCTTTACGTTCACTCACTGCTCACTCATTGACTCACCTAGACTCATTTCCCAGTCCTGCAAGCTCCATTCATGGTTAAGTGCCCTGTACAAGTGTACTATTTTTTAATCTTCATACTATATGTTTACTTTCTTTACTTTTTCTGTGTTTAGATATGTTTAGATACACAAATACCACTATGTTAGACTTGCCATTTTATAACCTATTCTGTCTGAAGTCTACAACCTGAAGGCTTCCTCTGCAAATAAGCACTTTGGTTTCCATAATCATTTATTTTAACCCAGACATTCCTTTCTATTGATCCCAGTTGACTGTAGTCTTTTATCCCTCATTCATCTCCCAGCTGGAACCCTCCACCCCACGTTGCAAGTTGTCCCACCTTTCTGGACCAAACGAATGTATTTTTTAAATGTATTTGATTGAAGTCTCATTTCTCCCTAAATGTGTAAAACTAAGCTGCACACCGACCACCTTGGGCATGTGTTCTCAGGACCTCCTGAAGTCTTTGTCACGGGCCATGGTCACTCATATTTGGCTCAGAATAAATCTCTTCAACTATTTTACAAAGTTTGACTCTTTTTGTAGACAGTGGAAATATTGGTACTGCAATTCTGAGACTGTTTTGTTATACTTTAGAGGAAATAAGTAGATATGTTACATGGTGTTTGATTGTAAGGGAAAGGAGATACAAACATAAAATAAAAGAAGTCATGAGAAAACCTGTGGAATGTTAAATTTGTGTCAGCAATATCAGTGTGCCCATATCTTAGTTTCTTAATACTTTCTCAACTAAAAGGAACCACAGCTCCAGATCTGGAGCTGGTAAAGTAGTGGTGAACATGGAACATCCTGTTGTGTCAGAAAGCAAAGTCACTAAAAAACTAGTGAGGTTGTGTCAGAAGCATATGCATGAGCCACTGGGAAAGATCTCCTGCTGGCCGAACTTGCCACAATTTGAGGATCAAAAAGAATAATGGTGGTAATTTACTATAAAGCATTTAAAGAAATCCACAAGTTCACAGTGTTTCTCAAGAATTCAATGAACAGGGAGAGATCTACTCATTATAGAAGGAATGATAGAATTGAAACTGGCCTCATTGTCTGGGGTACCACCTGGAGTTCTTGATCTCATGACTGAGGTAATCAAGGAATGCGGACATACCAAGGGTGAGGTTAAAGCAAAAGTTTAATAAACAAAAGAAACAGAGAAAGCTCTCTGTGGCAGAGAGGGGTCCTGAAAATGGGTTGCTATTCTATAGTGGAATACAAGCGTTTTTACAAAGGAGCTAGTAGGGAGGGGGTGCTTTATTTATATAAGGTATGACAAACTGGTTAGGACTAGGTGTGTCATCTGCAGAAGGTGTGAATTCCTGACAACCCCAACCCTTTCCTTCTAGTGTTCAAGTGAGCTGGTAGCCTAAGTTACTCCATGTTGTTTGACTTCCCTTACTATGCATGTGTTAGGGGGTAGAATCCTCCATTGTGGGCATGGGTAGCTCAGTGTAACTCCTCTTATCTGAGTAGCTATAGGCATGTTCCAAGCAAGCCCTCCTGAGCAAGTATCCAAAAAAGGAATGTGTTCACTGAGGCCCACTGAATGTATATGAAACTTGCTGATTACACAGAAGGCACTCTTGTGCTGGAGCTTGCTTCCTTATCTATGTTCGCAGCTCGATCTCTCAGGCTACTCTTTGTTAGAAGAAAAGTTCTGCCAAGGACTTTGCCCTAACTATCTGCCTAGCTGTTTTTTTCCCTCTTTCTCTCTCAGAATTAGACAAATCACTATCTTGCAACCCCCAATTTAATACTTGATTCAAGCGAGGAATGTCAATTGATGCAATACCTTGATGATCATGCTAGGTCACTGTGTCATACTGAAAAAACAGGGAGTTCTGTTTCATAAATTGCAAAAAATTCCACATTCTCTTAGTATGATTCTGCAATCTGGCTTCAGCATCAGGGTGTGACACTATTGCAGTGGTTTGTGGAGAGAGCAGGACTCCTTCTCTAGGCTTAAACTCTCTGACATTGCCTGAAATTCTATCAATAATCATTGCTGCTTCTTTTTAAGTATTGGCCTCTTGTTTTGCTACATTATAAACAAGCAAACCAAATTATCCCAGCAGTGGTTACAACTTAAATCTCTTACAAACTTCATATGAATAATCTCTTCTAGCAGTCAAAAGAGGAACATTGAATTCCTGGGTTAGAGGACTCATTACAAGATACACTTTATGCACACTTATTTTGTCCCTGGACAAACCTCTGGAGGCTGAAACTCCAAATGATCTTGTCTAGGTAGAACTGCTATAACCATATGTGCATGCTACCTGTTTACATCCAGTCCCATGTGCAAAATCCTCAATGGTCAGCCAGTTGAAGGCTACCTATTCTGCCTCTCAATCTTGCCACAGGAGTAAATGTTGTGCTCCCACAGCTTAAATACTTCACATTAACCCTTATTTTCTCCCTTGGATTCTCCCACCTTTGTTGATAAAGAATGCTTAGAAGCAGAGGATCTATGTATCATTTTACTGAGTCCCTAACTTTACAGAGGAGTAGACTAAAACTCTGAAGATTAAGTGCCTTGCCTAGGATTATGAAACAGAGCCAGAAACAGAATCTAGCCTCCTGACTTCCATGTTGCTGCCAGTACTTTCCTATCATGTCTCCCTCCACTCTTTCTCTCCCTTTTCTCCTCAAAATAGGAAAAAAAAAATCAGAACTGGGAATTTAACTCCAAACACTCAGCCTTTCTTATATACAAAGCAATTGTCCAACTTATTTGAAATAATAAATTTCTCTATATGGTAGTTAGTTTGTAATCACACGTTTGGAATAATAAGATAGGGAACCTAATTGTAGTTACATTTTAACTTGTACATAAAATAGTTTATATAGTACCCTACACACAGTAGATAATGAAGTAACACTTTACTAACGTAAAAATTACATTGCCATGATGTTGTTTTCTCTTTTACCCAAGGATACTTATATCCTAGAAAAAACAATTATTCGTCATTAAAAAAGTTATTTTTTCTTTCTTATAATCTTAGAATATTTTAATAAAAAGTTACATTTTCAAATAAATATAGGAAATGTTTTAGTCTACATCTTATCTCTTGGAGAGTCAGACTCATGTTAGCATAGAAAAAGTGTTGATTGTCCTTTATTGAAGAATCATGGGTACCTTTGCTTAATTAATTGTTTTCAGTAGTTATTTGATCTCATAACCTTTTTCTCCCCTCTTAGCTTCATGGACTAGTTTGAGAGAATGCACTTAGAAGAAATTTGCCATAAACCAGTATTAGCTTGCATAATTTAAGATAGAGGAACTTAAAATACCACAATTAAATGAAGTCATTGGCACAGAGAAAGTCAACGCCCTTTATAGAACCACATGATAAGTTAAAAGCATAGTCAGGAAATATTTCCAAGTCCTATTCTGAAAAAGTATTTTCTTTAAATAACCTGCAAATTCTTCACTTTGATCACTCTTTTCACCATTTTTTTTAGACTAAAATTTACTCAATACTCTCCTGTTTTTACATCAGAAATATTTCGGAGCATATAGCAATTTAAACTAGTTCTTTTTTGCTGCTATTCCCAGTGACATACAGTAAATATCCCTGCACACTGGTTATGATACTCACCTAAGTTACAAAGTGCTAATCTCAGATGACGTGGTTTCCTGTAGTCAGCAATTGTAGTAGTTAAGGCAGTTACATCCCAGTTGTACTTATATAGACACACACACATGGATTATGCAACATTGCATGACAGCATTTGATGTATGAGGCAATGCAGATGGAGCTAGTTAAAAATGCATTAGAACGTGTGGGAGCTTGTATTCTTGCTACCGTCAGATCCTAAACAGGGATTATTTTAGCTATAACACTTTCATTTCATTTTATTTTGAGACAGAGTCTCTCTCTGCTGCCAGGCTGGAGTCCAGTGGCACAATCTCAGCTCACTGCAACCTCTGCCCCCTGGATTCAAGCAATTCTTCTGCCTCAGCTTCCCAAGTACCAGGAATACAGGTACGCGACACCACACCCAGCTAATTTTTTTGTATTTTTAGTAGAGATGGGGTTTCGCCATGTTGGCCAGGCTGGTCTTGAACTCCTGACCTCAAGTGATCCTCCTGCCTCAGATTCCCAAAGTGCTGGGATTACAAGTGTGAGTCACCACACCTGACCTAGCTGTAGCACTTTCAAAGAGTTATAGTTAGTTAATCATTCACTTTTATAAAATCTCTACAATACAGACTCTAGGTAGTGTTTATTGTATAATACATAATATAGAAGGAAACAGATTGTTCAATTTCCTTTATCTTTTCTAAAGAAAGCAGAATACGTTTTAAGTAATTCTTTTCTGATTATAGAAAGGATATATGTACACTTAGAAAATATGTAAATGACAGGAAAGTGTATGTGTTGTAGATCCTGTCATTCTTTTCCTATCTAAAAAGTTATACGCTTCTCTTAAAAAATAGAATGATTCTGCAAATACAAGCTTTTTCCATTTTCTAATTAACACTATATTATAAATATTTCTACATATTAGAAACATTCTTTACAAGTAATATCATAAATAGAATTCAATCATAGAAATATACCTTAACCAGTCTTTTATTGATTAACACTGGCTGTTGCCAGATTTTGTTTTTGTTTTCTAATATTGCCAGTGTTGCAATATTAGTTTTCTAATATTGATAGTTTGTGTGTGTGTGTGTGTGTGTGTGTGTGTGTGTGTGTGTGTAGGTGTGGGTGTGTGTGCGGGTGTGTGGGTGTAGGGGTGTGGGTATGTATTGTGATTCTTTGAAAATCTTTATAAGTTCATTGGTAGCATAAACTCCTAGTAGTGCAATTGCTGAATCAGAGGGTACATGTATCTTATATATTGACAGATATTAATGAATTGACTTCCAAAAACTTGTATTAATTTACAGTTTCATCAACAATCCAGGTAAGTGCCCTTTTCTCCCTCCTCCTAGCAACAATGAGTGTCATTACCTTTGAAACGTTTGCCTTTCTAAAGAGTGTAAACTATCTTATAGTTATGAATTATATTTCTTTTATTTAGTGGGACTGAGCATCTTTTAAAAAATTATGTATTATCAATTTCTATAAATTATTGATTTTTAAGAACTGTATGTAAACTATGAAATTAGACCCTGTCTGTGATATGTGTTACAGCTTTTTCCCCCATGTCATTTATGTTTAGATTTTGCTAATGGCATTTTTTGGCCATACATAAGCTTTCAAATATTATGTGGTAAAATACAATCAGTGTTTTCTTTTAGAACTTCTGGTTTTGTGTTCTGCTTTAAAATACCTTTCCTCTTTTAAGATTATAAATTTTACTTATGATATTATCTAAAACTTCATTGTTTAATATTTTATATATAAATCTTTGATTGACTCACTATTACTTTTGGTATAAAGAATAAGTTAGGGCTAGGTGTGTGTCTCATGCCTATAATCCCCATGCATTAGGAGGCCTAGGCAGGAGGACCACTTGAAGCTAGGAGTTCAAGACCAGCCTGGGCAACATAAAGAGACCCTGTCTCTACAGAAAATATTTTAAAACTTAGCTGGGCTTGGTGGTGTGCACCTGCTCTCTTAAGCCACTTGGTAGACTGAGGTGGGAGGATCACCTCAGCCTAGGAGTTTAAAGTCATAGTGAGCTCTGATAGCACTATACTCCAGTCTGGACCATGGAGTGAGACCCTGTCTCTAAAAATGAAAAAAATAAAAATAATGAAAAAGAATACATTTGGGATTTTTTTTCTCCCAAATACATTTGAAATTCAATTCAGACAAAGTGAAGTTTCACATGTTATGTTGGGACCAGTTCGCAGAGGGCTATGACTGCTACAATAAGGAGTTTGAGTTTTATCCTATAGACAACATGAATCTTTTGAAAGTTTCTAAAGCAAAAGAGAAGCATCTTCTAGATTGTATTTTATGAATTTAATTTTATGTCTGTGTGAAGCACCATCTGAAGGAAGGAAAGAAGGGAGAGGGAGGAGAAAAGACCCGTTAGGAGGCCAATTAAAATAGCCCAGTCAAAAAGCAAGGGGGACCTAGTGAGGACAATGTTAATAAGACTAATGAGGAGGGGAAGAGAATGATGAGTGCTACAGGTACTTCATAGAGTCCTTGCAGCTTGGTGTGAGTAAGGGCCCCAGAGATTCCGGTTCTAGTTCCACTAAGTTACGCAGTTACCAAGTGGCTGAGTCAGGATTAAAACCCAAGTCTCACTCCCAGTTTAGAGGCATGTCTACCACAATACATCCTCAGCTCTTTCTGGATCTGGGTGTGCCTGCTGTGGACTGGGAAAGAGGGGAAGCAGGGTGGTGAAGGGAAGTGACATAATTCCAGGGGTTAATAATAGGGAACTCAGGTGGGGAGGGACAGGGAGTGAGTTTGATGTGGGGCAGATGGAGTTTGAGGTACTGGAGGAACAGTTATATGGACAATTCAGCAGGGAGTGGGAACTGGGTGGCCAGAGGCCAAAATTACCATGTGGTATTTGTGAAGGCATGATAGTTAATTGTGAGGGAGTGAATGAGATTGTCTTGGCTGAGTGTGGAACAGGAAGAGAAAGCTGTGAGAAGACTAAACTCTGGGATATCTTACATGTAAGGAGAAAGAGGAGAAAAGAAGTTAGTGAGAAGACCAGACAGAGAAGCAGAAAAAAGAGGAGTTCATATAATGAAGGCTAAGAGAGAACATTGTCTCAAAAAGCAGGAACAGTTGGTAATACTCATTATAGAGACCCAGTTGGAGATTAAGAGAACTTGGAGGGAGTCATTTAAGTATGGTAGGAATCTCAAAACAACTCCAGAGGACTGCACAGAGTGGAGGAGGAGGAATTAAGACATTTCCAAGAAGTATAGTACAGTAATGAAAGGGAGCAAAGAAACAAAGAATGGTATCTTTACACAGTAGTGTGGAAAAGAGAAGATGCTACTTACTAGCTAGGTGATCTTGGGCAAGTTACTTGATATCTCTGAAGCCTCAGTTTCTTCTTCATAATAATGACAATTTTTATAATAATAACTGTTACAGTACCCATGATAGCTTCATAATAATTTGAACTTATTGTTGTAAGAATTAAATGAGAAGATATATTTTCAGCACCTAGCACAGTAACTGGTGCAAAGTAGAAACTCAATGTTTGTTATTATTGTCATTAATATTGATGTTTATATTGGGTTGTGAGACTTTTGAGTATGCTTCAATGCAGAAAGAAGGCAGCCTATGAAAAGGGGAAAACTTACATATTTCCAGAGGAGACAGAGAAGAGAGGGGGAAAGAATATGAGTGGAAGGATCGGCTTTGAAAAGAAGGAGGCACACTTATTCCTGCAGGAGAGGAGGAACTAGTGAGAGAATAAGAGAAGATGTGAAGTTTTAAGGCCTAGGGATGTGAACTTAAGGGTCTTATAAAATGGCTTCAATCTGTGTATTGTAGGTTCTGAAAGAGTTACAGAAATTAAAAGAAATAAGCACTGATTTGAAATTTTAAGGATAAGTGGAGAAAAATCTGAAACAGATCCTTAGAGAATATAAAAAAAAGAATTAACTTTGGAATACGGTGATACTGTTAGCATAGAGTTTCAGTTTTGGAAGATGAAAAAATGTTCTCGAGATGGAGGGTGGTGACGGTTGTACATAAATGTGAATGTCATTGAACTGTACACTTAAAAATGTTCAAAATGGTAAATTTTATGTTATGTATGTTTTGCCACAATTTAAAAAAAAGGTTCAAATAAAGAATTTTTAAAATGGAAGTAGAAGAAATAGAAAGATGGGAGTTTGTTCATAAACAGAAGAATTCCAGTGTTCCTTATCTTAGAGAGACATGTTCTGATGATGATGGTAGTCAGAATGAGATTTTTTGGGTGAACTGTTGAATATTGTTAAAGAGTCATCAAAGCAAACAATGAAGTCACCAAAGGTGATAACAGCAGAGGCAACAGTAAATAGCAAAAGAGGTCAGGGTCCCTAGTGACCAGAAAGGAAAGACATTAGTGTAAGTAACTGGGCCCAGGGTTGGGGTTGATGTTAGAAAGACCTTTTCTATGGGGCCTGGGAAATGTGCACACAAAAAAATGGAGTGGGTTTTGAGAATATGACATCACCAGAGGAAAGTCACATTTTAGATAATCATAGGAAATGTGCTTTTGAAGGAAAAGGAGAGAGAGAGTAAGGAGTATGCATGTGTATGGGTGGGGAACATCCTAGAGGAAATGACACACATTTAAATTAGGAAAACAACCAAAAAGATTTTAATCTGTCAATAAATAACATAATAAATAAAATAATATAAGTAGAAATTTATTAGTTGGTCCTTCACCTCTGACCAATAACAACAATGAGAAATATTTGAGTTATTATTATTTTCAAAGTTGCAAATTTGTGTAATTGCCTCTTTGGCTGGAGAAATCTTCCAGAAACTTACATTCAACAAATACTGAATACCCATTACATGACAGGGACTGTGTTTTCCATGAGCATTAACTCATATGGTGCTGCATGAAAATTTTTATTTCATGTTGTCATGTTATCTACGTCTGATCAGCTGGAAAATCATTTATTGAATCACTAACCTCTTATATGTCGGGCAATGATCTTTGGTTTACAATTTCCCACTTTTAAAATGTTAATACCTTTAAAAATGTTAAGTTGGCTGTTGGCCTTTCTTCCTTTATTGTTAATTTTACTTTCAAAATAAATTCATTTAATCAGATTGATTTGCTATGATCAGTCTTGTTACAATGCAGAGTTTATGCGAAATTCTTACTAAAAATGCATACTCATTATGGAAAATTTAGATAATATAGAAAAGAGAAAGTTTGACCTTTGATATCCTAGAGAGTAGTTAAATTATTTTAAGAGGATTTAAATTAAAAGAATTTAGCTAAATTTTCTGAAAAGAATTTAACTAGGAATACAACTGGGAATTGTTGTAAAGAAATCCTAACCTCCCCCTGAGATCCGCAGGGTACAAATGATGCTGGATTTGCATCTGTTTGTACTGCAGCACAAAGTGCTGCCTAAAACCATTAATAAATAAAATACTACTTCTAGCACTGGGCTGGGTGCTGGGATAGAGTACTGAACAAAGCAAACTCCCTTGCCCCCCTGGAGTTTACTTTCTAATGGGGAGATTGAAGTTACTTACATAGTTGTACAAATATGTTATTAATAAGCAGTGATAAATAAGAATTGTACGGGTAAAGAAGGTAAAATAGAATGGTAGTAAGGTAGTGTAGTCTGAGAAGGTGACATTTAAATTGCACCGAAAGCGCGTGAGGAATATATGAAAGGGAAGAGACATGGGGAAGAGAAAACCTCAGGGGCAAAGGCCCTGAGATGGACAGAAGCCATAGTGCTCAGTAAACAGAGAGGGCCATTGTGGCTGGAGCAGAGCGGGCAATGGGGAGAGCATAATGTGAAGGGGTTGGAGACAGAAGGGGGCAGAAGCTTGGCTGATCTGGGCCCTGGAGGCCAGAGGATGAAACTTGGATTTTATTCAGAGTGCATTGGGAAACCAAAGAAGGATTTTGAATAACATGAGATGTGATTTGATTTTTATTTTTAAACTAGTGCTGTGGTTATCATGTGAGAAACAGATGGAGGGCAATAAGAGGGAGGGGATGAGACCAGCCAGGAGTCTGCATTAATTCGGATGCTTAATAATGGTAGTTGCGGTGATGATGACGATGGTAGTAGCTACAGTGTTTGGGTGTCTTCTGTAAGACTGATGCCCTACATATATTATCTTTAATGTCACTGTGATTCTGGAGTTTGGATATGATTGTCTCCCTTTTAGAAGTGAAGAAATAATGGCTCTTGCCAAAGGTCACATAGGTAAGAAGTAGCAAAGCCAGAATCTGATATTAGGGCTATATTGCTCTTTCTCTTAGTTTATGGGGAACATTGGTAGAATGGGGTATAATTGAATCCCAGGGCCTTATATGTCATTCACCACTTTGTCAAGCTTGCTTTCTCTTGAATGGGAAGAGGATCTATAAGCAGATAGTGGGATGAATGAACCTATTGCTGGGTACTGGAAGCAACACCAGTTGAACCAGTGGAAGAAGACTGACCCTGGCTGAAAGGGAGAGGAAATAGGGATCATGGCTAAGTTTGCTAACACAATATGACTTCATTGTGGGAGATTTTGCAAAGGGGTAGAAGTGAAAGCGAAGCGGGTGGGGAGCAAAGGGGAGGGTGTCACACCAATCCTCTACTCCCTTGGGTGTAGCAGTTTCACTTCTTTCTTAAGGGAGATTAGAATAAGTGATATGGAAGAAGGGAAAATGGAAATTTGGGGAACAATGAGACAGGAACCTCCTCATCAAACTGGATCACTTCCTGTCGCCTACCCCCGACCACTCTGAAGAGTTTCCATCTGCCACTTTCTTGGACCCTGGGAAGAACACTTCTCCCAGGGAAGGGAAGCACTCTATAAAGAAATCTAGTAGATCAATCTATGACTTAAGCCAAACCCCTTGTGAGAAGAGGGGAGGGATGGTGTGAGATTTTAGGGAAGCTTCCTTTTATATCTTTAAAGGTAAACAGTACTCATCATTTGTAAAGCACTTCTATGCTTTGCCATGGTTTTCCTGGATACAGTCTTATCCAGTCATTTTTATACATTTGCACTATCTGCCCCATCAACCTTTCCAACCTTACCCCTCCCTCCATACTCTCTACATTTAGACTCGTTAGACTGTTTACCATTCCTCAATTCACCATGCGCTTTCGCGCCTCCAGAGCTTTGCTCACACTATTCCTCTTGCTAGTGCTACCTCTTCCTTTTTGTCTGGGAAACTTCTGCTTAACCCTTGCAGCCCAATTCAAATGTTACCATTTCCCTGACAACCCACAATCAAGCCGACTTTGTTGTTTCCTCTCTTCCTTCCTTATATATTATATTTATGATAATATATTCAACTCTGTTTGTTTTCCTATCTCCTCCACTGCTGGGTTCTTGGGAATAAGAGTTGTGCTTTAGTCATCTTTTTTTCCCCAGAAATTATCCACAGCAGGCACTCAAGTGTTCTGTAATTTGGATCAGTCCTTACAGATACCCTATAAATTAAGGCAGGCATCGTCCACTAGGCAGATGTGGGCACCCTACCCAAATCCCAAAGATCTGCAGAGCAGTGGAGCTAGAATCCTAGGTTGAGCTGTATGAAGTTGGCACTACAGCATTTTGACCTACAGAAATGACAGTTTTATATGCCTCAGTCTAATAGAACTCAAGTCTTCTTGTTCTTGGGTAAGTGCTCTTTGTAAAGCATTTTTAAAAGCTAACTCTTCAGCTGGCCTATGGCTCTGCAGCTTTAGTGTGACTGAACATTTCAAAGTACTCAATTTAAGTTGTTTTCTTCCTCTCCTGGGCGCCTGCCCATGCCTCACATACTTTGGGGGCCTCAGTGGATCAAGTCTGTAGTAATCTTTGAAGAAGCAGAGGTAGACTGGCCTGCCCTTCCCAAGCTTAGACCCAGGATTTTCTCCCTTCCCTCAAGTCCCTGCAGCTCTCCAGGTCTCAGTTTCCTTGTCTTCAAAACATTTTCCTCCCTTTGACTCTTTCCTGTGCTCCTGTACAGGTTCCTCATTTAGCCCATTTCTTTCCTTCTCCCAGGGCCCCTTCTATACTGGCAGCTGCACCAGTTCCTTATTCACGCAGAGGATCCCATCCTCAGAAAACACATACATTCTACCTCAGCCCTGTGACCTCCTCTTTTCTTTTCCACTAACCTTATAGCTGGACAAAATTACAGTGAAAAGAAAAGTCCACAGAGTCTGCAGCATTTTTTGTTTTCGTTTTTACTTGTTTTTTTTTTTTTTTCTTTAGTAGCCAAATATTTGAAATCTGATTTTTTTTTGAGACTGTGTGCTGCTCTGTCACCTAGGCTGGAGGGCAGTGGTATGATCATAACTGACTGTAGCCTTGAGCTCCTGGGTTCGAGGGATCTTCCTGCCTCAGTTTTCCAAGTAGCTAGGAATACAGGCATGTGCCACCACACCCGGCTAATTTTTTATTTTTGTAGAGACAGGGTCTTGTTTTCTTGCCCAGTCTGGTCTCAAACTCCTGGCCTCAAGTGATCCTTCCATTTTGGCCTCCCAAAGCGCTGGGATTATAGGTGTGAGCCACCATGCCTGGCTGTTGTTTAATGGATTCAGAAAGCTCTCAGTGCTAGAAGAAAGCAGTGTATAGAAAAAAAATACAGCATGGAACAGAGTGACCTTTGGTTTTAGTTTAACTCTAAAGTTGAGATCATTTTTTCTTTTACTTTTTAAGTGCATTTTACATCAAATTGGGCAAGTAATGTACAAATTATGAATTTAGTAAAAATTCAAAGGAGTGGCCGGGCACAGTGGCTCACGCCTGTAATTCCAGCACTTTGGGAGGCCGAGGCAGGTGGATCACGAGGTCAAGAGATCGAGACCATCCTGGCCAACATGGTGAAACCCCGTCTCTACTAAAATGTAAAAATTAGCTGGGCATGGTGGCACGGACCTGTAGTCCCAGCTACTCAGGAGGCTGAGGCAGGAGAATTGCTTGAACCTGGGAGGCGGAGGTTGCAGTGAGCTGAGGTCGCGCCACTGCACTCCAGCCTGGCTCTTGGTGATGGAGTGAGACTCTGTCTCAAAAAAAAAAAAAATTCAAAGGAGTATGAAATATTTAGCAGGAGCATGTAGAGTTAAATAAAAATTCTCCTGTATTTTTTTGAGAGAGACAGAGTCTTGGTCTATAACCTAGACTAAAGTGCATAGCTAATTGCATCCTTGAACTCCTGGCCTCAAGTGATCCTCCTGCCTTGGTTACCCAAAGTGCTGGGACTAGAGGCATGAGCCACTGTGACTAGCTCTCCTGTATTTTTTTATAGTTAGCCCTTATGTAGTGTTTACTATGTGCCAAGACTGTACTAAGTGCTTCACATATTTAACTTATTCAGTTATTGCAGCAATCTTGTCAGGGTAGCATTATTATTATTCCTCTTTTATATATGAGGAAACCGAGGTACAGAGATATCAAGTAAATGCCCAAGGCCTTATAGCTGAAACCCCAAGCAAACATTTTTAGAGTACATGAGGTGCTTCAGGAAAGGGGTGGAGGAATCCAAATCTGTTGCGTTCCAGATCTTCCTCTAGCCCCTGCATCCAGTGCAGAAAACTCCTACCTAGAAAGTTTTCTAAGTAGAAGAGGTTTTGTTGGTAAGAAAACAAAATTAAAAGTTTGAAAATATGTCATTAGGCCCATGCCACCTGAATTATTTGACCCCGTAAGGTGGGTGATAGACTGAGGCCCAGTTCATACACCATCAGTGGTAGTCAAGCTAGAGAAGATTTAGTAGCATTATAAGGAGAAAGCCTTACACTTTATGGTTAGAAGAAGTTTTCAAAACATTGTAAAGAGTAGAATCCTTTTCTGAAAAAAAAAATGTTGCATGGAAGCCTAATAGATAAAAGAAGACAGAATCATTAATTTATTAATTTAAAGATGCTTCATAAGTTTACATTTATATTTATTCATTATAAAGATATTGAATCAAATATACTCTTTCCAGCATAATAATGGATTAGTTGCTATGTACAGCCCTCCTGATAGAAATAACTAAAATGCTGCAAGAAGTATTTTAAAATATTTTTTCAAACAATGTTGAGCTAGCATGAATGGGAGGCTAGCAACCTTGGCTTTTTTCTAAAGTTGTCTGCTGTAGCCTAGAGACAAAGAGGAAAAATTACGTAAAGTACCAGGAACAGGAGATAAAGCCCAGGATATGTCTGAGATGGGGAGTCTAATAGGAAGCTGCTGCATAAACCTAGTCTCTCAAAGGGCTACATTCACAATCGATATGTGATCAAGATAAATAAACTCCATTCACAAAAGGGAAGTCAGAAACCTTGATTGTCTCAACTCCAGCCCTAGCTAGAAGGAAACACATATCTCTAAGAACTTATATTCTCAGGGCAAGTCAGCCTCTACATTGGTTTATAGTCTGAAATCACACTACTTATGTGCTTCCAAAAGTCTGAAATAGAGAATTAAGTATAAAGTAGTTTTAGGTTGGCAGTGCCCCAAGGCAAATGGGAAAGGCAAACATAAATTTTATCTTGAAGAACTCAGCTGCTACACAAACCACCAAGCATTCCCACAGAAAAGCCTTCAGGACAAATGAGTAGCCTGCAATCAAAATTTGCAAAGCAAGCAAGAATACTAGGCACCATGGTGAGAACCCACAAAAGGAAAAGGCAGTAGAAACCAGCTACAAGTGCAGATTACCGGTAATAGTACTATTATCACTATTTTATTTTTGCAAAACAGTAAAACATCGGTCACGTTTGTTTACAAAAAATTTTGTCTAGGCCGGGCGCCGTGGCTCACGCCTGTAATCCCAGCACTTTGGGAGGCCGAGGCGGGTGGATCATGAGGTCAACAGATCGAGACCATCCTGGTCAACATGGTGAAACCCCGTCTCTACTAAAACTACAAAAAATTAGCTGGGCATGGTGGCGCGTGCCTGTAGTCCCAGCTACTCAGGAGGCTGAGGCAGGAGAATTGCCTGAACCCAGGAGGCGGAGGTTGCGGTGAGCCGAGATCGCGCCATTGCACTCCAGCCTGGGTAACAAGAGCGAAACTCTGTCTCAAAAAAAAAAAAAAAAAAAAAAATTTGTGTATATAAATTTGTGTATAAAATGATTATGAATATCATATACATGTAAATCATGCCTTAAGTCATTGTGGGACAAATAGTGACAAAATGAAATCACTTGTGAAGACTGAAATCAAACTTCATAAAATCCTAAAGTAAAAGAAGGAATAATAAACACAAATTTTTGCTTGTTGTCTCTGGTGGAAATCAAAGGAGATGCAATTAGGTAATGACACCAAGCAGCCTTCAAAGTTGTAAGGAATATTCTGTTTTTTAAGCTGGATGATAAATACACAGGTATTTGTTTTATTATTTTGCTCCAGAACTTACATATACATTCCATATATTAATTTATATGTATGATATATTTCTTAATTAAAAAGCTTAAAAGAAAGAAAATCAAACCAGTTAATACTCTACTCATAAAGTCAACTGTTAAGCAGACTTCCCCATCCTCCAGGAACAACTGTAGCAACCAAGTAAAAAAAAAAAAATCCGTTAATACAACATCAACACTTTCAAAATTAAAAAGAAATTGTTGCCTAAAAGCAGTGATGCATTATTTACAATTCTGCGGTTGTATTAAAAGAATAAGTGAGCCAGTGTAAAGGGGCTTCCATGTGCTAAATTGTAACAATTGAACTAAAAAAGTGAAAGTTTTTCCTTGTGACAAGACTAAAGTTACAGACAGTATAACTTTTGCAGGCTTTTTTTTTCTTATACTTGGGATATGCTTATTGAATAGTGACAGAAATAACTGATATTATAGAACAGGTTATTAAAAGTTTTATAAAACATGTAATATATTCCGCAATACTTTCACTGCCACATCATCTATTTTAGTTGGCATAGTCAAAAGCCAAAATGAGAGTCCCTCCCAATGCTGGTGTTTAGCTGATATGCTCCAAGGCCGGTTCCTTTTTTATTTATCTTTGCTGCATGCCAGCTATTAAATATTTTGAATATCACTTGGGCAGAAAGCATGAGATTTTCTTGTACAACTAAATGGTTGCCTGCTAACATTGTTAGATACAATTAAATTAGATTATTAAAAGCTCTTTAAAATTTAAGGGTATAGAGGCTTTCTTCTAGATATGAAGCTTCCTGGCCATTTATCTGAATAAAATAAGCCACAATCTACACACTGGATATTTCATTTCCATAAAGTTTTAACAGAACTGCCTTGTGCAGTGATCTGAAAATGCAACTCAAAGGTCTGGAAGCTTGACCATGATGGTATGATAAGCTTTTCACCTTCCCTACTTCATGGGCTGCTCTAGCTGTTCCCCAAATTGCTGGCTTCATAATTTCTCCATGGAATTCTTAGTTGTCTCAGCCTTACTTACCTGGTAGCTGGCCTTAGGGTGAAAGCTACTAAAGTGAAAAGAGTCAAATACCTCTCTTCTTCCCAAAGATGAGACTAAATTATTTTTCTGCTCTGGATAGATATGACTTCTTTTTGAGTGTACCCAATGATGCATGGAGAAATAAATATAACTGGTAGTCTTTCCTTTGTCAAGAGACTTTTCATAAAATAGGTACAGTGAACTGCCACTCTAGAGGTTACTAGTTGCTACATGGTTTCACCTAGATAGTAGGGAGAACCAGTGGGTCTAAACCCAGATGCTGTTTTACCAGCTTTTGCAATAAATGCCTAGAAAAAAAAATTGGATGCTGGCAAAATAATAGACTTCTGTCTAATTTTTCTACTTTTATGAATTAAGAAATATAAAGACAAAAATAGTTCTGAATATTTTGAATTTACTTTCATAGGCCTTATAGCACTGAGCAGAAATTCTTCCACTGACATAATGAAAAGTAATAATAGTTGGACAGCCAGATGTAAGTATTACCTGTCATGTCCTAGCATAGTATCCTCCAAAATTTTTGTAAAATAGTTTATACTTTTTTGAGTTAATAGCATCTGATTTTTGTATTAAATGACCACCACATACTGACAATTATGATTACAGTTTCACAAACCATATGGCTCTTGAATAAATCAGTGCAAAAAAATACACCCTCTTTAATAAAAATAATGCCACCATACCTTCAGGTAATATGGACCTTTTTTCTTATGGGAGAAAAAATAGGAAGCTGGAGATAGTCACTAAATTATATCAGAATGAATGTTGGTATTTATTTCTGTGCCTGAAACTTGTTCAAAAGTTTAGAATAAAATATTACTCAAGGAAACTTAAAAATTATGGGTCAGGCACAGTGGCTCATGTCTGTAATCCCAACACTTTGGGGAGGAAGAATTCCTTAAGCCCAGGAGTTTGAGATCATCCTGGGCAACACAGTGAGACCTTATTCTACAAAGTGTAAAAACATTAGCCAGGCGAGGCACCACATGCTTGTAGTTCCAGCTATTCAGGAGGCTGAGGTGGGAGGATAGCATGAGCCAAGGATATTGAGGCTGCAGTGATTTGTGATTGAGCTACTGCAATCCAGCTTGGATGACAGAAGGACTTTGTCTCAAAAATAAATAATAATAATTTACCACTATGAAGCAGTTATGCTGGCTACTGATCAAGTGTTGTGAAACAGGATTGCTAAAGAATGTGGACATGTAAGATATAATGGAAAAATAAAATTTAGGGAGGAAAAACTTTGGAACTAATAAATTCAGATTTGAGGAAGTTCATGTTTGGGTGTAATGATTCCTCAAAAAAAAAAAATAAAAAGAACAATTGGAGAAAAGCATAGAGTCCTCACTTTAAAAAGAAACTGTAAACAGCTTAAATAGCATTTCTTAAACAATTGTTACTAATAAGCCAGCAGGCTAAGAAGTTATAGTGGTTGAGATTTGAGCACAGCAGATACACAAAACTACTCAATTCTGTTAAACTCTTTAAGGAAATATTGAATCTTTGCTAGGAACTCCATGAGATATAATGAGCAAAACATTCTTATGATTGCAGAAGATCTCAGAGGCACTAATATGGCTAGGGAAAGTCATGACAGTCATTGAATTTTCAGAGTGTTTGAAGTGGAGGGGAATTGCATGTAAACTGGGTGCTGATTAAAAGTAAAACACTCTGTCAAGTTTGTGGATGAACTTCTCCTAGTTCTGGAAATAGCAATGGGAATGGCAAAAAAAAAAAAAGTTACCTAAGAGAACAATGGCTTACAGGAACCCTTTCCCTCCAGTAACTGTGAATGTAGCCCTGAAGAAAATATGCAGATGGTTTTAATGTCACCTCATTAATATTTTCATATTTGAAAATGATGGAAGCTTTGAATAAAAAAATAGCTTCACAGTAGCTTCACAAAGATTAGAGATGCACTAAATGAAGTAGTTTGGAATCATTCTTTAGTTCTTTTTTCTTAATGAGACCTGACCGTGGATTTTAATCTCTGATCTGAAATTTACTAACTTTATGATTTTGGGTTAGTACTACAACTTTTTCAAATCCTACTGTTTCAATTTCATAAATGGAGATAATATTTACCTCACAGAGATGCTGTGAAGGATAATGTGGAAGATAAATGTCTCACTTTTAGTAAATGGTCAGTGATTAATACATTACCTTTGATAACTGCTTCTAACTCCTTTTACCCATCACAACACCTGTCTTGAGTAGGATTTTGTTGTTTGTTTCACATTTTACAAGAGAGAAAAAAATTCAGACTCAGAAAAGTTAAGTACAATCCAAAATTACACAGCTGGTCAATGATGGATGATGGATTGGAGGCCAGACTGCCTCTAAAAATCTGTGTGTTTATTATTATGCTATATTGCACTTTTACTTAAAAAAAAATACCTTCATAGGTATAGTGTAATCTACCAATAATAACATGAGCAGCATGTGCCAGGAGTCTGCTATAGGGAGGAAGTGCCCCCAATTCCTCACTACACCTTACCACTCCCTGCATAAAGAACTTTGCCTGAACTTTTTGAGGCCCACTAAGGTTGTATCCCCTTAAAAGTTACTTTTGCCTGCAGATATCAGCACCAGAGAACCTACAGGAAACCTAAGAGATTAGAGGTTCTACATCATTTCCTGAAGTTCTTGAACCCGACCCAATCATTTTGTTGATAGACTAAGGTCCATTTCTTTTTGCTGTTCCAGGAGTTTATATTTGGACTTAATGTTTCTAAATGCTTCTGCTGCAAGGTGAGATACAAAGAAGGTGGATTCCAGTCAACCCTCTTGATTTCCACCATGTTTGCCAAAATTTCAAGTTGAATAAAAGATATATTGATTTTTGTACAGTGCAACTCACATCTCCAGAAAAACACTTATAGTATCAGATTTACTGGCATATATATTTTCTTTTATATATATACACACATAAATAAAACTATATATATGTAGTAAAAACACACATATATAGTAAAATGCACACCACACACACACACACACACACACACACACACAATTATCTCCCAGTGCTGACCCCTCTTCAGTATTTCCCTGTAATGATTTAATTACTTGATGGAGCTTAACTTTTCACAGTTGAATCTCATGCTTATTTCCCTGCAGTTAGTTGTAAGCTCTATTTCCTTAATCCCCGGGAAAGCCTGGCCAGGAGTGGCATTTCCTGTTTCTCAATCTCTTCCCTTATTTTCACCTCTGGCTATTTCAAACCGTAAGTGAAAGTTTGCCTCAGAATTCTTTACTCTATATAAATGGGAAAGGGAAAGAGGTTCTTTCTGACCGTAGATACTGTAAGTTAAACAATGATGGGAAAGAGATAAACATCTAGCTTGCTTAGAAAATCAATTATGAAGTAATCAATCAAAGATTGGTAGCAAGTCCAGGATCCTTTTAGAGAAGAATGGAGAAAATGTGAAATTGAGCTGAGGAAAGTGATGCTTTTGCTAGAAGTTCTTAAGTGTTTAAGACACTACCCAGCTATGTGATTCAGTTCAAACACCCTAAGCTTTGGGAAATAGAGGATTCTGAAGTTTTCTCAACTTAGAGTGGTATATTTTCTGGGAGAAAATCAAAAGAGGAGCATCAAGTATTCAAAAGACAAATTTGAGAAGGAATAGGTAAAAAATGTTGGAAACAGTATAGGACCCCAGGGTGGCACAGAGGATGCTTCAGGTGGGAGAAGCACAGTGCAGGGGAGGGAGTACAGGTCTTTGCCCTAGATACTTCATTCTCAAGTCTCTGACTTGTGTGCAGCCACAGGACATACTTTTGGCTTTGTGCTATTTTCATTATTAAAATAGTCTGGAGTCTTATATTCATGTGTGGAAAGGAAAGGCAGAGAAAATTGTGAGGAGGCTGAAAACAAGGAATAAGGAAAAGAAAACAAGCTTCAAAGGAAAGTCTTTAATGAAGAATAGTAGCAAAACTGATGTGCTTTTGAATTTCTCCGTTTAGGATATCAAGTCCTTATTTTTTCACAATAGGGGATTTTTGAGGGGTTAATGCCTCTCAATTCTTCTATTAGAAACTGACAGTGAAAAATAACAGTGAGAAAATTATGACAGTGAAAGAGATCTGACCTAGCCAACCCCCATCGTGCTTTCAGTCTCCAAACTGTCCTTGGTCATTTCTGGGTTTGGGCCAAGTTAACTTTGGGAGAAATTTATTGTATAGTTTAAATGATAATAGCCCTTCCCCAAAAGTAAAACACCTTGGTAAAATTAATGAAAGTCCACCAAGTTACGAGGTTGAGAGGGGCCTGAATTCTGCTAAGATGTAGGCATAGTAAAATGATTACCAGCCATTATTTTGGAGGTCAGAAGATTTACAACTTCCCCAGTGACTACTGTAAATAACATCACTATTGTATAAGCTAAGATTGACTTTTAGTGACGTCTGTTCAGGCTTTTGCATATCTGATGACCAGTGACTCCCACCCAGAAAGAGACTCAGCACACACAAGAGGACCATTTATCACATGCTTATAATTCCATTCTCAACCAATCAGCAGCACTTATTCCCCTAAGCCCTTTGCCCACCAAACTAACCTTGAAAAACCCTAGCCTCCAAATTTTGGGGGAGATTTGAGTAATAACTTTGAATCCTGTGTGGCATGGCTGATCTTGTGTCAATTAAACTCTTTATTGCCATGCCATGGTCTCAGTGAACTGGTTTTGTCTATGCAGTGGGCAGGAAAAGCCCATTGGACAATTACATGGTTATTCCCTTTTTACTTTTTTTTTTTTTTTTTTGAGACAGAGTTTCACTCTTGTTGCCTAGGCTGGCGTGCAATGGTGCAGTCTCAGCTCACTGCAACCTCTGCCTCCCTGGTTCATGTAATTCTCCTGCCTCAGCCTCCCAAGTAGCTGGGAGTACAGGCACTTGTCACCATGCCCAGCTATTTTTTTTCTTTTTTTTTTTTTTTGGTATTTTTAGTAGAGACGGGGTTTCACTATGTTGGCCAGGCTGGTCTCAAACTCCTGACCTCAGGTGATCCACCCACCTCGGCCTCCCAAAGTGCTGGGATTACAGGCATGAGCCACCATGCCCTGCAATATCCTCCTTTTACTGAAAACCACTTGAAAACAATTGCAAGCAGGTTTGTCTTGAGTAAGCATTAGGAGTTTGAAGTAGAATTATCAACTTGCTTTATAAAGTTTCCAGCCTGGCAACAAAGCAAAGATCCTGTCTCTACATAAAATTTAAAAAATATTAGCCAGGCACAGTGGCATGTGCCTGTAGTCCCAGCTACTTGGAAGGCTGAGATGGGATGATTGCCTGAGCCCTGGAGTTGGAAGCTGCAGTGAGCTAGGATCACACCACTGCTCTCCAGCCTGTGCTACAGAGCAAGACCTCACATCTTAAAAAAATGTAAAATAAAATAAAGTTTCATGGAGGGGGCAAAATTTACTATAAAAACTATTACAATCTCTTTTAACAATTTATTAATTTTACAAACACCCAAAGGAAAGCAAAATGGAATTTTAAGTTAGTAACAGCTATTGTCATCAACTTTTACAGCTATTAGCAATAAACAAATTGGCTTTATCATTTATTTTTCAGGAAAAAAAAAAAAAACCCACAGTTCTCCATGGTTCCCAAATTTTACTTTGTAAAATCAGATTTTATTTGATTTGTAAAATTTGGGAACCATGGAGAACCATGGGTTTTTTTTGTTTTTCTTTTTCTGATCTTTTACAAATCTGACTAAAAATCACCCAGAATATTCAGTCTTACCTTGTAATCTTGTTTTGATTTCTTCTTTGAAAAGCTGCAGTTCCGTGTTCGGAGTCTGTAGACTCTTTTTATCAACTGAAGTTTGGCAGACAACCAAAATTCCTTAGAAGGGAGATCTGGGCGGGTGAAATTTTAACAGGCTTTAAATCTCATGTAAAGAGCCAACAGATTTACAATTCTGTCAACATCTAGGGCTCATTGCTTTCTGTGTCCTCCCTCCATCTTAATATTTTAAACAAGCAGTTATGATTCTTCTGCCCCTAAACTTTACATTTTGGCTCTTTTTGGAGTTGAACTCCTGAACTTCAGCTGCAGCACTATTCATTTTGAAATTCTTTTGCCATTTATATTTTCACTTTTGGCCATTGGCTTCTTAATTTATAACCTTCATTAAGAGGTCAGTTTATTCTTCCAAATTCCTTTATAATAGACATTTGCAACCCCCTTTGGCATATCAGTAATAAGCAACTCATCTGCAAATAAAAGCTCTCAGATACTCTGTGTATTCCACCATATCTGACATGGCTTCCTGCTTCCCATTGTTCATCTTTTATTTCTATTCATCTCAAATATCTCACAGAAGATAATACTTTATTACAAAAGGAAATCCTGTAGTGTAGATTCCAGAGAAATCAAAATGGAATTTTAAGTTAGTAACAGCTATTGTCATCAACTTTTACAGCTATTAGCAATAAACAAATTGGCTATTTTTTTATATAGAGAGAAGTTGTTCTTCTTACCTCATGAGAAAGTTTGCTCCTATTCACCCTCTCTCCATTTCTTTTGGGATCTATAGTAGAAAATTAAGGGGTGACGTGATGCTCTTTTAAGACTTGGACTGATTCTACATCCTAAGATCACACATTGAAAATAAAACTGCTGCTGTACTTAGAAGGATATTGTGATGGGACTGTTAGCCTAGCAAGCCCCTACAACCATTCAATCTATAAGATTAGAAGGGTGAACTTGAAACAAAGGGGCAGCAGAAAAAATTTACTGTAAAATGAAATAAGAATTTTTTAGTTTTTCTCATGGCATATTGAGGGACAGAATGTCAGGGGAAAGAGAAAATGAGACAGCAACAGATGGCTGACCAGGGCTTGGGAAAATGTGACTGTGATGGAGTCCCCTTTGGAAAAAACAGCTAAGGAACTCTGTTATCTTGTTTAAAGTTGTTTCATTTTCTGTACAGTAATCCCCTTTAATGATCCCCAAAACTGAGCAATTGGCTACAAGCCATAATGTTGTGTTTGTGAGGAATGAAGAAAGCTGGCTATGTCCACCAGAAAAGGATGCCAAGATGACAAGAACTAATCAGAAATTTAATTATGTGCAATAAATGGGAGGAAGGAGTGACAAGTAACAGCCAAGGGAATATCAGTGTACTCTGGGAATTCTTACAAATACTGAGAAAATTACAAAGCATGAATAATGTGTCTTCATGATGTCTATTGAACCCTCCTTCATTATTACAAAATGCCTCTTTTTATCTCTAGTTATGCGTCATGCCTTAAAGTCTGCTTTGTCCATTATTAGCAGAACTCTGCAAACATTCTTTTGGCTAGTATTCACATAGTGTATCCCTTTTTATCTTTTTTCTTTCAAACTATGTCCTTATGTTTCAAATGTGTCACATATAAGTAATATATAGTTAGGTTTTTTTTTTTCTTTTTTTGACAACAATTTGTCTTTGAACTGGAACATTTATTGTAATTATTGATATATTTGAATTTGTTTCTACTCTCTTGCTTTTTTCCCCTCCTATTTTGTCTCTCTGGCTTATGCTCTTTATTGGATGAAACAATTTTTAAAAAATTATTCAATTTTCTCCCAACAGTCATGAAATATAACTCTTGTCTCTTTATGAAACAAAGAAAAAATAAAAGCCTGCTAAAACCACAGCTCTGCTTTTAGGAGGCTTTCTGTACTATTATTATTATTATTATTATTTTTTGCCTCTGCCCTCATGCAGCTGCATAATTTGGCAAGTGTTTTGAAGAGGAAAATCATATGTAGGTTCAGCTCGCTGGTTCTCTCTTCTAGCTGGGACCTTGGACCTTCCAATTTCTAATTTCTCTTCATCCCCACAATACCAATCAACAATGATTTCTCTGTCTCCTGACACTGGCCTCCTACCTTGGTAAAATACAGATTTCTTGCCTTGGCAAATGTTCTTGTAACTGTTATGAAAAGTTCTATAACTGTTAGCTAATCTCTCCATGGAATCTTAGCTCCTCATCCTTAGTGCTTTGGCAGCTCTCTCTTTATCTTTCTGGTTATTCTCAGTGGTAACACTGGACTGCCACACGTTACTCCATTCTACTTAAGTAGCTAGTTGAATGAAGATGAACGCTTGCCTCCAGAAGGCAGGAGGACTAAGCATTGAGCCATACAGGCTTCATTCTAGTAACCATATGATTTGTTATCTGAATCATAAATTTTTGAGAATGAAAAGAGTGTTACTAATCATTTGACCAGAATAATAACTACTTCCCAAATGCCAGATCTGCCTTACTAACTTCCTCCTTTCACGGTAGATGCAAGGTATATGGGTGACTGTCTAAAATTTTGCTAACTCATAGAAATACATTCCATCTGGTGGCACTATTTTATTCCCAAAGGAAGAAAGTTCAAATTGATGATTTGCTACCAGTAGACCTTTAAAAAGGAAAATTTAAAGGATACACATCACATGGAGGAAGGTGAACCTAAATGGTGGGTCTGAAATATAAGTAGAATTGAAGAATAAAAACTACATTAAATATTGAGGTAATGCTAACAAATATTAATGGTTAATACTGATAATAATATCTTGTAAGGTTAAGAAAAACAAACTAGAACTAAATACATTACAAAAATAGTCTATAAGTCTGGAGAGATGCTGTTAGGAATGAGAAGTCCCAAGTATATTGTATTGCTCAGGAAGAGGGTAAAAATATTGCTGAATGTTGGGCTCTGTATTCATTTTTAATTTTTTAGAAAAAAATTTAGAATAATAGAAATTGGACATAAGTAAGCCCTTGTCTCTATAAAAGAAAATCAAAGATTAGCTAGGAATGGTGGCACATTCCTGTAGTCCCAGCTACTTGGGAGGCTGAGGCAGTAGGAGTGCTTGAGACCAGGAGTTTAAGGCTGCAGTGAGCTTTGAACATACCATTGCACTGTAGCCTAGATGTAGACCCAGAATGAAAAACCATCTCAAAAATGAAACCAAGCAAAACAAAAACAAGGTCACTGAATAATGACAAAATTAAATTCATTGGGAAAAAATAAATCCCCACTTAAAAACACCTGTTAACAGTCTTAACTACATAAAATGAAAATAAAGACAATTACAAGGAGAGACACAAGTATCTATTATCCTAGTGAGAAATTTGATGCAATGTTAGCAATGTTGTCAAGCAGGAAAGACATTGGGAAGAATATAGAATGTAGAAATTTTGGTTGCTACAATGAGCTGGGACACATAAATATATAATAATACTTAATACAACAGGTGGAGAATACATACTCCTTTCAAGCACACATGGGACATTTGCAATATTAAACATATTCTTATTTATCAAGTCAATTGTAGAATTATTTCAATTGATGTCACCAAAAATGGCAGAATAAGAAACTTCAAGGTCTATCTCTCCATAAAAGCAACTAATAAGCTGGCAAAATTGTCAAAATCAACTTTCACAGAACTCTGCTTATAGTTGAAAGCTTGTAAAAGCCATGGAAAGCTTAATGAAGAAAGAAGCTGATGCATTGCAGAAGAGAGCCCTGTGGGATTTTAAATTGCCTACTTGCTATCCTTCACCTGCCAGCCTCCAGATCAATGGCAGTTATGAAGATGGCAGCCCACATTCCAAGTGCATGCTGCTAGTGCCAGAGGGACTAATACGGACCTTCTTTTCAAAGAATGGTGATTGTGTGTTTTAGCCTGTCTGGGGGCTCCCTTAAGGACTAGTGTGAGGAGTTGCCTTTGTTCATCTGATTCAAAGTGTTTCTAGGGCTGGCATGGCTTCTCAGGTGGCATTTGCCAAAAGTATTAAAAGGTAAAAGTAAAAAGGTAAAAGGTAAAAGTATTGCCTGCAGCAGACTGGGGCAAGGGATAACAGTCAGAACAAGCAATAGACATATCAGAAAAGCCAGGGGAGGAAGAGATTAGAAGAGGAAATACATGAGGGGAATAAGGGCTTTAAAAAGTTCCCACATATATTGGGGAATCAGGAAGACAACACTCATTCCTAGGAATGTACACATGTTCAGAAAAGTCCTGAGAAGACTCCAAGCTTTCACCTCTGGCTTTCAGGCTCCATGCAAGCAGGAAGTGAAGACCAAAGCAGAGTTGTAAATGGCTTTGCTATGCATTAAAGATGTGTCCAACACAGAGCCAATCTGAAAAAACTAGGAGAGTAATTTTTTCTTTTCCTTTTCTTCAGCTTCTATTTTTGGCTCTAGTTGTTTAAGAAAATCGTTGTCATAGCACTAGCTGACCACTAAGCTAATGGAACACAGACTTCAGTGACCACACTTAACAAAGAATACAGACTGTAGAAAAATACTTTAGAAAAGTCACCAAACAGGCAGATAGCAACAACCCACTACAAGCAGCAACAGCAAACCATATGGATGGGGAGAATTGAATTTCCTGAGTTACTGTATTAGAATGTGCAAAATGTCCAGTTTTCAGTACAAAATTAGGAGACATGCAAAGAAAAAATGAAGGATGGACTTTAAAAAGTGACAGTAATCATTCCCAAGAAAGACCAGATATATGACTTATTAGGCAAAGTCTTTAAATCAACTGTTTTAAATATGTATAAAGATCTAAAGGAAACCATGAAAATGATATCTTTGTAAATAGAGAATATCAATAATAGATAGAAATAATAGATATAAATTATAAAAAACAACCAAATAGAAATTCTGAAGTTGAAAAGTAGAATAACTGAAATAAAAAATTTGCTAGAGGAGTTCAGTAGCAGATTTGAGCAAAGAGAAGAAAGAATCAGTGATAGGTCAATTGAAATGGTTCAGTTGGAGGAACAGAAAGAGAAAAGAATGAGCCAGAAAAAGAAAATGTACAGCGTCTAAAAGGCTTGTAGGACATCATCAAACATATCAACCTATGCACAATGAAAGTCCTGTAGGGAAAGGAGAGAGAATGAAACAAAGAGAATATTTAGCAAAATAATGATTAAAAATGTCCCAAATTTGATGAGAAACCAAGATTCTAAACATTCTAAATACTCAATGACCTCCAAGCAGGATAACTCAAAAGATTCACACTGAGATACATTATAACCAAACTGTCAAATGCCAAAGATAAAAAGAAAATCTAAAAAGCAGCAACTGAGTTATTTCTCACTATGTATAAGGGATACTGATGTATAAGATTACCAGCCATCTTCTCTTCAGAAACGATGGACGCCAGAAGACAGTGGGACAACATGTTTAAAAGGCTGAAAGAAAAACATTGTCAACCAACAGTTCTATATCTGGAAAAACTATTCTTCAAAAATAAGAGAGGAAGTAGACATTAAGAAATTAAGACGTTATCGGATAAAGGAAAACAGGGCAAAATAAGGAGTTCATCACTAGTAGACCTGCCTTGTAAGAAATGCTGCATAAATCCAGCAACATACTAAGAAGGTTCTATGTCATAAATAAGTGAGATTTATACCAATAGTGCAAGAGTGGTTCAACATATAAAAACCAATCAATGTAATAAATCACACTCATAGAATGAAGGGAAAAAAGCCCACCCACATCATTATCTCAATTGATGCAGAAAAAGCTTTTGACAGGATTCATTACCCTTTAATGATAAAAACACTCAACTGGAAAAAGAGGGGAGTATTCTCAGTTGATAAAGGGCATTTATGAAATATTCACTGTGGCTTTATTCTCAATGATGAAAGACTGAAAGCTTTCCTCCTAAGATGAGTAACTAGACAAGAATGCCCATTTTCAAAACTTTTGTTCAACATCATACCAGAAAGTTTAGCCAGAGCAATTAGGCAAGAAAAAGAAATAAAAGAGAGACAAATTAGAAGAGAAAGAAGTAAAATTATCTTTTTGCAAATGACATGATTCTATATATAGGAAATCCCAAAGAACCCACAAAAAACGATTAGAGGTAATAAATGAATTTAGCAAAGCTGCAGTTACAGGAGCAGCACTTAAGAATCAATTGTATTTTTATACAACATCAATGCATCAAAAAAGAATATTAAATGAATCTCATTTATAATTGTGTCAAAAATGAAATACTTAGGAATAAATTTAAGGAGGTGACAAAATTGAATACTGGAAATTACAAAATGTTGTTGAAATAAATTTAAAAAGACATCCTATGTTTACCAATAAGAGGGCTTAATGTTATTAAATAGCAACATGCTTCACATTGAGCTAAATATTCTACACATTCTGTAGGCCAAATTCCAGCTGGATTTTTGTAGAAATTGAGAAACTGATTCTAAAATTAATGTAGAATTTTAAACCCAGAAAAGCCAAAACAATCTTGAAAAAGAATAAAGTTGTAGTACTCATATTTTCTAATTTCAAACCTTACCATAAAGTAACAGTAATAAAGTATGGTACTGACAGAAGATATACATATAAATAAGTGAAATAAATTGAGAGTCCAGAAACAATCCTTCACATCTGTGGTCAGTTGGTTCTTGACAAGGGAGTAAAAATCAATGAGGAAAGGAATTGTCTTGAGGAATCGTCTTTTTGACAGATAGTGTTGGGACAACTGAACATCCACATTCCAAAGAGTGAAGTTGGATCTCTGTTTCACACCATATACAAAATACATCAAAATGGATCAAAAACCTAAATGTAAGACTTAAAGCTATAGAACTTTTAGAAGAAAATGTAGGAGAAAGTCTTCATGACTTCAGATTTTGTAACAGATTTTTTAGGTATGACAACAAAAGCACAAGTAACAACAAAATAGGGAAATTGAATTTCATTACAATTATTTATTTATTTGTTTATTTGAGGCAGAGTCTTGCTCTGTTGCCTAGGGTGGAGTGCAGTGGGCACAATCATGGCTCACTGCAGCCTTGACCTCTTGGGCCCAAGCAATCCTCCCACTTCACCTTCCTGAGTAGATAGGACCACAGGTGCATGCCACTACACACAGCTAATGTTTGTATTTTTTATAGAGACAGGATTTTGCAATGTTGCCTAAGCTGATCTCAAGTGATCCTCCTGCCTTATCCTCCTATAGTGTTGGGATTACGGGCATGAGCCACCACATCTAGGTTGTAATACAATTAAAATATTTGTGATTCAATGACACTATCAAGATAGTGAAAATACAACCATCAGTATGGAAGAAAATATTTGCAAATCATGTATCTAATAAGGATCTAATATGCAGCATATATAAAGAACTCTTATAACTCAAAACCAAAAAGATAACCCAATTTTAAAATGGGCAAAGGATTTCAATAGACATTTCTCCAAAGAAGATAAACAATGGCTAACAAGCACATGAAAACATGTTCAGTGTCATCAGTCATTGGGGAAAGGCCAATCAAAACCACAGTGAAATGCAGCTTTGCACCCACTAGGATACCTATAATTTTTTTTATAAAAGGAAAAATAAATATTGTTGAGTATGTGGAGAATATGGAACCCTCATGTATTCTGATGGGAATGTAAAATGGTGCAGCCAATACATAAAACAGCTTCGGGGGGGAGGATCCAAGATGGCCGTTTAGGAACAGCTCGGGATTGCAGCTCCCAGTGAAAGTGCAGAGGGTGAGTGGACGCCGCATTTTTATTGCCCACAGACTAGGCAATTCCCAGGCAGAGGAGCTCCACAGGTCACCAGTGCGGCTGTTTCGGCCAGTGCGGCTGTGCCGGCCGGTGCCGCTGCTTTGCCCTGCGCAGCTGCTTTGTTGGCGCCCCGGAGCAGCTGTTCTCCGTACAAAATACACCGGTCCGGGTGCCCTTTAGGCTGGCGATTGGAGCCACGGGAAGTCGCCCATTTGTCTGTTTAAAAAGGGGACCGAGCAGGGAACCAGGACAGTAGTTTCCAGGGCAAAAAAAAAAAAAAAAAAATTGCCACAAGCCTCAGTGCTGCTCTTTAAGCCAGTGCAGTGAGTGGCCGCAGGGGAAAACAAACAGACCCTGGTGCCTCTTCAACAGACGACTGGAACACCAACTTAAAAAAGGCTCTGAGGCAGGGAGCCAGGCCATCAGGCTCGGCTGGTCCCACCCCCACAAAAGAACAGCAATCAGAAGCTCTGGATTGAGAGTTTCACAGCAAGCACAGCTGAACCCAGGACAGTCCAGCTCTGTGGGGGAGGGGCGTCCGCCATTACTGAGGCAGCCCACCACAATGGAGGTAGTTGGCCGATGCTGAGGCAGCCCGCTGTTGCCAAGGCAACCCACCATTGCTGAGGCAGCCCGCCTTTGCCGAGGCAACCCGCCATTGCTGAGGCAGCCCGCCGTTGCCGAGGCAACCCGCCATTGCTGAGGCAGCCCGCCGTTGCCGAGGCAACCCGCCATTGCTGAGGCAGCCCACCATTGTCAAGGTAAGCCGCCACAGCAGAGAGACTCCGCCTCAGCAGATGCAGGCCACCATCGCCAAAGCAGTTCTGACTACACCCATATAAACAGGACTGCAGGGAAGTTCACTCGGTAGCTGGGCGGAGCACACAGCAGCTCAGCAAAGCCTCTACAGGCCGACAGTGACTAGGCTGCCTTCTTGCTGGGCAGGGCAGCTCTGAAGGAAAAAAAAAAAAGAAGGCAGCAGCATAACAGAAACTCATAAATAAAGCCCTAAATCCCTGGGACAGAGCACCTGGCAACAAAAAGCAGTTTATGAGTTCTGCTGCAGCAGACCTAAACGTATGTGCCCAGCAGCTCTGAATGAACAACAGAGCTCACAGCTCACCATTTGAGCTCCTATAAAGAAGAGACCGTCTCCTCAAGCAGCTCCCTGACCCCTATATATCCAAAGAGACACCTCATAAAGGAGAGATCAGATTGACACTAGGCGGGTATCCTTCTGGGACAAAGATAGCAGAAGAAGAAAACTGGTAACCACCCTTACTGTTCAGCAGCTGCTGCAGGTGAACCCCAGGCAAGCAGGGCCTGGAGTGAACCTCAGCAGACCTACAGCAGAGGGGCCAGACTGTCAGAAGGAAAACCAAGAAACAGAAATAATCTCATCATCAACAAACAGAACGTCAATCTGAAAGATTTGAGACACAACCTGAAAGCCAGCAACTACAAAGTCGACAGGTGGATAAATCCTTAAAGATGGGAAGAAGCCAGCACAAAAAGGATGAAAACACCCGAAACCAGAACACCTCTCCTCCTACAAGGGATCACAACTCCTCACCAACAAGGGAACAAGTTTGGAGGGAGAACGAGTGTGATGAAATGACAGAATCAGACTTCAGAAGGTGGGTAGTAAGAAACTTCTGTGAACTTAAAGAACATGTTCTAACCAAATGCAAAGAAACTAAGAATCTTGAAAAAAGATTTGACGAAATGCTAACGAGAATGGACAAAATAGAAAGGAATATAAGTGAATTGATGGAGCTGACAAACACAACACGAGAACTTTGTGAAGCATGCACAAGTATCAACAGCCGAATTGACCAAGCAGAAGAAAGGATATCAGAGGTCGAAGATCAACTCAATGAAATAAAATGGGAAGGCAAGACCAGAGAAAAAAGGATAAAAAGGAATGAAAAAAATCTCCAAGAAATATGGGACTATGTGAAAAGACCTAATCTACGTTTGATAGGCGTACTGGAATGCGACGAAGAGAATGAATCCAAGCTGGAAAATACTCTTCAGGATATTATCCAGGAAAACTTCCCCAACCTAGCAAGGCAGGCAAACATTCAAGTCCAGGAAATACAGAGAACACCACAAAGATATTCGTCAAGAAGAGCAACCCCAAGGCACATAATCGTCAGATTCACCAGGGTCGACATGAAGGAGAAAATACTAAGGGCAGCCAGAGAGAAAGGTCGGGTTACCCACAAATGGAAGCCCATCAGACTCACAGCAGATCTCTCAGCAGAAACCCTACAAGCCAGAAGAGAGTGGGGGCCAATATTCAACATCCTTAAAGAAAAGAACTTTCAACCCAGAATCTCCTATCCAGCCAAACTAAGGAGAACTACAAGCCACTGCTCAACGAAATAAGAGAGGACACAAACAGATGGGGAAACATTCCATGTTCATGGTTAGGAAGAATCAATATCGTGAAGATGGCCATACTGCCCAAAGTAATTTACAGATTCAATGCTATCCCCATCAAGCTACCAATGACCTTCTTCGCAGAACTGGAAAAAACCACTGTAAACTTCATATGGAACCAAAAGAGAGCCTGCATAGCAAAGTCAATTCTAAGCAAAAAGAACAAAGCGGGAGGCATCATACTACCGGACTTCAAATTATACTACAAGGCTACAGTAATCAAAACAGCATGGTACTGGTACCAAAAGAGAGATATAGACCAGTGGAACACAACAGAGGTCTCGGAGGCAAAACAACATATCTACAACCATCTGATCTTTGACAAACCAGACAAAAACAAGCAATGGGGAAAGGATTCCCTGTTCAATAAATGGTGTTGGAAAAGCTGGCTAGCCATGTGCAGAAAGCAGAAACTGGACCCCTTCCTGACACCTTACACTAAAATTAACTCCAGATGGATTAAAGACTTAAACATAAGACCTAACACCATAAAAACCCTAGAAGAAAATCTAGGCAAAACCATTCAGGACATAGTTGTAGGCAAAGACTTCATGACCAAAACACCAAAAGCATTGACAACAAAAGCCAAAATAGACAAATGGGACCTAATCAAATTTCACAGCTTCTGCACAGCAAAAGAAACAGTCATTAGAGTGAATCAGCAACTAACAGAATGGGAAAAAATTTTTGCAGTTTACCCATCTGACAAAGGGCTGATATCCAGAATTTACAAAGAACTAAAACAGATTTACAAGAAAAAAACTAAACGCCCATTCAAAAGTGGGCAAAGGATATGAACAGACACTTTACAAAAGAAGACATACAGGAGGCCAACAAACATATGAAGAAATGCTCATCATCACTGGTCATCAGAGAAATGCAAATCAAAACAACATTGAGATACCATCTCACGCCAGTTAGAATGGCAATCATTAAAAAATCTGGAGACAACAGATGCTGGAGAGGATGTGGAGAAATAGGAACACTTTTGCACTGTTGGTGGGAGTGTAAATTAGTTCAACCATTGTGGAAGACAGTGTGGCGATTCCTCAAGGACCTAGAAATAGAAATTCCATTTGACCCAGCAATCCCATTACTGGGTATATATCCAAAGGATTACAAATTGTTCTACTATAAGGACACGTGCAGACAAATGTTCACTGCAGCACTGTTTTTAATAGCAAAGACCTGGAACCAACCCAAATGCCCATCGACGATAGACTGGATAGGGAAAATGTGGCACATATACACCATGGAATATTATGCAGCCATTGAAAACGATGAGTTTGGGTCCTTTGTAGGGACATGGATGAACCTGGAAACCATCATTCTCAGCAAACTGACAGAAGAGCAGAAGATCAAACACTGCATGTTCTCACTCATGGGCGGGTGTTGAACAATGAGAACACATGGACACAGGGAGGGGAGCACTACACACTGGTGTCAGTTGGGGAGAAATAGAGGAGGGACGGTGGGTGGTGAGGTGCTGGGGGGAGATAGCAAGGGGAGAAATGCCAGATGTAGGTGATGGGGAGGAAGGCAGCAAATCACACTGCCACGTGTGTACCTATGCAACAATTTTGCATGTTCTTCACATGTACCCCAAAACCTAAAATGCAATAAAATAAATAAATGGGAAAAAAAATCATTCTATTGTAAAAACACTCCCAAGTATGTTCATTGCGGCACTGTTTACAATAGCAAAGACCTGGAACCAACCCAAATGCCCATCAATGATAGACTGGACAAAGAAAATGTGGCACATATACGCCATGGAATACCATGCAGCCATAAAAGACGATGAGTTCATTTTCCTTGTAGGGACATGGATGAATCTGGAAACCATCATTCTCAGCAAACTGACACAAGATCAGAAAATCAAACATTGCATGATCTCACTCATAGGCTGGTGTTGAATGATGAGAACACATAGACACAGGGAGGAAAGCATCACATACTGGGTTCTGTTGAGGGGGGACTAGTGGATGGACAGTAGGGGGTGGGGAGGTTGGGGAGGGATATCATGGGGAGAAATGCCAGATATCATGGGGAGAAATGCCAGTGACAGGAGGATGGAGGCAGCAAACCATCCTGTCATGTATGTACCTATGCAATAATCCTGCATGATCTGCACATGTACCCCAGAATCTAAGGTATAATATAAAAATAAAAATTAAAAAATTAACCAATTTAAAATACAATTAAGTGGCATTTAGGACATTCACAGTATTGTGAAAACATTACCTATCTAGTTCCAAACAGATTCATCACTCCAAAAGGAAATCTTGCATGCATAAAGGATCCATTCCCCATTTTTCCTTACCTTCAGCCCCTGGCAACCATCAATTTGCTTTCTATTTCTGTGGATTGTCATTTCTGGATATTTCATATAAATGGAATCATACGTTGTGTGATATTTTGTGTCTGGCTTCTTTCACTTAGCATAAGGTTTTTATTCAAATTGTAGAGCAAGTATCAGTTCCTTATTCCTTTTTACGTCTCAACAATGTTCTATTACGTGGATACACCACATTCTGTTTATTTATTCATCAGTTGGTGAACATTCTAATTTATTCCACCATTTGGCTATTGTGAATAGCATGACTATGAACATTTAGGTACAAGTTTTCATTTAAATACCTGATTTAAATTCTTTGAGTGTATACTTTGGGGTGTAATTGCTGGGCCATATGGTAATTCCATGTGTAACTTTCTGAGGAACCATGAAACTGTTTTTTTTCCCCCCATTTATTTATTTTATTGCATTTTAGGTTTTGGGGTCCATGTGAAGAACATGCAAAATTGTTGCATAGGTACACACGTGGCAGTGTGATTTGCTGCCTTCCTCCCCATCACCTACATCTGGCATTTCTCCCCTTGGTATCTCTCCCCAGCTCCCCACCCCCCACCGTCCCTCCCCCATTTCCCCCCAGTAGACCCCAGTGTGTAGTACTTAAATCGTAAGTTTGAATCGAGTTTACTTAGTTATCCACTCAAGTTTCTTCTACAACTGAAATTCTTTGAGTTTGAGAAGATTAAATATGGAAGAAAATTGCTTATACTTCCACTTTATGGGTGTTATTTTTCATTCATGGTAAAATTTTTACTCCAAAATAGTGGTAGAGATCACAAGACAAATAGATGTTTTTCTGATCTTTTTCTTTTTTTTTTTTTCCCCATTTATTTATTTAAGACTTATATGGGGTGGAAAAGCAATAGGAAAATTATATACTGTGATGATTCTGTGAAACTAGTGGGTCAGAAATAAGTGTTTCCAGGCCAGGGCCTGGTGGCACCAGAATGAGCTCTTGGTGGTGGCCAGCTTCGTGTGTTGGGTTTACAT
>NW_022436964.1:22213367-22334859 GCF_009761245.1 Sapajus apella | reverse complement strand
ATGTAAACCCAACACACGAAGCTGGCCACCACCAAGAGCTCATTCTGATGCCACCAGGCCCTGGCCTGGAAACACTTATTTCTGACCCACTAGTTTCACAGAATCATCACAGTATATAATTTTCCTATTGCTTTTCCACCCCATATAACACCTTCTGGGGTTAATCTCTTTTAAAAATTAATTTGAAAAGTCCCTTTTTCCCATTTTCAAAATATTTGTTGACCTGACTGTGGTATTTAAATTGACTGTGGTCTTTTATTTTTTTGCAACGGTGGTATTTGTTGACCTGACTGTGGTATTTTAATTTTTTGCAAAAATTGTAACTGAGAAAATTGTGACAGTGAAAGAGATCTGACCCAACTGACTCCATCTTATTTTCATCCTCCAAACTGCCCTTGTTCATTCCTGGGCAAAAAGGCCAAACTAACTTTTGGGAGGACTTCAGTTTATAGTTTAACTTTGAAATAAAGGTGTTAACAGCTCTTTCCAGAAGTGAATGCCCTTCTTGCTTGGGGACCAGACTGCCTTCGTAAGATGAACAAATTGGCCACAAGATAAGAAATTATGGTTTAGGAGTCATGCAGCGAGAAGCCACATGATTCCAAACTTCCCCAGTTGCTCCTAGAGATGACATCACTATTGTAAAACCTAAGATTGGTGCTTGAAAAATTTCTCAGACCCTAAAATTCTGATGCACCAGCTGGTGCCATCCAGCTCAGTAATCTGGGTAAACCAGTTGTCTAATCCTGTCCAGAAACAGAAGACAGCAAGAAGAACCCACTTTGACCCCTTATGATTTCATTTCCAGCCCAACTAATTAGCACTCCTCATTCTGTGGCCCTCTGCCTGCCAGATTGCCCTTAAAAGCCTCCAATTTCTGAATTGTCTGTCTCCTATTTATCTGGCTGTGCATGAATTAAGCTCTTTGTCTATTGCAGTTCATTTGTCTTAATAAATGGAGTCTATCTGAGCAGCAGGCAAAATGAACCCATTAGGCAGTTACAGTGTGACTTGAACAATGTACCTACTCAAATGTATCTACCGTTAAATGCTTTGAGTCTCTAGCTCTTATTTTCTACTAATTCCACAGAAGCCAGGTTTGTTGAAAGACCTATCTTCTTTCAATGAAAAACAATAGAAACCAAATACTCTGGGTCGAGTCAGGATAGAAAAATTCAAAGCTCAGCCCCTATATCCTGTATCAGGTATCTAATAATTCTTTCCTCCTCCAATTTTCTCTTGGCTTACAGCTGTTGTTAGGTAATCTGACCCTATGTAAGGGTTCAAAGATGAAGTTGTGTAAGTGGCAAAATGCAGAGACTTATAGGTGTGCCCTCTTGGGAGAGATTTTAGCAAATAAATGTGTGGCTTTTGTCTCCTATTGTTATTGAAGCTAAGCATTTCTGCTCTATTGGTACCGCTGTGAAGTACAATGTTTGGTTTCCATTTCATCTATGAGCTATAAACTCCCTGATGAACCTCATTATACTCAAACTTGTATTTCTGTGCCTAAGGAAGGCCCTGGAACATAGGAAGGCTTATTTCCTTTCAGACTAGAACAATTTACTTCAGTTTTGTTGTTTGTTCTCTCTGTTTTACCACAGATATGATGGAATAAATTCTCTTATTTTTTTTTATCTGAAACTGTTATTTCACCTTCAATAATGAAAGATATTTTTGCTGAATTCCAAGTAGACAAGCTTTTCCCTTGTACTTTAAAGATATTATTTCACTTTCTTCTGACTCCCCTTCTTTTGCTTCTTATGAGAAGGTAGCCATTATTTTAGTTGTTTCCCTGTATTCAATGTGTCATTTTTCTTTGCCTTTAAATATTTTTCTTCCATAGCTTTATTATGATGTAAATAGGAGTGTTTTTTCTACTTCTTCCTAAGCGTTGTAAATTTGTAACTATATGTTTCATGCCAAGTTTAGGGAATTTGAGCAATGCTTTTTCCTCTCAATTCTCTCTTCTTTCAGTTCTCCAATTTTGAATTGTCACATAGATCAATAGGCTCTGTTAATTAAAATTTTTTTCTCTGTGTTCTTCAAATCAGATAATTTCTACCGACTTTTAAGTCCATTGTTTCTTTCCTCCATCATTCCATTTTGTTCTTAAGTTAATTTTTTATTTCAGCTTTTTTGTTTTTTTGAGACGGAGTCTCACTCTATCGCCCAGGCTTGAGTGCAGTGGCGAGATATTGGCTCACTGCAACCTGGGCCTCCCGGATTTAAGCAATTCCCCTGCCTCAACCTCCTGAGTAGCTGGGACTACAGGCATATGCCACCACACCTGGCTAATTTTTGTATTTTTAGTAGAGACAGGGTTTCACCATATTGATCAGGCTGGCCTTGAACTCCTGACCTTGTGATCCACCCGCCTCGGCCTCCGAAAGTTCCGGGATTACAGGCATAAGCCACAAGGCCTGGCCAAAGGATATTATGTTATATATAATCTTTCAGGATTTTTTCTTTCTTTCTTTTTTTTTTTTTTGAGATGGAGTTTTACTCTCGTTGCCCAGGCTGGAGTGCAAATGGCGTGATCTCGGCCTACTGCAACCTCCACCTCCTGGATTCAAGTGATTCTGCTGCCTCAGCCTCCTAAGTAGCTAGGATTACAGGCATGTACCTTATGCCTGGCTAGTTTTGTATTTTTAGTAGATATGGGGTTTCTCCATGTTGGTCGGGCTGGTCTTGAACTCTCGACCTCAGGTTAACCACCTGCCTTGGCCTCCCAAAGTGCTGGGATTACAGGCATGAGCCACTGCACCTGGCTCAGCTGTTTTGTTTTTCAGTTCTAGAATTTTTATTTGAGCTTTAAAAAAATAATCTCTTTTCTTCTGCTGAAATTTTCCATCTTTTATTAGTTGTGAGCATATTTTCCTTTTTACCACTGAGTATCATTTTAATATATGCTTTAAGATAATTGTTAGCTAATTCCAACATCTGGGTCATCCTAGCTTGTTTTCTGTTGATCTTTCTCTTACGAATTTGTCATGTTTTCCTGCTTTGTTAAATGTTGTGTAATTTTTTTTTCAGACATAGTCTTGCCATATTGCCCAGGCTGGAGTGCAATGGCACAATCTTAGCTCACTGCAACCCCCGCCTTCTGGGTTCAAGCAATTCTCTTGCCTCAGCCTCCCAAGTAGCTGGGATTACAGGAGCCTGCCATCATGCCTGGCTAATTTTTATAGTTTCATAGATATGAGATTTTACCGTGTTGGCCAGGCTGGTCTTAAAGTCCTGACCTCAGGTGATCTACCCGCCTCAGCCTCCCAAAGTGCTGGGATTACAGGAGTGAGTCACTGTGCCCAGCCTGAATGTTGTGTAATTTTGGACTGCATCTTCAACATTGTGAATGATGTGTTGTAGAAGTTCCAGAATCTGAATGTTCCTCTGAATAATATTGATTTTAAAGCATATATTTCACTTTTATAGAATCAAACTGTAACACTGTATCTCCATTGTTATGAGTGTAGCTGAAATTTTATTTCAATTCTTAACTTTAACTGATCCGCTTTGAGTCTTTCCCCAATAGTCATATTCAAGGACCACTCAGAGATTTGGGAAAATTTTGTACCTAGACTTTGAGACCCATTCTTTGGCTTTCTCCTTTCTGGGAGTTCCTTCTTCACTTTCCAGTGGATCTAGTTCCCCAAAAACAAATTTTTCTCAGATTCTTAAGCCAGTAAAACTAGGATTTTCTATCAGAGTTTTAGCTACCCCACATGGCAAAAACCCACGCACACGAAATGGAAGTTGATCTTTGTTCTTTTCTGCCCAGCATTAACTTCCCTCAGTATGGATCTGTTTTTGCTCTCTATTTGGTACCTTCAGGTATTGGTTTTGGCAGATGAAAAAAAGTCAGTAAACTTGAAGAGAGACTGAGAGACTGTGCTATCTCATGAACAGAGAGAAAAATAATGAGAAAAATGTGTCAGATCCTCAGAGAAATGTGGGGCACCATTAACTGTATAGACATAAGAGTAATGGGTATACTATAAGGAAAGGAGACAGAAAAAGAGCAGAAAAAGTATTCAAAGAATTCATCGTCTAAGAGTACCCAAATTTCATAAAAATTATTATTCTACATATCTAAGAAGCTCAATGAATTCTAAGTGAGATAGATGCAAAGAAATCCACACACAGCACATTGCTGTAGAAATGTTTAAAGCCAAAGCCAAAGCAAAAATGCTGGAAGCTTAAGAGAAAAAGGACTGAGCAGATATAATGGAATGCCAGTAATGCTCACAGCTGAATTCTCATCAGAACCAGTGAATGTCATAAGGCAGGGAGGTAACATTTTGAAGGTACTGAAAGACAAAAAGTCAATCAAGAAATTTATGTCCAGTAAAACTATCTTTCAAAAAAAAGGCAATATCTCAAAAAAATATGCAAATAGCCAATCATACATGAAAAGAGTCAACATCATTATCTAATAGGAAATGCAAATCAAAACCACAGTGAGATATCGCTTCATACATGATAGGATGGTTAAAATGTAAAAGAGACATAATAACAAGTATTGAAAAAGAATACACTCGAGAAATGAAAGCAATGCATTCAAAAAGATACATGTGAGTGTTCATAGCATCATTATTCAAAACAACAAAAAAAGAGGATACAACTTATGTGTCCTCCAGTTGGTAAATGGATAAACAAAACATGGTATATCTATACAATGGAATATTATTTGAGAATATAAAGCAATGAAGTACTGGTATATACTGCAACATGGAGGAACCTGTAAAACATTATATTAAGTGAAAGAAGCAAGATACAAAAGATTACATATCAGTGATCCTTTTTTGTGAGTCCATTTATATGAAAGGTCCAGGATAGGCAAACCTAAAGAGACGAAAAGCAGATTCGTGGTTGCCAGGGTCCGGGGTAGAATGAAAGGAGGGAAAGGGAGGAATGGCTAATGGTTATGGCATTTCATCTGGGGTCATGAAAGTATTCCAATATTCTGGCGAAAGTTACACAACTGTGTCAATATAGTAAACACCATCAATCTGTTCACTTTTAAGTGAGTGAATTGTGTGTATGTGAATTATTAATATATTTCAACAAAGCTATTTTTTTAACTAATTTTTAAAAGCAACCATAACAGCCACCTGCATATCTGATTTCTAAACTTAAATGCTGGTGCAGTGTCTCTTCTTCATTCTCCTCGGCCTAGGTCTTGTGAGAATGACCTCTCTGTATCACTTGTCATCACATTTTGTGGCAACAGCAGGAGCTAAATTTATTTTGTGGTTATATTTTCATCCCTCAAATTGTCACACCTATATTTCAAGCTCTCCAAAAATGGTAATTCTATGATAATCCTTCATAACCATTAGCACAAAATTAAAACATTTATTTTAGGTTTTTCTACTGTGCCTACTAGAAATTTAGACTACTATTATAGCTATCTTTTCAAGAAAGCACAAAATCTTCCTATTGGAACCATGTAAGGCATTGTATTTTAATACCTTTGAATATTATTGTTATTTTGGGGAAACTGGAAACATCGGACTGGATATCAAGAGACCTGCTTTCTAGGCCAATCTCTGTCCCTTGCTAGGACAGAGGGGAGCCAGCATTCTTCATCTGATGTACATTCTTAAAAATTAGGGAGTTTTTGATAATTTGTGGTTATGACAGTTGTTAATATGATGAAATATATTGAAGGAGATATGTAAAATCAAGTGTCCATTTACTCAATACTAGATTGTAACATTAGTGGCTGCACCCAAAGGGTGGCATACATACATATGTATATATAGTTTATTATAATTTAAGTTCTGTGATACATGTGCAGAACATGCAGATTTGTTACATGGGTATACATTTGCCATGGTGGTTTGCTGCATCCATCACCCTGTCATGTACATTAGGTATTTCTCCTAATGCTATCCCTCCTCTAGCCCCCCACTCCCTGATAGGCCCCAGTGTGTGATGTTCCCATCCCTGTGTCCATGTGTTCTCATTGTTCAACTCCCATTTATGAGTGAGAACATGTGGTGTTTGTTTTTCCGTTCCTGTGTCAATTTGCTGAGAATGATGGTTTCCAGTTTCATCCATGTCCCTGCAAAGGACATGAACTCCTCCTGTTTTATGGATGCATAGTATTCCATGGTATATATGTGCCACATTTTCTTTATCCAGTCCATCATTGATGGGCATTTGGCTTGGTTCCAAGTCTTTGCTATTGTGAACAGTGCTGCAGTAAACATATATGTGCATGTGCCTTTATAATAGAATGATTTATAATCCTTTGGGTATATACCCAATAATGGGATTGGGTCAAATGGTATTTCTATTTCTAGGTCCTTGAGGAATCACCACACTGTCTTCCACAATGGTTGAACTAATTTACAGTCAGTGTGGCATATTTTTATGTGAGTGCTTTCCACAAGCCAATGGCATAGACCCACAACTGACCTGGCTCCATCCTCTAGCCCCACTCTTAGAGGAGAAAGGCTCTAGCCAAGACCATTCCAGAAGATTAACAACTGTTTTGGGTCTCTCTCCCAGATATAAGAAACATGGTGACATTTCTGCCTCCAAAGGTTTTCTCATCTAAAATGTAAGTGTGGGAGGTAAAGGCCTTAAGGCATCATTCAATACTAGTATCTTATAATTCTATTTCAGCATAAACATCTTTAATTTCTAATTTTTTCTCATGAAGACACCATCATGACCTCTTATTTATATCTTTTGGACTCCAAATACTTCATTTTAGAGATTTAGTGCTCTGAAGGCTCAAAGAGGCACCTTGTGAAAAGCCATATTTGTATCTTTACATCCACCATGACTTATACTAAATTATAAAAAATGTGAAATGTCTCCACAGACAGATAAAAAATGATCTCTTTTGACAAGTGTGTGGTGGCTCAATGCCTGTAATTCCAGCACTATAAGAGGCCAAGGTGGGCAGATCGCTTAAACTCAGGAGTTCAAGACAAGCCTCGTGACTTGGTAAAATGCTGTCTCTACCAAAAAACAAACAAACAAAAAAAAAAACAAAAAAACTTCGTCCAAAATGGCCAAATAGGAACAGTTCCAGATCACAGGTCCCAGTGAGAGAGACACAGAAGGTGAGTGAGCTCCACACTTCCAGCTGAGGTACCAGGTTCATTTCAATGGGTTGGACAGTGGGTGTAGCTGAAGGAAGGCGAACTGAGGCAGGGCGGGGCACTGCCCCACCCAGGAAGTGCAACTGACCTGAGGTTGGGGACTTTACCCTCTCGGCACTCAGGTTTAGGTAATGCACTTCTCCCATGGCCTGTGCAACCCACAGTCCAGGACAATGACACCAGGCTGAAAAGTGCCATGAGTTACTAACACAGATCTGAGCAACAGCTCTGGCTGGGCCAGCGCCACGAGTTGTTGGCACAGATCTGGGCAGAAGTTTTGACTAGCGCTGAGAGCACCTGCAGGATGGATCTACCCACCCCCCAGGGAGAGCTGAAAGCAGGGAGACAGGTGATATGGCTTGGCAAGTCCCACCCCCACAAAGATCAGCAAACTGAAGCCCTCTAGCTTGAGAGTTTTGCAGCCAGAACATAAGTTCAAGCTTGACCTGGGATGATTGAGCTTGTTGGGGAAAAGGGCATCTACCATTGCAATGGCGGGTCTAATCTCACCTGTGTAAACACAAGCCAGAGGAAGCCTACACACCAGCTGGGCTGAGTCCAAGGCAGCCCAGCAGTGCTTCTACAGGCAGACAAGGGACAGACTGCCTCCTCAAGCAGCTCCCTGACCCCTGAATAACCAAAAAACATCTCATACAGGAGAGCTCTGGCTGACATCTTGCAGGCACCCTTCTGGGATGAAGCTACCAGAGGAAAGATTGAGCAGCAGACCTCGCTCTTACACAGCCCCCGCAGGTGATTTCCAGGCAAGCACAGTCTGGAGTGGACCTCCAGCAGTCCCAGAGCAGAGGGGCCTGACTGTTAGAAGGAAAACTAAAAAACAAAAACAAATAGCTTCAACATCAACAGAAAAGATATCCACTGAGAGACACCATCTGAAATCACCAACTTCAAAGATCAAACGTAGATAAATCCATGAAGATGTGAAGAAACCAGAGCAAAAATGATCAAATCATCAAAGACCAGAATGCTTTTCCTCCTCCAAGGGATCACATATGCACACCAGCAAGGGAACAAAACAGGATGTAGAATGAGTTTGACAAATTGACAGAAGCAGGCTTCAGAAGGTGGGTAATAGCCAATTTTTCTGAGCTAAAGGAATATGTTCTAACCCAATGCAAAGAAACTAAAAACCTTGAAAAAAAGCTGGATGAATTGCTAACAAGAATAACCAGCTTAGAGAAGAACAAAAACTACTTGATGGAGCTGAAAAACTCAGTACGAGAACTTCACGAAGCATATACAACTTTCAGTAGCCAAATCAACCAAGCAGAAGAAAGGATATCAGAGATTGAAGATCAACTCAATTAAATAAAGCAAAAAGGCAAGAATAGAGAACAAAAAGTGAAAAGAAATAAACAAAGCCTTTAAGAAATATGGGATTATGAGAAAAGACCTAATCTATGCTTGATGGGTGTACCTGAATGTGACCAAGAGAATGCATTCAAGCTGGAAAACACTCTTCAGGATATTATCGAGGAGAACTTCCCCAACCTAGCCAGGAAGGCCAACATTCAGTCCAGGAAATACAGAGAACACCACAGAGATACTCCTAAGAAGAGCAACCCCAAGGCACATAATCTTCAGATTCGCCAGGGTTGAAATGAAGGAAGAAATGCTAAGGGCAGCCAGTGAGAAAGGTCAGCTTACCCACAAAGGGAAGCCCATCAGACTCACAGTAGATCTCTTGGCAGAAACGCTACAAGCCAGAAGACAGTGGGGGCCAATATTCAACATCCTTAAACAAAAGAACTTTCAACCCAGAATTTCATGCCCAGCCAAACTAAGCTTTAAAAGTGAAGAAGAAATAAAATCCTTTACAGACAAGCAATTGCTGAGAGACAGTGTTGCCAGCAGACCTGCCTTATAAGAGCTCCTGAAGGAAGCACTAAACACAGAAAGGAACAGCCAGTACCAGCCACTCCAAAAACGTACCAAATGGTAAACACCAACGATACAATGAAGAAACGGCATTAGCTAACAGGCAAAACAACCAGCTAGCATCAAAATGGCAGGTTTAAATTCATACATAACCACATTAACCTTAAATGTAAATGGGCTAAATGCCCCAATCAAAAGACACACTGGCAAATTGGGTAAAAATTCAAGACCCATTGGTATGCTGTATTAAGGAAACCCATCTCATATGCAAGGACACACATAGGCTCAAAATAAAGGGATAGAGGAAGATTTACCAAGCAAATGGAGAGCAAAAAAAAGCAGGAGTTGCAATCCTAGTCTCTGATAAAATGGACTTTAAACCAACAAAGGTCAAAAGAGACAAAGAAGGGTACTACATAATGGTAAAAGGATCAATGCAACAAGAAGAGCTAACGATCCTAAATATATATGAACCCAATACAGGAGCACCCAGATACATAAAGCAAGTTCTTCATGACCTACAAAGAGACTTAGACTCCCACACAATAATAGCGGGGGACTTTAACACTCCACTGTCAATATTAGACAGATCAACGAGACAGAAAATTAACAAGGATATCCAGGTCCTGGACCAAGCAAACCTAATAGACATTTACAGAACTCTCCACTCCAAATCCACAGAATATACATTCTTCTCAGCACCACATCACCGCTACTCTAAAATTGACCACATAATTGGAAGTAAATCACTCCTCAGCAAATGCAAAAGGATGGAAATCATAACAAACAGTCTCTCAGACCACAGTGCAATCAAATTAGAACTTAGGATTAAGAAACTAACTCAGAACTGCACTGCTTCATGGAAACTGAACAACTGTCTCCAGAATGTTGACTGGATAAACAATACAATGAAGCCAGAAATAAAGATGTTCTTTGAAACCAATGAGAAAGAAGACACAACATACCAGAATCTCTGGGACACATTTAAATCAGGGTCTAGAGGGAAATTTACAGCAATAAGTGCCCACATGAGAAGCAAGGAAAGATCTAAAATTGATACCCTATCATCAAAATTGAAAGAGCTAGAGGAACAAGATCAAAAAAACTCAAAAGCTAGCAGAAGACAAGAAATAACTAAGAACAGAGCAGAACTGAAGGAGACAGAGACTCAAAAAACCCTTCAAAAAATCAATAAATCCTGGAACTGGTTTTTTGGAAAGATCAACAAAATAGACCACTAGCCAGACTAATAGCGAAAAGAGAGAAGAACTGAAAAGATGCAATTAAAAACGATAAAGGAGATAGCACCACCAATTTACCATCAGAGATTACTACAAACAACTCTATGCACATAAACCAGTAAACCTGGAAGAAATGGATAAATTCTTGGACACTTGCCCCATCCCAAGATGAAACCACAAAGAAGTTGAAACCCTGAATAGACCAACAACAAGGGCTGAAGTTGAGGCAGCATTTAATAGCCTACCAAAAAAAGTCCAGGTCCAGATGGGTTTACAGCCAAATTCTACCAGACGTACAAAGAGGAGCTGGTATTATGTTTTCTGAAATATTCCAAACATAAAAAAAGAGGGAATCCTCCCTAACTCATTTTATGATACCCCAACATCATCCTGATACCAAAACCTGGCAGAGACACTAATAAAAAAGAAAACTTCAGGCCAATATCCGTAATGAACATCAATGCAAAAATCTTCAATAAAATCCTGGTAAACTGAATGCAACAGCACATCAGAAAGCTTACCATGATCAAATAGGCTGCTTCCTGGGGCTGCAAGGCTGGTTCAACATACACAAGTTGATAAACGTAATCAACCACTTAAACAGAACCAAAGGCAGAAACCACATGATTATCTCAATAGATGCAGAGAAGGCCTTTGACAGAATTCAACAGCCCTTTATGATAAAAGCCCTCAATACACTAGGTATCAGTGGAATGTATCTCAAAATAATAAAAGCTATTTATGACAAACCCACAGCCAGTATCATACTGAACAGGCAAAAACCGGAAGCATTCCCTATGAAATCTGGCACTAGGCAAGGATGCCATCTCTCACCACTCCTATTCAATACAGTATTGGAAGTTCTAGCCAGGGCAATCAGACAAGAAAAAGAAATATAGGGTATTCAATTAGGAAAAGAGGAAGTCAAATTGTCTTTATTTGCAGATGACATAATTGTATAGTTTGAAGACCCCATCGTCTCAGCCCAAAATCTTAAACTGATAAGCAACTTCAGCAGAGTCTCAGGATACAAAATCAATGTGCAGAAATCACAAGCATTCCTATACACCAATATCAGACAAAGAGAGAGCTAAATTATGAGTGAACTCCCATTTGCAATTGCTACAAAGAGAATAAACTACCTAGGAATACAACTAACAAAGGATGTAAAGTACCCCTTCAAGGAGAACTACAAACCACTGCTCAAGGAAATAAGAGAGGACACAAACAGATGAAAAAATGTTCCATGCTCACGGTTAGGAAGAATCAATAGTGAAAATGGCCATACTGCCCAAAGTAATTTATAGATTCAATGCTATCCGCATCAAGCTACCAATGACCTTCTTCACAGAACTGGAAAAAACCACTTTAAACTTCATATGGAACCAAAAGAGAGCCCGCATAGCCAAGACAATACTAAGCAAAAAGAACAAAGTTGGAGTGATCGCTCTACCTGACTCCAAACTATACTCCAAGGCTACAGTAATCAAAACAGCATGGTACTGGTACCAAAAGAGAGATATAGACCAGTAGAACAGAACAGAAGCCTCGGAGGCAATGCCACACATCTACAACCATCTGATCTTTGACAAATCAGACAAAAACAAGCAATGGGGAAAGGATTCCCTGTTTAATAAATGGTGTTGGGAAAACTGGCTAGCCATGTGCAAGAAAGCAGAAACTGGACCCCTTCCTGACACCTTACACTAAAATTATCTCTAGATGGATTAAAGATTTAAACGTAAGACCTAATGCCATATAAACCCTAGAAGAAAACCTAGGCAATACCATTCAGGACATAGGCATAGGCAAGGACTTCATGACTAAAACACCAAAAGCAATGGCAACAAAAGCCAAAATAGACAAATGGGATCTAATTAAACTTAAGAGTTTCTGCACAACAAAAGAAACAATCATTAGAGTGAACCAGCAACCAATAGAATGGGAAAAAAATTTTGCAATCTACGAATCTACAAAGAACTAAACAGGTTTACAAGAAAACAAACAAACAAATGCATTCAGAAGTGGGTGAAGGACATGAACAGACATTTTTCAAATGAAGACATATCTGAGGCCAACAAACATATGAAAAAAATGCTCATCATCACTGGTCATTAGAGAAATGCAAATCAAAACCACATTAAGATACCATCTCACACCAGTTAGAATGACAATCATTAAAAAATCTGGAGACAACAGATACTGGAGTGGATGTGGAGAAATAGGAACACTTTTACAATGTTGGTGGGAGTGTAAATTGATTCAACCATTGTGGAAGACAGTGTGGCGATACCTCAGGGACTTAGAAATAGAAATTTCATTTGATCCAGCAATCTCATTACTAGGTTTACCCAAAGGATTATAAATGGTTCTATTATAAAGACACACGCACATGTATGTTCATTTTGGCACTGTTTACAATAGCAAAGACCTGGAGCCAACCCAAATGCCCATCAGTGATAGACTGGACAAAGAAAATGTGGGATAAATGCACCATGGAATACTATGCAGCCACAAAAAACAATGAGTTTTTGTCCTTTGTAGTGACATGGATGAATCTGGAAACCATCATTCTTAGCAAACTGACGCAAGAACAGAAAACCAAACACCACATGTTCTCACTCTTAGGTGGGTGTTGAACAATGAGAACACATGGGCACAGTGAGGGGAACATCACACACTGGGGACTGTTGGGGGCTGGGGGGCTGGGGGAGGGACAGTGGGGGATGGGGAGGTTGGGGAGGGATAACACTGGGAGAAATGCCTGGTGTAGGTGACGGGGGAATGGAGATGGCAAACCACCATGGCTTGTGTGTACCTATGCAACAATCCTGCAAGATCTGCACATGTATCCCAGAACTTAAAGTACAAAAAAAAAAAAAAAATTAGCTGGGTGTGGTGGCTGTAGTCCCAGCACTCAGAAGGCTGAAGTGGGAGGATTGCTTGAGCTGGGGAGGTGGAGCTTACACTGAGCCTAGATTGCACCACTGCACTACAGCCTGGGCAACAGAGTGAGACCTTGTCTCAAGTAATAATAATAATAATAATCTGTTCCAGCTTCCGTGTGAAGTATGAAGGTATCCTCAATAGGACCAGCAGCCAGGGTTTCTGTCTTCCAAAGAATATCTAATTCCTATGCTTATGTAGGAACATAATTTTTCTGAGTACAGGCCTATGTTTGTGATTTGAATTAGGCTGTCACTAAGTGAAGGATTAAAAGTTTTTTTGCATGATGCTTCTGTTCTGAGAAGTATCCTTTCTAGAAATCCCATTTAACACTTCCTGTCAGCAACTAGTTAATTTTTCCTCCATATCTGACTTCCTCATATAATCAGTTTCTATTGTGCCCTAGTTGCTGACAGAAGCTTGACTGAGACAAAAATCTCTAGAACGTGTCTGTGTTCATCAACCCAAGGCATACCAAGCAAGTGCTGGGTGAAAGATGTAGGAAAGATTTGTTGAGTGCCTATTCAGTGCCAGGTACATTTTGCATACATTAAATCATTATATATAAAACATTTTCATAATTTATGTAACGTTCCTATGAGGGATTCTATCATTTCTATTTTACAGATAAGGAAAACTGAGGCTTGGTTAAGTTATTTAACTAAGATAACACTACTAATAGATGGGGGAAGCCTGGTTTAAACACAAATGTGTTCAATTGTACTGCATCTTACTGATTGTACTCATTTGTTAACATTCCTGCCAAAAGTTTAATAGTAGATCACTCTCAAGTTAGTAATTGATGTTCAATTAATTGGTGTTCGATTCTGCTTTTCTAAAGCAGAATTTCTCTAGGCATTCAAACAGAGAGAATAAAATCCATGAAGGCGCAAAAAGGGCCAGTGATGGTACCCAGAACTAAAAAGAGCTGTGCTGCTGAGGTTGCCAGCATCTGTTTGTGAATGTTCCTGCCACTTATTGAAACCACTGCTGCTGTTACCTTTCAGGAGGCTGAGAATTTGCACATTTACTGAACCTGCAAGAACTTGGGAGCCCATAGTACCCTTGATGCCACTGGACTCCCTGCTGAGACTTCTGAATTCTATGGCTCTCTGTGACTACTGCTGGATCCAGAAACAGAAAATGGGAAAAAATAGCTTCTCTCTTCCTCTTGCCTTCTGGTCTTTCTCCAAGACCTGCCTTTGGAAAAAATCTAACTGGAAGCCACCTAGTTAGGAAACTTGGGAACCTAGTTTGTGAATTTTTAGCACCTTGCAATATAGAGAATATTAAAGGGCAGGAATTAAAGCTAAAAGTTACCTTTCCCAGGGAGCTGTATTGTAGTTACTTGTTTTGTTATGTTTTGTGACAAAGTCTTATTCTGTCACTCAGTCTGGAGTGCAGTGGTACAATCATGGCTCACTGCAGCCCTGACTTCCTGGGTTCAAGTGATCCTCAGGCTTCAGCCTCCTGAGTAGCTGGGACTACAGACGTGTGCCACCAAGACTGACTAATTAAAAAAAATTTTTTTTTGTAGAGACAGTCCCACTATGTTTCTTAGCCTGATCTTGAACTCCAGGGGGTGAGAAGCATTCCCTCTTTTCATATAAACTCTTTTTTGAGTCAGTGTCCCAGGGATGGGTGACTGGGTCTCCATCTTTGACTTACTTAAGCAGAAAATGAATTTGTTGGAAGGATATTGAGCAATTCACAGAGCTACAAGAATCCTGGAGAGTCTAATTTAGGAAACAACAGGATCTGGTAATAAGGATGGAATAGGGACTCTGCAAAGCAGTCCTGCTCAGAGGAATTCATATTATTTTTCATTTTTAAATATCTACTGAAGATTCAACATTTAAAGAAAGAAAATGAATCAGTCAACCTTGGGAAGGCCTGCACCTTCAATAGGAGAGGTCATTTGGCAAAGTTAAATAGGGATCTGTCACCCAACGATACAGAAATTGTTCTTGGGCAGCAAACACATGAACAAAACCAGCTACCCCTGCAGTCCCTGCTGCCAGGTATTGTTCTTTAGTTTCTTCCCTCCACCATTTAGAATATAGCTCATTCTATATTCCTCTGGGATAATGGCTTCCATTCTTCCTTCTGGAGAATTGCAATCTTACTCTTGTACCTAGCCTGGTGGCCTGGAGCTTGGTAACCCACTCTGGACAGGTCTTCTGAGTCTCAGACCTGGTATCTACATACTTGGTGAATCATCTAGTTACTTTAGCTTGAAATTTTTGAGAGTAATAATTAAGAGGAGGTTTTGCTTAAATGTAAACAGAAGTTTTAATGAACTTTGAACTCGTTTCTTCAATCTGATGAAATTTCTTGGTACCCTCTGCATCCTGGACAGCTACCCAAGTGACCTTCTGTTACTTGCAATCTCTTCTGATTTCCATGAAAAGTGAATTAAAAGACATGACATTATTTTCCCACTTGGTCTACATCTTTCTTTCCCTTCTTTCTTCCTCCCAAAGTCTGGCCCATTTCATTCTCCTGACGGGTCTAAGCTTCATAGTAAATATCACTGTGGCTCCCACTTATTGAGCACTTACTATGTTGAGCACCTACTATGTGCCTAGGCCTTTATACACAATGTTTTATTTAATCCAGACCAGAACCCCAAAAAGTTCTCATTACAAAGATAGGAGAATTAAGGCTCACATATCTAGTTAGTGATGAAGTTCATATTTGTGCCCACGTCAGCCTGATTCCAAAACTTGCATTCATTTCATAGAAGTATGGGATCTGTATTACCTCCAGTATGGGTACAGGAGGTGCAAGAGAGGTCAGAGTCTACTTGGACTTCTTTCCAAGTCTTTGTTTCAAAATAACACTTTAGACAAAACAGGATGTAAAAATATACACAGAATGGAAATCCCCACCTTTATGATTGCTTTATTCTCAGCCTTTCAGGATTAACTTACTGGTATGATTTGGCTGTGTCTCCATCCAAATTTCATCTTGAGTTGTAGTTTCCGTAATCCCCACATGTCTTAGGAGAGACCTGATGGGAGGTAATTGAATCATGGGGGCAGGGTTTTCCCATGCTGTTTTTATGATAGTGAATAAGTGAATAAGACAGTTTTATAAAGAGCAGTTTTCCTGCACATGCTCTCTTGCCTGTCACGACGTAAGATATGCCTTTTCTCCTCCTTCACCATCCACCATGGTTGTGAGGCCTCCGCAGCTATGTGGAACTGTGAGTCTATTTAAACCTCTTTTTCCTTCCTTCCTTCCTTCCTTCCTTCCTTCCTTCCTTCCTTCCTTCCTTCCTGCCTGCCTGCCTGCCTGCCCCAGATGAAAGTATTTTCCTGCCACTCAGCTCCTGCTCCTTGTTTCATAGTCTAGTGAATAGCACCACCATCCACTCCATTGCTCAAATCACCTATGCAGTTTCCTTGGCTTTTTATTTTCCCTCACTGTTCTCTATCCCCCCCCATTCCCCAATCTAATCAATGGCCAAATCCTGTCAACTCTATCATCCAAATATCTCTGGAATCTACATGCTTCTTTCCATCAGGAACTAATCTGAGCTTTCAGGTGTTAGTTCAGCTGGTTAAAAATGAGCCAAGGCCGGGTGTGGTGGTTCATGCCTGTAATCCCAGCACTTTGGAAGGCTGAGACGGGCAAATCACTTGAGGTCAGGAGTTCAAGACCAGCCTGCTCAACATGGTGAAACCCTGTCTCTACTAAAAATACAAAAACTAGCCGAGCATGGTGGTGGGTGCCTGCAATCCAAGCTACTCAAGAGGCTGAAGCAGAGAATCGCTCGAACCCGGGAGGTGGATATTGCAGTGAGCCGAGATTGCGCCACTGCACTCCAGCCTGGGCGACAGAGTGAAACTCCACCTCAAAAAAAAAAAAAAATGCCAGAATGAAAGTAGCAGTCAAACCTTGATTCCCCTTTTTTTTATTCCCCCCTATGGAACAGTGTGTTGGTAGAGTCAACTCATTGTTTAGGGATCTCCAACCAGAAGGCTCCTGTGGTTTTATGGACCTTGGAGCCGGAAGTGAGGAACAGTGGGAGGGCTAGAAGTAGAAAATACCGAGTACTGAGTCAGAGTGGGAAAAGTGCCTTCAAGTTTCCCTGAAAAGGAGAGGGCTTCTAAATGGAGATGCATGGGCCATGAATGCAGCTATACATAAGAGCACAACTGGCCAGGGGGCCTGAGTCCTTGACTGCAACTCTCTTCAGACACTACAATGCATTGACTCTGCACCAAGTCTGGTGTGGAAAGGGCAGCTTTTCCTATGAGGCCTTCCAGGTAAAGCCTTTGTAATTGCCTGTGGCAGGGCCTGAAATATCACACACGTGATTTTAGCCAGGAGTTATACTTCTCACTCCTGAACCCCAGTTCTGCCATCTGAGACCAGGCCAGCATTCTCTCTTACCTCCAGAATTACAGCAGCCTCCTCACTGGTCTCCTTGGAGCCAGTCTTTGCCATCCTCCAATCTGTTTTCCATAAAGCAGCCAGAGGGATTGTTGTAAAACACAAATGTGACCTAATCATGCCTGTATCAGTCAGGTCCTGAAAGGAAATAGGCTTTAATTCAGATGGTTCAAATGAAAAGCTTTGATGAAAGTGCTACTTATGGAGGTATGGGCAGAATTAAAGACTAGAAACAGGGGAAGCCATATTCATCTTTAGGCCTGAAGAGACAAGAAATATTCAGTGAAAGCTGGAGCCACAAAGGGGATGCCTGGCAGGACCTGTGTTCAAGGAGGGATACACTTACTATCAGAGGTGTAGCAATGAAGCAAAGGGTCCCAGGGAATAGGCACTGCATTGGCTGAACCCATATGGAAGCCAGTAGGCAAGGGAGAGTGGGCGACAAACCCTATGGGGATCTGATTTCCAGGGCAGAAGAGGAAAAAGGCAGAGAATCTGGAGGTACGGGAAACAAAAGAACCAGTGCAACTCTTCTGCTTAACATCCACCCATATCTTCACGTTGCATATAGGGTAAAGTGCAAACTTCTAGATTTGGCTTCCAAAGCCTTCCTGATCTGGGCTGAGCCTTTCTCAGCAGTTTGTATCACATCATCCTGAGCTCTTGCTCTGTACTTCCGCCACACTCAACTTACTTTGGTTCTCTCCCATCCAAGCCTTTGTAAGTGTTATTCTCTATCCCAGACATATTTTCTCCACCTGCCCTCCCTTTAATCTGTATACATCTTTCTCACTTTTCAGATCTCAATTTAATTGTTACTGTCTGCTGGAATTCTGTTGTCACATGGCCCTGACTGAGCTTAGTGTTTTCTCATGGGTTTCAATATCCTTCTTCCACATCAAAGCCTCCAATAAATTTCCTGTCACTCTCACTGTACTGTAAGCTTTGCAGAGCACAGATTTTGTATCCATCATATTCACTGTTGTGTCGCCAAGTGTGCCTGGTACTAGGAACTACTTAAATATATATTAAATGAATGGGAACTTGTATATTTCATGTACTTGTCATTCATTGTTTTTTTCCATTGATTTCCTCCTATTCCTATGTTATGCCGAGATATTATTAGGTGAGCTAGATGAATTTTAGCAATAACTTTTCAGTAAGTATTGATATAATTATGTAGTTTATCTTCCTTAATTTGCTGTTGTAATGAGTGATGTTAAGTGATTGATTTTAGATCATACATTTGCATTCATAAAATATATACAACTTAGTAATAATATATATTTTTCATTTTATTAAAATCTAGATTTTGTTTACCAATGATTTATTTAGAATTTTTATATCTAGATTCATTTAAGAGTTTTACATTTTTATATTCTCCATCTGGCTTTGGTATTAGGATTATGCTGACTTCATAAAATAAAAGAAGGAACTTAAATAGAATTATTACTATCTGTTATTTAAGAGTTAGAACACTGTTATGAAACATTTGGTCCTGGCACCTTGCTTTAATGGTAGATCAATATTGACCTGTGTTAGTTTCCTATTTCTACTGTAACAAATTACCACAAATTTAGGGGCTTAAAACAACACAGATTTATTGTCTTGTAGTTCTGGAGGTCATAAGTACAAAATCAGCTTCACTGGGCTAAAGTCAAGGTGTCAGCAGGACTGCAGTCCCTCTGAAGGCTCTGGAGGAGAATCTGTTTCCTTGCGCTTTCCAGCTTTTAGGGGCCACTTGCATTACTTGGCTCATGGCACCTTCCTCCATTTTCAAAGGTAGCAGTATAGCATCTTCAAATCTCTCTCTGCTTCCATGATGACATCACCCTTTACCGTGGTCATATCTTCCTCTTTCTCCTTCTTACAAGCACACTTGTGATTATTGTATATTTAAGGCCCACCCAGCTAATACAGGATAATCTCTCATTCTAAAAAATTCTTCATTTAATCACACTTGCAAAATCCCTTTGCCAAATAAAGTAATATTCACAGGATCCAAGGAACAAGAATTGGATATATCTGGGGGCATTATTCAGCCTACCACATTCCCTCTTACAAAGACCCTTGTGGTTATATCACTGGGGCCACCTGGATAATGCAAGGTACTCTTCCTATGCCTAGGAATACCTTAACATAATCACAACTGTGAAGTTCATTTTGCTGGGTAAAATAACATACTTTATTAACATATTCAGGGATTGGAACACAGACATCTTTGGATAGCTATCATTTATCACCTTTTAAATCTATTCTATGGAAATTGGCCTTTTAATGTTTTCTATTTTTTAGGTCAATTTTAGGCATTTTTATGTGCTAAGAAATAAGCAATTTCTTCTTAGTTTTCAAATTTGTTTCACAGATTTGCATATAATATTCTTACAATTTTTTTTTTTGAGACAGAGTCTTACTCCATTACCCAGCCTAGAGTACAGTAGTGCAATCATAGCTCACTGCATCCTCAACCTCCTAGGCTCAGGCAATCATCCTGCCTTAGCCTCCTGAGTACCTAGGCCTTACAGGCATGAGCCACTATGCCTGGCTAATTTTTTAGTTGTTATTTTATTTTTTTTGTAGAGACAGGGTCTCACTGTGGCATACAGGTTGCTTGAACTTCTAGCCCCAAGCCATCCTCCTGCCTTGGCCTCCCAAAGTGCTGGAATTACAGGTATGAGCCATCATACCTGGCTCTTACAGTTTTTTAAAAAATATTTTTATTTCTTTTATAGTTATCGTTTTTCAATCCTAATCATGTATAATTTCTCTTGTGGGCATATTTTAATTTTGCCATAATCAGGCTCATGAAGCTTATCGTTTTTATTGGTCTTCTCAAAGGAATAGCTTTTCAGTTGATGCATTCTTTTTGCACGTAAAAAATTTGTATTTCATCAATTTTAGCTTTTATTTTCTTAGTTTGGAAAATAATTTTTAAGATCATATTTATATGATATATCTTTTTTTCCAAATGGAAATTTATTTTTCTTTCATGTGTGTATAGGCAGTAAGGGAGTGTTATGGTTACTCCACAGTCATTAGGACTTACAGGCTTCTTTTTTGAAAAGTATTTTTGGATTTAAAAGGTTTTTAAATTGCTATACAATAGTTGTACATGTGATATTTTGATACCTGAATGTGTAATGCACAAATCAGGGTAATTGGGATAGCCGTCACTTCAAACATTTATTTTTTCTTTCTGTTGGGAGCATTACAAATCTTCTCTTCTAGCTACTTTGAAATATACAATAAATTATTGTTAACTCTAATTTCCCTACTATACTATCAAATACTAGAACCAATTCTTTCTATCTGTCTATGCTTTTGCATCCATTAACCAACTTATTTTCATTCCTCCTACCTCCCTCGCCTTTACTTTACATCCTCTGGTAAACACCGTTTTAATCTCTACCTCCATGAGATCCACTTTTTCAGTTCCCATATATGAATGAGAACATGCAGTATTTGTCTTTCTGTGACGGGCTTAACAACGATCTACAGTTCTACCCTTTCTCACTGTCTACCTTTATGGTTAAGTGATTTTCTCTGGTAGTATGTTTTAATTCATTTCTTTTTATTTTCAGTATATCTATTATAAGTTTTTGCTTTGTGGTTAGCATGAAGCTTACAAAAACTCTATAGTTATAACAAGTTACTTAAAACTGATTCCAACTTAGCTTTGATCACAAAAACAAAGAGAAACTAACAAATAAAACCTTATACATATTAATTCCCCTCTCCTCCCACATTTTGAATTTTTGATATCACAATTTATATTTTTATATTGCTCACCTCTTAATAAATTGTTGTGGTTATTATTTTTAGTAGTTTTATCTCTTAGTCTTCTTAGTAAAGATTTAATTGATTTACACACCACAATTACAATATTAGTGTAACAATCACATTAGTATCCTTTTCTTTTGGCCTAAAGAACTCTTGTTAACATTTCTTGTAGGACAGGTCTGGTAGCAACAAATTCCTTCAGCTTTTGTTTGTCTCGGAAAACCCTTCTCTCTCCTTCATTGCTGAAGAATAGCTTTACTGGAAACAGTATTCTTGCTTTGTAGTTTTTTCCTTCAGCACTCCGAATATATCATTTCACCTCTCCTGGCCTGTATGGTTTCTACTGAGAAGTCTGTTGCCAGGCATTTTAGATCTCCCTTATCTATTATTTGCTTCATTTTTCTCATTGCTTTCAGAATTGTTTCTTTGTCTTTGACCTTTAAGAGTTTGATTATAATGCCTAGGTGTATTCTTGTATAGGTCCAAAGTGATTGGTGACCATTTACCTTTCTGTACCTGGATATTTAAGTCTTTAAGTTTGGAAGGTTTATGTTATTATTTCTTTGAATAAGCTTTCTACCTTCTTGTCTTTTTCATTTCCCTCTTTAACTAAATAACCTGAATAATTGCTCTTTTGATGTTGTCCCATCATTCTTGTAAGCTTTCCTTCTACTTTTTATTCTTTTTCTCCTCTGACTGCACATTTTCAAATATTCTGTCTTCAAGCTCATGATTCTTTGGCTTGATTAGTTCTGCTGTTGATAATGTCTATTGCATTTTTCCTTTCTTTCTTTTATTTTTCAGCTCCAGGATTTCTTGTTGATTTTTAAAAAATATTATTGCAATCTCTGTTAAATTTCTCTGATAAATCTCTGAATTGATTCTGTGTATTTTATTGAAGTCAGTCAACTTCTTAAAACAGCTATTTTGTATTATTTGTCTAAGAAAGTGCGTATCTCTATCACTTTAGGGTCAGCCTCTGGCACCTTATTTTTTCCGTATGTTGAGCTTATATTTCTTTGAATGTTTTTGATGCTGTGAACATGAAATGATGTCTGTGTATTGATGGATTAGGTATTTATTTAATATTTTAGTCTTTGCAATCTAGCTTTGTTTGTGCCTATACTTGTAGGGATTCTATACAGTCTGACTATTGTGTTCCCTGAGCCTCTGACCTCTGCAGCGATATCAGCACTAGAAGATGCTCTAAGTACAGCCTTTCTGGAAGTCTTGTGAGGACTATGAGATTGGCATAGCCAATCTCAATTTTTTAAATTGATATGCAATGGTTGTACATGTGATATTTTGATACCTGCATACAATGTGTAATGAGCAAATCAGGATAACTGGGATAGCCATCACTTCAAACATTTATCTTTTCTTTCTGTTGAGAGCATTACACATCTCTTCTAGCTTCTTTGAAATATACAATAAATTGTTGTTAACTATAATTTCCCTACTATACTATCGAACACTAGAACCTATTCTTTCTATCTATCTATGTTTTTGTATCCCTTAACCAATTTATTTTCATTCCTCCTACCTCCTTCGCTTTTACTTTACATCCTCTGGTAAACACCATTTTCATCTCTACCTCCATTAGAGCTACTTTTTCAGCTCCCACATATGAATAAGAACATGCAGTATTTGTCTTTCTGTGACTGGCTTAACAATGGCCTACAGTTCCATCCTTTCTCACTGTCTTTCTGCAAGTCTTATGAGGACTATGTGATTGGCACAGCTTTCCAGCCCAGATGAATCAGAGGAATACCCAAGGAGGGTACTTGGGCTATTTGGGAATGCTGGCCAGGGACCTGAATCCAGACAACTGTCCTTGTGGCCAAGATGGATGACTGTGTTCAGTTCAGGACCCATCCCACCTGTGCATGCCTCTCAGCAAGTCTCTGCACATGTGGCATGGGCCCCCAATGGCAGCAAGGGAGGATGGAGTTGAAACTGAGCCCTTTCAGGATCTGTTATGGAGAGGTAGCTAGTGGGCCTATCTTGTTGGCTCAGACAGGTATGTGTCACCCAGCAGTACCCTGAACAAGCAGGGAGTTCTTTGACTGTACCAGGAGAGGCCAAAGCTGAGGCTGGACCTCCAAGGGACCTGCTGTGAAACAGACACTGTCATGCCTATCCCAATGGTTTATATGGGTATGCATCTTCAAGTAGGTCTCTGCATAGATGGGATAAGTTCTATGCAGCAGGAGGAATCAGAGCTGTTACTGGGGCCTCTCAGGATCTGCCATGGGACAGAGGCTGAAGAGCACTTCTCATTGGCTCAGACAGGTATACATCTCCAAGCAGGTCTCAGCATAGATGGGATAGCTCCCCAACTGCAGCAGGATGCACTAGAGCTGAGATAGGGCTCCCTTGACATCTACTGTGAGGCAGAAGCTAGAGAGCCTGGTCTCATTGGCTCAGAGAGGTACATTCTCCCATCAAGTTTCTGTACAGATGGAATAGTTCCTTTGTTGCAGTGAGAGGCCATAGCTCAGACTGGGCCCCCTTGTTATGTATTGTGGAACAGAGATTTGCGTCTATGGTTAGAGTTCTAGCCTGTCTGAGAGGCTCAGACTACTGGGCTGCAAGTTATGGGCAAGTCTCCCTCTGGTTCCTTGTGTGATCAGCTCTGAGCTGGTACCTCACCTGAGGGGGCTGGAGCAGAACCAGAGGCCAACTTTCACACTGACTGCCAACACCACTGTTAGTAGGTAGATGAGCCTTTCTACCAAGGCACTAGTGTGCACAATTCCTTCTTGACTCTTTGGCAGTGGCTTTTGTTGCAGGACTAAGACCAAGTGGGGTCGTAGCCAAACCCCTTGGGAGACTGGGTCACTTTCTGGCTTGAACCCAGAAACAAGTTTGGTGGATCAGCCACCTATGTGTAGGTCTGCCCTCTGCAAACGATCCTCTGATGTCTTAGACTTCACTATGGTTTCACAAACTCCTACCTCAATTCTGAGGCTCTTGCAGAGTGACTTTTTACCATGGATGGATGCAGAATTCTTGTGGGGAGATACAAGTGGGTTACCTTCTATTCTGCCATCTTGGTCACTTCATTTTTATATGATATATTTCTGATTTTATTGGATTAGGATCAGAGTTCGTGGTTTTAAAAATATTTACTGTTTTATATTTTAATTTTTTTTTGCAGCAAATATAATTGTTGAACAAATCATGGTCATAGAAAATATATATTGTCAATTCTAAGGATATATGCATTTATTATGTCAAGTTTTATTTGTGTTATTGTGAAATAAGTGATTCAAAATCAAAGCTGTTAGAACTCTAAATTATTGTGAGTTTTAAAAAAATGTGAATTATGAGGCCCGAGTCACATCACAGGCTGCTGTAACCTAGGCAGCTGGAACCTTTTTTCCTCTAGTTATGGATGAAAGCTTTTCCTTTACCTGCTTTGTTTTGTAAAATGTTGTAAATGGCTGAAGGATGCCAGGGAAGACCCCCTTTCCTCTATATTATTGACTTTCATTATAAGTTAACCTCCCTCTTTCCTTTCTCACACAAAGAATTCATGGTTATCACGTTGTCTTAAGATAGAATGTTGAATATCCTCTTTTAAGTTTGAAAGGAAATGAAAACCAGCTGTAAAGGAAAGAAAACAAGTCACACAGAAAAGAAAACAAATGTAACTAATTAATTTGTTGTAACTCTAAAACCAGGCTTGTATAGAAAATGTTAAAATTCTTTTACATTTCTTTGTCTTTTTCCTGTATAAACAAGAACTAAGCTTTTAACTTCAGAGCAGTGAACCCATTTCCCTGGAATTTGTGCATCCTGGAATGTCCATTTCCAGACTTTTGCCTGAATAAACTCTTCAAAATGGGATACTGACCCTTTTGGTTATTTCAGGTTTACATTATCAAATTCTTCCGATATTAGTTATTTTTTGTTTCTTCAGTCTGTTTAATTCTGAAGACAATGTATTAACAGCCCATGACAATTGTATCTGCTTTAGGCGTTCCTTTTGTTTGTAACAGTTTTTGCTACACTGCTAATTGCAGATTTATGAGAATTACATTTACTTTGTAAATTGTCCCCTTTAAAATCACTTAGTGCACTTTTCTCTGGTCAGTTACTTTAATCTTAAATTCCATTTAGCTAATATTAATATTGACATTTCTGCTTTCTTTTTTGTTTGAATTTACCTCGTGTCTTATTGTCCATCATTTATTTTTTATCATATTAAGTGTTAATTGTAAGCAACATGTATCTAGATTTTGTTTCTTTGACCCAATCTAGATTTTAATGGAAGATCCACATTAAGTCTAACAATTGATATTCATGACTTTATTCCTTCTATTTTATTTTATGCTTGATATTTATTTATTTCAACTTTTGCGCCGTTTTGGCCTTTCTTGTTATTGCTACCAGTTTTATTTGTTGTTTGTTTTTACTAGTTTGATCAAGCTTCTAGTTCCCTCTTCTCCACTTTCTCCCTTATGAATATGGGATTCTCAATGCACCTTTGCATTTTGCTAATGGTCACCTGCCTTTTTATGACATTCATAATGGAAGACATATCTCGATTAGTATGAGAGCAAAATGCCAAGTATTTCCACACACCTCATTCCTCCCCTACAATGAAACTTTTAAGATAGTTTTACTTTCCCATCTCCTTCTCAGATGAGACTCTTGGAATGCTCTCACTTCCCATAACCTGTTTTCTACCCACTACTATAATCCTAGAGTTGTTTTAAAAATAATATTTTAAGATCCAAGTATTGAAATATTTAATACTCTAAGACCCAAAGATTTTTATATTTTTCCTTGAAATACATAGTTTTTGTTTCAAAAATCCTTATTTAGAATTAAAATTATAATTTCTTGGTCACTCTGCCACTATTCACTTATATTTTTCTACATATAGAGACAAATATATTGCCTATTACTGTTCCTCTTCTCTCATTTTGAAATCCCTGTTCTAACATTTGTAGTTTAGTAATGTTCTTCTCACATGAAGTATGTGATTAATATTCTCTGAATTCCTGAGCTTCTGCAAATATATATATTTTTTATCCTGACTAGGCTAGACACTGAATTTTTGGGTTTCAACTCAGTTTTGGAGGTAGCCTATAGAAATAACTTAATTGGTTTTCAGATTTTATTATGTATTCCGGAAGTTTGATGCCAATCTGATCCTTTTTCCTTTGTAAGTGTGGCAGACACTCTCGGTTACCTACTCAACATCTACTGGCTTCCTTCTCCCTTCCTAATATCAAAACTGATTTTCCCAGGTATTATCCCATTCTCCATGGTATCTATCCCAATTCCTGTTCTGGAACTGTGGATTTTGATTTGTTTAAGCCAATCATGAAAAGGTCATTTACTTCTAATTAGCTTAGGAGTGAGCATGTGACTCTGCTCTAGATAAATCATTGAAAGTATGATGTATCTAGAATGCAATAATACATCAAGGAAAGTCTATTAGTAAATAGTTTTTTGGAAAACTTTTCTAGCATTTGAGATCACTACTCTATCAATTAAGAAGGTTTTTAATTCAAAATAACATAAAACAAAAAATGACCTTTAAAAATTGAGGGATACTTTTCTCACATAGCTAAAAGCCTAAAAGCAAACTGTTGCTGATGTTGGTATTTCTGATATCAGGGCATCTATATCTGCAGTTTCTTTGACCTTTCCCTCATAGTTGTAAGATGGCTGCAGCAGCTCTAGCTCCAGTCATCACTTGAAAGCAAGAAGAAGGAAAAATAGGTAGGATAATGTCTGTACCACATGCTACTGTCCTTTCATATCAAGAAAGCTTATGGTTTTCCAGAAACCATTTAGCAAAATATATTAGTCAGATTAGTCAGGGTTCTTCAGAGAAATGGAATATATATATGGAATAAAATATAAATGTATATTTATATTATACACATATATATGTGTGTGTGTGGGCAAGGATAAGTAGGAAGGTTATATTTTGCTGAGACCTTGTGTTAAATATGGCTAACAGCACATGTTCTAAGTCAGCCGGTCTGGCTTCAACTCTTAAACCCCTCTGACCGGAAGGAGCCAATGTAGCTCCTGAAAACCACTATTCTACTCTGTTTCTATGATTCTACAAGTAGAATACTGGTTTCTTCCACCTCACTGGGTTGCTGTGAGTTAATGAGATAATAAATGTCAAGTGTAGGTGCTAGCCCATTACATGCACTCAATAGCTCTTCCTTATTATCAAATCACAGCTAAGGCAGGGCAGTTAAGGCTTTGCTCTAAGGAAGTGAGACTTTAAGGATGCCAAAAATTTAACAAATTTAAAAGTTCACTTTTTCACATGCTTTTCTGTCTTGGGAAATAGCTACATTGTCATTTTCACTCCACCACTGGCTAGATTTCTTTGGACCCAGAGCAAGCCCTCTTGACATCTGGAAGAAATGAACAATGTCAAAGACTCAACTATAAGGATAGTGATTTTAATTCAGATATCTTTTTGGACATTATGCAGCCATTTCCTCTCCACTACATGTAATACAGCACCACTAATTTGCAGATATGTTTCTTTCTGTTTGTCAGTATTACTATTAGGGCTAGTTCTCTTATCTCCTACGGTTAGACTTGGAAGGCCAAATGAGTTTTGAGAAGGCAATTATTTTTTGTGGGAGCCATTCTGCAATTCAGGAAAATTACCCCATGGTGGGTGAATCAAGGTGTCTTAATTAATGTTATCTATTTGAAGGCTTAAGTATTTAATATGGGCCCTAATAGCATTATCTGAAGTAGGTACTGTTATTAACCTGTTTCACAGATGAGAAATTTTTCAGCAAAAAACATTGGGGGCAAAAAAACTTTAGGGGGGCTCTTCCTCTTGACTCAGAGAGATTTCATTCACATACCTCATCTACCTACTAAGGGGGATGTGATAGACCAAATCTTGACAAGGAATCGGGGGATCTGGGTTGTAGCGCAGCACTGTGCCTAACAACTCTCTCTCTCTCTCTCTGTGTGCGTGTGTGTGTGTGTGTGTGTAATCTCCATATTTCCTAATCAGATCTTTTAAGTGAAAGTTACTGTAATTCTTTCAAAATACAGAAGAAATTTTTAATAAAATCAACAAAAAAAGTTAACTTTATGTGCACTCATGCACACACACACACACACACATACACACAAACACAGTTTTATTCAATCTTATTCAATTGTGTAAGCTGCATTCCTCAATCAACATAGTTCTGTGTTAATCAGGTTTTTATGACTCCATTATATTCCACATTATGAATGTATCATAATTCATTAATCCAATTATCTATTAATAAAGAACAGTGCTTACAATGAGTTGTAGACATCTTATATATACAAACCTGCTTAGTGTTCACAACAATCCTATGAGGTAGGTACTATTATTATCCACATTTTCTATAAAGGGAAATTAAGGCACAGAGAAGGTAAACAACTTGGCCAAGGTCAGATGCTTTATACGTGGTAGAGGTAGGCTCCAGAGTCTGCTTTTGGTGATTATGCAAAATTACTTCTCTGAAACTGGGGTTAAATTGATTAGTAGCTGATTGTGGGCAAAGACAAGGTTACATTTTGCTGAGACCTTGTGTTACATATGGCTAAGAGCACATGTTCTAAGTCAGCCTGTCTAGCTTCAACTCTCACTTTTGCTACTTATCAGTCCTGTAGCTTTGGCTACACTTCCTAAATCTCTCTTTTTTCATTAAGGTCTCGCTATGTTGCCCAAGTTGTTTAGGTCCATACAGAACCACTACATTTCTGCCACAATAGATTCAATGGATCAAATTACTTAGTTTTCTCAAGCCTTGTCCACCTACAGAAGATCCTTTTGGTTAACCCTTTTGCCAAGGAAACTAAAAAATAAATTTAAAAAGTTTCTTTTGGTAATGCAAAATATTTGTTGAACAGATTGTAAGGCCACTTGAATCACATTAGCTCACTCCTGGGCTCAAGTGATCCTGAATGAGAGATGTTTTAAAGCTGGAGTTACTTTGACAACAAGCATACCTAGCTGACCACTCAGCTCTGTCTCCTCTTGCCTTTGCTGAATTCCACTAATTGTAGCACACTACAATTATGAAAGATGGAAACGAGTTTTCACATGTGAAAAATGTCTATCAGAGGACAAGAAAACTTTAGTACAAGTTGAAAGGCAGTTAACACCTGTGGCTTGAGAATATGCACAGAAAACTGAAGACTCTCAGTGGGATCTATGATTTGAGAGAAAGGCATCTGCCTAAACATTTCTGTGTTCACAAATATGGAGATTCGTGACCATCTTGGAACACATTCATGTCGTGTGTTGAAGTTCTATTGTTTTGAACCATGATTTCTTAATAGTTAATTACCCTCAAACTCAGAACAAAACTGATTAAGTTACTCATTAACAGTATGTGATCACTTTCCAAATGTGTCTTTTTCACTTAGTTTACAAAAAGAATGTGATAAAATTCTGCCTTCCAAGTCAGTTTTGACCTGGTAACTCACATTCTTGTTCTTGACAAAGAAAAATACCTGCCTGTACATGTGATTTATTGTCTCACTGAAGCCTACCCTGGCAATAATTGAAATAATATTCTTTTCACATGACTCTAAGACTGATAGAGACAGGTCCAAGTGGCAGGATATTTCCAGGTATCAATTTCAGTCAAGTTCTTACCAATATAAGAAGGTTACACAACAATGCAAAATACCTTTTACTTTCTGCATCTCCTTATAGGTAGAATACACCAGCTTTAGTATTCTGAGTTTAGAGATGTTTTGTTTTAAACAAAGATATAAAAGAAGATTTGAGTAAATATATAAAAATATGTATTCTTAAACGGAAAGCTCATTTTAAAAACTTCAATTCCTCTCTGAGTATCTGAGTAATTCATAGTTTACCACACTCCCAGTTGAAGTTCACACAATCAGGATTTAGAAATGGACAAATTTTCCCTGGTTATATTTCACCTGGGAAATTAACAAGTAAGATTACTATAAAATGTTTGCAAAAAAATAATTAAGATGAAAAAGGGACACTTTCTCAGCTGGGTATAAATGGATTATAACCTAAGGAAGTAAAAAGCCTGTATTAACAAGAATGAATGGACAAACTAATGGGAAAAACATAGGCCAAACACGGTGGTTCATGCCTGTAATCTCAGCACTTTGGGAGGCCAAGGAGGGAGGATTGCTTGAGGCCAGGAGTTTGAGACTAGTCTGGGCAACATAGCAAGACACTGTCTATGAAAGATGAAAGCAAGAAAGCAAGCAAGCAAGAAAGCTGGGTGTAGAAGTGTGAGCCTGTCATCTTAGCTACTCAAGAGGCTGAGGCAGGAGGACCACTTGAGTCCAAGAGTTTTAGGCTGTAGCAAGCTATGATTATATCACTGCACTCCAGCCTGAGAGACAGAGTGAGGCCCTGTCTCTAAGGAAAGGGTGGGGGCCAAGGAAGTGGGATGCCTGCAGAATAAATGACTCTGAAACCATTTCAAATAATACAATAATTTCATATTAAGAAAGGAAACTCACAAACCAAGTAGAGGTGGATTATGCAGCAGATGGTGATTTCATGCGCAAATTTTTATGAAGACCAATCTGTCTTTTTGTTGTTGCTGTTGTTGCCTGTGTTTTTGTTATCATAGCCAAGAAATCATTGCCAAATCCAATGTTGTGAAGTTTTTCCCTGTGTTTTCTTCTAAGGGTTTTATTGTCTTAAGTCTTACATTTAGATCTTTAATCCATTTTGAGTTAATTTTTGTATATAATTAGGTAAGGCTTCAACTTTATTTGTTGACATGTGGATATCTAGTTTTTCTACCACCATTTGTTGAAAAGACTATTCTTTCCCCCATTGAATGGTCTTGGCTTCCTTGTCAAAAATTATTTAACCATACATGTGAGAGTTTATTTTGGGTCTCCCAATCGTAGTCTTTGATCTGTATTTCTGAAATTATGCCTTTATGGCATTGCCTTTATGCCAGTACCATACTGTCAATGAATATAGCTTTGTAGTAAATTTTAAAATTAGGAAATGTGAGTCTTCCAGCTTTCTTCTTTCTTGAGATTGTTTTTGGCTATTCAGGATCCCTTGAAATTCCATATGAATTTTAGCATAGGTTTTTCTACAGAAAAAAATCACTGGAATTTTGCTAGGGGTTGCACTGAATCTGTAGATCTCTTTCTATAGTATTGACATTTTAACAATATTGTCTTCTAACGCACAAACATGAAATTTGTTTCAATTTCTTTATATCTTCATTTCTTTCAGCAATGTTTTATAGTTTTTATTGTTCATGTCTTTCACTTATTTAGTTAATTCTTGAGTATTTTCTTCATTTTGATGCTATTAAAAACAGGCTTTTAATAATTTCTTTTTCATATTGTTCATTTTTAGTGTATAGAAATAAAACTAATTTTTGTGTGCTGATTTTGTATCCTACTACTTTACTGAATTTATTTATTAGTTCCAACAGTTTTTTGTAGAATCTTTAGGGTTTCCTACATATAAAATCATATCATCTGCAAACAGAGATAATTTTACTTCTTTCTTTCCAATTTGGATACCTTTTACCTCTTTTACTTTCCTAATTTCTCTGGCTAGAGCTTCTAGTACTATGTTGAATAGAAGCAGAAAAAGCAGACATCTTTTCTTGTTCCTGATCTTGGAGGAAAAGCTTTCAGTCTTTCACCATTGAGTATAATGCTGCCATGAAAATTTTATAAATGCCCTTTATCATGTTGAGGAAGTTCTCTTCTATTCCTAGTTTGTTGAGTGTTTTTATCATAAAAGGGTGTAGAATTTTGTCATGATTTTTCTGCATCAGTTGAGATGATCGTATGGTTGTTTCTCTTCATTATGTTAATGTGGTATATTTTGTTAATCAATTTTCATAGGTTGAACCATCCTTGCATTGCAGGAATAAATATCACTTGGTAATGGTATATAGTCCTATTAATATGCTGCTGAATTAATTTTGTTAATATTTTGTCAAGGATTTTTACATCAATAGTCATAAAAGATATTCTTTTAAAAGATTAAAAGGATTTTTAAAAATTCTTGACAAAATATTAGCAAAATGAATTTTATGACATAATGATCTTTTCTTGTAGTGTCTTTGTCTCGCTTTGGTATCAGGATAATGCTGGCCTTATAGAATGAGATAGGAAGTATTTCCTCTATAATTTTGGGGGGATAGTTCGAGAAGGATTGGTATTTTCCTTTAAATGTTTGGTGGAATTCATCAGCAAAGTTATCAGGTTCAGGGCTTTTCCTTGTCAGAATATTTTTCCATTACTAATTTGATCTTTTTTACTAGTTATGGGTCTATTCAGATTGATTATTTCTCTGTGATTTAGTCTTGGTAGGCTTGTGTTTCAAGGAATTTGTCCATTTCTTCTAGGTTATTCAATTTGTCAATATATAATTGTTCTTAGTACTCTCTTATAATCCTTTCTATTTCTGTAGAATAAACAGTAATGTACCCACTTTTATTTCTGATTTTAGTAATTTGAATGTTCTCTCTTTCCTGTTCTTAAAACTAGATAAACATTTGTCAATTTTCTTAATCTTATCAAAGAACCAACTCTTGGTTTTATTGATTTTCTCATGATTTCTATGCTGTAATTTATTATTTCCTTCTTTCTGCTATCTTTGACTTTAGTTTGTTTTTCTTTTTCTTTTACTTCTTTTTCTTTCTTTCTCCCCTTAAAGTGCTGGGACCACAGGCATGAGCAACCACACCAAGGCTGTTCTTATTCTAAACTTGTAAAGTTGGGATATTGATTTGACAGTTTTCTTGCTTTTTAATGTAAGCATTTATAGCTATAAATTTCCACCCACAGACTGCTTTTGCTTTGTCCCATAAGATTTAGCATGTTATGTTTTCATTTTTATTTGTCTCTAAGTATTTTCTAATTTCCCCCGTGATTTTTACTTTGACCCATTGGTTGTTTGTTGTTTAATTTCCACAAATTTATGCATTTTCTGTTTCACTTCTGTTATTGATTTCTAACTTAATGTCATTTGTTTAGAGAAGATACTTTGTATGATATCCACATTTTAAAATCTATGGATACTGAAATTGTGGCCTAACATATGATGTATCCTGCAGAATGTCCCATGTGCTCTTGAGAAAAGTGTGTATGCTGTGGTGGTTGTATAGAGGGTTCTGTATATACCTGTTAGTCTTGCTGTTTTATTGCATTGTTTAAGTCCTCTATTTCCTTGCTTATTTTCTTTCTGGTTGTTCTAACCATTATTGAGAGTTGGGTATTGAAGTCTCCAACTATTGTTATAGAACTATCTCTTTTTCCCTTTCATTCTGTAAGCTTTTGCTTTGTATGTTTTGATGGTCTGTTCTTAGGGGGGTAAATGTTTATAACGGAATATCTTCTTGCTGTATTGGGTCTTTTACGAATGTATAATGTTCTTCTTTGTCCACTATAACCTCGTAAGTTTATTTTGGCTGGGGCCAGTGGTCCATGCCTGTGCTCCTAGCATTTTGGGAGCCTGAGGCAGGTAGATCACTTGAGCCCAGGAGTTCTACTAGCCTGACAACATGGTGAAACACCATCTTTACTAAAAATACAACAGTTAGCAGGGTGTGGTGGCACTCACTTGTAATCCCAGCTACTTGGGAGGCTGAGGTGGGAGGATTGCTTGAGCCTGGGAGGTCAAGGCTAGAGTGAGCCAAGATTGTGCTACTGTACTCCAACCTGGGTGACAGGGTGAGAGCCTGTTAAAAAAAGAAAGTCTATTTTGTCTGATATTATTATAGCTACTCCTGCTGTGTTTTGGTTACTATTTGCATGGAATATTTTTTCCATCCTTCCACTTTTAATCTGTTTGTATCTTTGGATCTAAAGTGAGTCTTTTGTAAACAATAAACAGTCAGACAATGTATTTATTCATTCTGCTAATACCTGCCTTTTGATGGTAGGGTTTAATCCATTTACATTTAAAGTATATACTGAAAAGGAGACACTAATTTTTTTTCATTTTGCTATTTGTTTTTTATGCCTTATAGCTTATTTGCCTCTCATTTCCCACATTTACTATCTTCTTTCATGTTTAGTTGATTTTTTGTAGTAAAATTTTAAAATTTCTTTCCATTTCCTTTTGTATACATTCTTTAGCTATTTTCTTAATGGTTAGCATAGGGATTACACTTAACATCCTAAAGTTATAACACTCTAATTTGAATTTATACAATCTTTTTTTTTTTAAGAGATAGGGTCTTGCTATGTTGCTCAGGCTGTAGTGCAGTGGCTATTCACAGGCGAGATCCCACTACTGATAAGCCCAGGAGTTTTGACCTCCTCCATTTCCAACCTGGGCCGGTTTACCCCTCCTTAGGCAACCTGGTGGTCCCCCACTCCCAGGAGGTCATCATATTGATGCTGAACTTAGTGCAGACACCCAATTGGCATAGCGCATTACAGCCCAGAACTCCTGGACTCAAGCGATCCTCCAGCCTCAGCCTCTCAAGTAGCTGGGACTACAGGCACACACCACTGCACCTGGCTGAATTTATACCATCTTAACTTCAATAACATACAAAATTCTGCTCCTTTACAATTGTCCCTACCTCTTTTACTTGTTAATGTCATAAAATTACATCTTTTTATATTTTGTGCCCCAAAACATAAAGTAATAATTTATTTATGTGCATTAATCTCTTAAATTATGTAGAAAATTGGCCAGACATGGTGGCTTATGCCTGTAATCCCACTACTTTGGGAGGCTGATGCAGGTGGATCACCTGAGGTCGTGAGTTTGAGACCAGCCTGGCCAAATGTTGAAACACCGTGTCTACTAAAAATACAAAAATTAGCTGGGCATGGTTGTGGGCACTTGTAATCCCAGCTACTTGGGAGGCTGAGGCATGAGAATCTCTTGAACCCAGGAGATGGAGGTTGCAGTGAGCCGAGACTGCGCCATTGCATTCCAGCCTGGGCGACAAGGCAAGACTGTCTCCAAAAAAATGAGGAGAAAATAAATGTGGGGCAGTTTGCTTTAAAAGTAAACAGGGCTTCTTAAATTAACCTGTCTTGGGGTGGTCTTGTGATTCATGGCAACTTCCTGCTCCTGTGTAAAGAATCTTATCTGAGTTTCTCAAATTATTGATGTATAATGATTAATTTATAACCTACTGAAGTCAAAAAGCCTGTTGATTTGTTTCTGAATCATGAAGTTTCACTGATTGTCTTGCACATAGACATTTTAGCCTGTATGTTGTACTTGGCAGCCAACCTTTGTATTGTATCCTGCAATGAAGAAGGACAACTTCACTATGAGGAGTCCTTCTCCCTTCTCCTAAACTTACTTATAAAAGTCTTCCAACCTTTAACAGATTCTGGAACACCCCCAATTTTTTTGATGTGTCTTCCCAGGTTGATCCTCACATTTGGCTTCCAATAAACCTTTATCAAATTATTTCTACCTCAACAGTCTTAATTTGAGTAAATAGGAGTTATAAGCCAAAGTTACAATAATACTAGCTTTTAAACTAATAGTTTTTAATGTACAAATCTCAAACCATGTATAAAACAAAAAGAGGAGTTACAAACCATTGTTACAACATACTAGAGTCTATAATTGTCCATGTATTTATCTTTGCTGAGATTTTTATTTCTTCATATAGCTTTGCGTTACTGTCTAGTGTTCTTTTATTTCACCTTGCAAGACGTAAGCATTTCTTGCAGGGCAGGTTTAGTAGTGAACTCACTCAGCTTTTGTTAATCTGGGAATATTTTAATTGTGTCCTCAATTTTGAAGGAGAGTTTTGCCAGATAAGAGATTCTTGATTGACAGGTTTTTGTTTTCTTTTGTTTTGTTTTTTTGCACTTTGAATTTATCAGTCCACTGGCTTCTGTTCCAAAGTTTCTGATGGTATTCTTATTGAGGATCTCTTGTAAGTGACAAATCACTTATCTCTTGCCACTTCCAAGATTCTGTTTTTGTCTTTGGTTTTCAAAAGTTTGATTGTAATGTGTTTTTGTGTGAGTCTCTTTGAATTCTTCTTATTTGGAGTTTGTTGAGTTTCTTTTATATTTGTGTTCATGTGTTATTACATTTGTGAAGCTTTTAGCCATTATTTCTTAAAATATTCTTTCTGCCCCACTGCCTCATCTTCAGAGACTCCCAAAATGCATATTTGGATCCACTTGATGGTGTCCTTTAGCTGCTCTAGGTTTGAATCCCCTGGAAGTCACCTCAGGTGGAAGGGAGGGGCTTGCAAAAAGGGTAGAAGTGAAACAATAACTTTTCGCTTCTTTGTCGGTACCACTATGATCAGAAGAAATGATTGGCAATTCAAACACAGATCTGTAGTATTTGGAGGACAGGATCCTTTCTGTTCATTCTGGCTGCTGCAAGCTGCTACAGGAACTCACAAAATGACCCCAGAAGCAAGATCTAAGATTTAAAAGAAAGCAGAGCTATTGGAGACCATGAAGGGAGATAATTTGAGAGACAAAGCTGACCAAAGGAGGATGGTAGAATAAAAACATGAAAAGAATATGATGACATTATGAAACCAATGAATTATGTATAAATGGAGAAACCCGATACTGAAAGTTCTTGTGTAAAATGATTTTTCCCATTCAGAGACAGAGCGAGAGCGAGAGCAAGAGAGAGAGAGTGCGCATGTGTGCATGATTCAAGAAAGAATAAAGTGTATCAAATTCTGTGGAGTGGTCAAATAGGATAAGAATGGAAAAGAGTCCTATAGTTTTGACTTTTGAAAGTTCATTGATGATCATAGCAAGAGCAGTTCAGTCTTTTATGAGACTTGGCTGCACTCCCTTACCCTTGGAATTTAAGAGGAGACATACTTCAGGAGTTGTTATTAAAAGGATATCTGTGTAAGTTGGTCTGAGTAAATTTCCTTTGCTCACAACCAAACAAATTTCGAATATGAAGTGATATTTTTTGGAAATCTTAAAACAGGTTGAGTTGACAAGACTTAGTGAATAATTGCCATAAACCACACAGAAAGATAGAGGTTGTGATTGACTTCTTTCACTTAGAAATGTTCAAAAGTTTGTTCACATTGTAGTATGTATCAGTACTCTATTCCTTTTAGTAGCTGAGTAACATTTCATTGTATGGATATGCTACATTTTGTTTATCCATTTATCAGTTGGTGGACATTTGAGTTATGGTTAATTTTATGCATCAACTTGACTAGGGTAAGTGTTGCCCAGATAGCTGGCAAAACATTTTTGTGTGTGCCTATCAGAATATTCCCAGAAAAGATTAGCATTTGAATCAGTTGGCTGAGTAAAGAAGATCACCCTCATCAATGTAGGCAGACATCATTCAATTTATTAAGGGCCCATATAGAACAAAAAGGCAGAAGAAAGGAAAATTTGTTTTGTCTCTGTTTGAAATGGGACATCTTTCTCCTCCTACCAACATTAGCAATTGTGGTTCTTGGGCTGTCAGACTCAGACTGAATTACACCATCAGCTTCCCTGGTTCTCCATCTTGCAGATAGAAGATTGTGGGACATATTGACCTCCATAAATCCAATTTCTATAATAAATTATTCTTATTATTGTTTAATTATATTTTATTATTTAGCTATAATTATTATATGTATATATATATATATATCTCCTATTGGTTCTGTCTCTCTGGAAAACTGACATATAGATTTTGGCATCAAGAATTGTTCTAGAGGATAAAAATTTTAAGGATGAATTTTCTGAATTGGCTCTGTCATTTGTGGAATTGGCTCTCTAATTTGATTAGATTTAAAGACAGTGACTCTATTTCCAGTAGTAAAGAAAGCACTGGTAGTCTATGATGTTACCTGCTTATAGAGATACACAAAATATCTGCATTGGATACACCTAATCAACTACTTACAGAATGCAATGAGCTAAGTAACTTTATATGTGATATACTTTTAGACTTTTTTATTTTTTTTTATTTTTTTTTATTTTTAGTAAAGACAGGGTTTCTCCATGTTGGCCAGGCTGGTCTTGAACTCCTGAGCTCAGGTGATCTGCCCTCCTTGGCCTCCCAAAGTTTTGAAATTACAGGTGTGAGCCATTGCACCTGGCTGACATTTTTTTTTTAACCAGGGAACATAATGACATTGGTTTCTTGCTCCTGATGTTGCTGGATAAGGCAGTGAAAGGAAAGGATGAGCCTAGAGATTTGAATTCCTAGTTTAAGCACTGCAAAAATGACTTAAGAGTCTGTAGGTATACCCTCAAAGAGAGTCTTATCTCCTATAGCCACAGGGCTGAAATTGTTGAAAAGTCAAATGCAGAACCTCATACTATGATTGGCTGAATTACAATGCAAGTTGGACTCCCATCGTCACAGGGTATGTACTGTTAAAGTAGGGGCATTGATTGGGAAAGAATAGTATCCCATGAGTTGGGATGGGGACATATTGGAAGATCTTGATGAAGCTGGGGATTTAGACTCTTAAATTGTGATGTGTCTTTTTTGCCAGTGAAAGAGGTCTCCTCACCCCCAAGCAGAAGTGGCCTCTCCAACCCCAGTGGTATTTGCTTTCCACCAATTTTTCCACCACCATCTGAGATGATTAACACAGCATTGCCTGAGAAAATAGCAATGGCATCTCCTGAGGCAGTTGCCATGTAAGACAACACTGTTTCTCCTCAGGATCCATCCCATCATCTTCTTTGATTCTAGAACTATAATTGGACTCAAGTCTCAGCAGGCACCTAAGGTTGAAGTACAAAGTGTGACCCATGGGGAGTTGTACTACACTCCAAAAAAAAACTATTAATACTTGAGTTTTCTAATTTATACCAGCAGAAATCTTGGAAACATGTGTGGGAGTGGGTATTAACCATGTGGGATAATGGTGAAAGGAATGTAAACTTGGAACATGCAGAATTTATTGATATGAACTCACTAAGCAGAGGTTCTGTGTGTACTCTTGCAGTTTGGGGAGTTGGAAAGGGCTCTAATTGTTTTGTTAGGTGGTTGGCTAAGCTATGAGAAAATTGGAAATGCCTGATCCCCCTTGTTTTAATGCAGGGGAAGGGATTCAACGGTTTACGGTGTCTTAGTCTGTTTGCTGTTGCTATAATAGAATGCCACAGACTAGGTAATTATAAATAAATGAAGTTTATTTAGCTCAAAGTTCTGGAGGCAGGAAGTTCAACAGCATGGCTCTAGCATCTGTTGAGGGTTTTATTGACTGTGTCCTAACATGGTGGAGGCCATCACATGGCAAAAGAGCAAGAGTATGCCAGGTCAGATTTCTCTTCCTCTACTACAAAGCCATCAGTCTTGTCATGGAAGTTTCACTCTAAAGATCTTAACTAATCCTAATTAATGACCTTAACTAATCCTATAGGCCCCACCTCCAAAAATCATCAACATATGAATTTGGGGATTAAGTTTCCGACTCATGAAATCAGAGGGATTCTCCCTCAAGGCTATCCCTAGAAACTAGAGTCTTTCTTCCCCAAACTGAATCATAGAAACCAGAACTCTGTTTCCTGAAAGCCAGCCATAAGCCCCACCTTTCTGTCCATAAAGAAATTATGCGACCTACCTTGTTTGATAGTAAGTCATAAGGCCCCCATTCCAGAAGGGGTCCTGTCCCATACCCTGGAGGAACAAATGTTCCACATAGAGGCCAAGAATCTTAGTACACAGGTCTTTCTGGGTTTCCCCACTCAGACTATTACTATTAGATAATATCCTTTTTGTCCAATCACATTTCTACATAGCTGTTCAGGCTTCAGTCATGTCTCAAATGAAATCTCCATAAAAGGACCAAGAAGATTGAGCTTGGGGAGCTTCCAGATAGCTGAACACCTGGAGGTTCCTGGAGGGTGGCACACCAAAAGAGCACATGGAAGCTCTGTGCCCCTTCCCTAACACCTTGTCTCTGAGCAGCTCACAGAACTCAAGTGCTTCCTTGAGGAAGTTTCTAGGGGTCCTGTGGTTGCATTGCTTCAGAACTCAAGTGTTTCCTTGAGTTCTGTGAGTTGCTCTAGCAAAATAACCCCCCAAAAGAGGTTGTGGGAACACCAACTTGAAGCCAGTTGATCAGAAGTTCCAGAGGCCTGGACTTATGACTGGTATCTGAAGGGAAAACAGTCTCGGAGACTGACCCCTTAAGCCTGTGGTTTCTGAGGTTATCTCTAGGTAGAAAGCATCAAAATGGAATTGAATTGGAAGACTCCTAGTTGGTACAGAATTTCTTGCTTGCTTTTTGGTGGGGAGAAATCCCCACACATTTGGTCACAGAAGACTTCTGTGTTGATTGTTGTTGTGGTGTGAGAGCAGAGGCAAAAACAGTTTGTGAGTTGTTTTGTTGTTTTGTTGTGTTTTTCCTAACAGAGGGCTTTGGAGGTCAGGTGATTAATGGAATTGTAGGTCAGGTCCATTTCACAGTGGGCCTAGTGGGTCCCTGAGATCATACAGGTTATTTTCCCAGTTCCAGATGCATAGTGGGAATAGACATATTTAGCGGCTGGAAGAATCCCCATATTGGTTCCATGACCTACACAGTGAGAGCTATTTTGGTGAAAAGGGCAATTGGAGGCCATGAGAGCTGCTTCTACCTAGGAAAATAGTAAACCAAAAGCAATACTGCATCCCTGGAGAAACTGCAGAGATTAGTATGTGAAGCGTTGAAGCATGGAGAGGTAGTAATTCAAACCACATCCCCATTTACCTCTCCTATTTGGCCTGTGCAGAAGACAGATATATCTCGGAGAATGTCAATGGATATCATAATCTCAACCAGGTGATAATGCCAATTCCAGCTGCTGTACCAGATGTGGTTTCATTGCTCCAGCAAATTAACACATCTCCTGATTCTTTGCATATAGCTATTGATCTTAACGATAGCCTTTTCTTCATGCCTGTCCATAAGGCCTACCAGAGCAATTTACCCTCAGCTGGCAAGACCAGCATTGTGCCTTCAGTGTCCTATCACAGGGGAGTATCAACCCTCCAGCTCTATGTCATAATTTACCTCTCAGAGATCTTGATCACCTTTCCCTTCTATGAGGGTTAATACTGATCCATTACACTGATGACATTATACTGATTGGCCTTAGTGAGCAAAAACAGCAACTACTCTAGACTAGTAAGACATTAGCATGTCAGAGTGTGGGAAATAAATCTAACTAAAACTCAGGGCACATTCTTCCTTAGTGAAATTTCTAGGGGTTCTGTGGTATGGGACAAGGTGAAGAATAAGTTGTTGCATATGGTCCTTCCTGTAGCCAAGAAAAAGACACAATGCCTACTGGATATATCTGGATCTTGGAGATAATATATTTCTCATTTAGGTGTGTTTCCCAATCTTTTTTTCAAGTGACCAAAAAGCTACTAGTTTTATTAGGGCCTGAAACAAGAGAAGGCTCCACAGCAGGTCCAGGCTGCTGTGCAGGCTACTCTGCCACTTGGGACATATGATCCAGCATATCTAATGGTGCTTGAAGTGTCAGTGGCAGATAGGGATGCTGTTTGGAGCCTTTGCCAAGCCCCTATAAGTGAATCACAGCACAAGCCTTTAGCATTTTTGAAGCAGGGACCTGCCATCATTACAGATAATGAGAGAGACAGCTCTTTGCCTCTTACTGGGCCTTAGTAAAAATCAACACTTGACCACAGACTACCAAGTTACCATGTGACTGTAGTGGTTTATCATAAACTGGGTGTTATCTGATTCACTAAGCCATGAAGTTGGGCATAGCATGCACAGCAACACTCCATTATAAAATGGAAGTGGCATATACATGATTGGGCCTGAGGAGACCCTCAAAGCACAAGTAAATTACATGAAGAAGTGGGCATGAGAGTATAGATAAAACAATATTGACCATGAACTGAAAACTATTGAAGATGAGTAATAGGTTCATTGTATTTTTCTGTTTTTGTATATGTTTGACACTTCATAAGAGGTTAAGAAAGATAAAATTCTCTTTGCTATTTTTAACTTATAAAAGTATTTTTTAAATAAATCAATATATTTCAATGTTGTAACTTGATAGCCCAATGCTGTATCAAGGTAGCAAAAGTGAAGATTTCTGGTATTTTTATATAAACACTATGAATGACAGTACACTTGCATTCAGCTTTTCAAAATTATCCTCAGATCCATGAAAATTCATTGACAGTTGTAACATCTTTCAAACAGTAAAGATGTATGTGTATTGAAAGAGTAGACAATGAAAGCCTTTTAACTGAGCTGTGTATCTTTGCTATTCTTGACCCTTTGTATCTTTATATAAATTTTAGAATTAGTTATTACATTCTCTTTCTTCACCCCCACAAAAAATATCATTAATTTTTAAAATCAGGATTGTATTTAGTCTACAGGTTGATTTTGGGAGAAAGTAATGACCTTAGAGTATTTAAATCCACTTGCCCTTCTGCCTTTTATGACAACTGCTGACACGTATAAATTATATATATATTAAATTCTATGTTTCATTTACACAGTGTATATGCCCTAAAACTTTATTGGTGCTGTTTCATACAGTCAAAATTCATTTAGATTAATTTAGATACCCTCTAAGTTATTTTTTATTCTTTTTGCATGTGTCTGCATCTATCTGGATTCATTTTTTTTTCTGTCTGAAGAATTCTATAACTTTCTTGAGTGGTAACAAATTCTCACAGTTTTCATTTGTCTGAAAATGATTATTTGGCCTTCCTTTTGAAAGGCTATGTTCTCTGAACATAGAATTTTTAGGGTGGCAGTTATTCATTTCCAGTACAGTAAAGATATCTTTCCATTGTCTACTGACTTCTTTCTACTGAGATGTCATGTGTTAGTTCATTTGCTCAGTGAAAGAAACATGCCTTTTTTTTCTCTGACTGCTTTTAAGACATCCTCTTCTATTAATCATGCCTTTTAATTTTTTAATGTTTCTGATCCTCTGATGTGTATGGTCTTGGCCGTCCTGGAGAGACTGGCCCTTCAGGGGCCAGCCAATTCCTGGAGATAGCTAAAGACTCACCTGGGAGTGCACCTTTCAAATGCAAACCAACCAATCCAGAGCCCATGTCCAAACCATCTTCTTTATCTGGGTCTCACACATCATGCTACTTATCCCCTGCCCTAATAACCTCAGGACCAGGTGCCAGAAAACTTGAGACAATTCCTATACTCCCATTGAAGAGCCCATTGAAGTTATTCAAACTAGCCAATCCTAAGCCTTCTTACCCTTTGTCCATTGTTTCCCATGGAAACCATCACAACAGAGGCTCTTGCCCATTTTCACTCATTCCTTCTGCCTCCTGACTGACTGTGGTGCTATCCATGTGGCCGTATGTGGTGTGGCATGTTCCCTCCTCCTGGTAACTTCAATGGACTGAAAGTTTATGTCCCCCAAAATTCATGTGTTAAAATTCTAATCCTCAGGGTATTCAAAGGTGGGTCCTTTGGGAGGTGATAAGTTAATTAGGTAAAGCCCTCATGAATGGGATTGGGCTTGTATGAAAAAAGACCCCAAAGAGATCCCTTGCCCTCTCTGGAACAAAGGACTGTTGTCCTGGAACCAGGCCCTCACCAGATGCCAATTCTACCAGTATCTTGATCTTGGACTTTCTTTTGTTATAGCAGACCGAATGTACTAAGACATTAACTGTGAATAACAAACTTTTTTCAGTGGTAATCAACTACTGATACTGGCCTTGCCCCACCTGAAGGGGTAAGATCTTTACCCCTTAATTTTTGATATCGTTTTATGACAATCTGCTTAAGTTTTCATTTTTTAGGTATTTTATACTGCACAGGGTTCATAGAGCTTTTTCAAACTGCATCATGATATCTTTTGTCAGTGTGATTGATTGTATAATTGTTCCCAGTCATTCTTTGATGTATCTATACTCTTTGCCAGATGACTTTACAGTTCTTTTCACTAGAGACAGAATGTATTTACCTGCCCCTTGACTTCAAGCTTGGCTATGTGACTTGCTTTGGCAATGGAATGTCAGCAGATTTGAAACTGGGCTTGCCCTTTTGCGCTTCTCCCATTGCCATGAGGAAAAAAAATGTCCTGTATAGCCTATTGCAGAGGTCCCCAAACCCCAGTACCCAGTCAGTGGGCTGTTAGGATCAGGCCACACAGAAGGAGGTGAACAGAGGGTGCGGGAGCACTACTGCCTGAGCAGTAATTACCTCCTGTCAGATCAGTGGTGGCATTAGATTCTCATAGGAGTGTGAACCCTATAGTGAACTGCACATGTGAGGGATCTAGGTTGCATGCTTTTTATGAGAAGCTAATGCCTGATGATCCTCATGAGGTGAAACAGTTTCATCCCAAAACCATCCTCCTCTCCCCCACCAGTCTGTGGAAAAATTGTCTTTCATGAAACTCGTCCCTGATACCAAAAAGATTGGGGACCGCTGGCCTACTGGACCAACCTATAGCTTGGAATCAAGCCCAGCAAGGTCCAACTAAGCATAAAGCATAGAAGATGGTTCATGTTTGTTGAATAAATAAAAGAATGAGTGAGTGAAAAAATTAGAGAGATTGGAAAAGTCAAAAGAAGATTCTAGGCCTGTATCTGTTTTCCCTCTCTCTGTCCATGAGTTTGCAATTGGGAATAGTGGGAAAACAATATGATGAATTATAAAAGTTTTTCTTCTGTGGATTGGCATGGCTTTAACATGATCAGCATTCTTGAGCTCAATATGAAAAGACTGTTCTTTACCTGCCAAAGGGATTAAAATTCATATTTGTTCTTGAATGACATATTGATTTAATAATTGCCAAGTATAGCCACAAGTTGTGAAAGCAGAAAATGCCTTGCCTGCCATAGCATACACAACTCGTACATTATTTAGGCAGGGTGGAGAAGTGAGTGGAGGAGGCTGGGGAATGAAGGATTTTCCCTCCCCTAGATATGACCATAATACAAAAGGTTTAAATTCACTTGTTAAAAGGATTAAAGGTTCATATTTGTTCCTGAATCATACACCAATGGACTAACTGCCAAGGACAGTAGATAACTTAGAAAGGAGGAAATATTCCATTCACAGTCCAGCAAAGAGCCCCAACTTGAAATCCCTGTTCCCTGAAGTCATAGTGGCTATGCCTGACTTGCACAAGATAGGCCTAAGGTGTCACTGTCCCTACTTCCCTCCCCACACCCTCTTCCAGGGCTCCCAGGCAGCACTGTGATAATACCTGAGATACTTGTGCTTTGGTGGGAGGACTGACCAATTGGAAGAATTTCTTCCAGATCTTATAAACATTCTTAATGGAGGAAAGAAAACTATGACAGCAATGGGGTAGTCAAACTGAAGGGGCCATAGGCATCATTAGGCAAAGTGTACTTTTTAAGGCATCAGAGTAATGTAAGCCCTTAGCTTACCTCTAAGAAGCTTACCTTCTAAGAAGCTGAGTTGAGAGTTTGCCAAGTCCTAGCTGTGGCCACAGCCCAGTGTATGAGAGAAGGGACTCCTTTGACCTGGCACTTCTATTCGGTACTTTGATTTGCCTAGCTCTTACTGTTTTAAGTGGAAAATAAATGTGGAGAAAATTTTAGGGTCATTTCAAACTGCTACCATCATCACACCTATTCCTTTACTCATTTATTTTTTATTTCATTTTTCTTACAAAGTACCAGGCATGGTGCTAACACTGGATAGTTATAAATGACTAATATATAGCACCAAGAAACCAAAATCCAGTTCACATTCAAAATAAGCAGACTGGGATGCCAGATTTACTCAAGAAAAAGCAAGTTCTCTGTGACTTACAGATGGCAGATAATCGGGTAAGTTACTAACCTCTCTGTCCTTCAGTTAACCCATCTAGAAAATGGGCATAACAATAATCACCTACTACATAAAGGTGTTCCAGGAATCAAATGAGTTTAAGTTAATGCTTGCAGAGCTTAAATGATGCCTGATAGATCATAACCACCCAACAGATGTTAGCTATTACTCACTCTCTGAATCATCCAAGCCAGTTTCTTAAAGCCTAGTGCCTCAGTGGGTTTCACTGTTTGGTTTATTACGTGTCAATTTATATTACTAATAAGATATATGGGCATTAACTTTTCTGTTGCTTTTGTTGAAAACATTTTGGGGGTACTTGAGCCTCCTTTGTGACTCATTCTCATGATGTTTTTCTTATTTTCTGACTATTATGTATGTAATAGTTTTCTTTAAACTCATCTTTTTCTTACTTAAATAGATTAGGCCTTTTTCGAAACAATATTCATTAATTCATGAGCTTGATGTCCTAGAAGTAATTTTTTTCTTTTACTGAAATACATGAAAATAAACTAATCAATATAAGCATTAAAGTAAAAACATCCATCCATGGAATCACCTGACATCATCTTGTACTACAGCCTCTCAGAGTTTGTAGGTTTTTTAAGGGTTTTATCTGATTGAAATAATTTTCTGATGTGTGAATCCCTCAGACCAAGAACCTTGGCTGCCTTGTTTTCTCTACTTAGGAGGAGGAGAGGGAGAGGAGAGAATTGATTCAGGTAAGGGATACATACTTGCTTTCTGAGAAGCCTTTTCGATTTTGAAGAGCTCTTTCTGTAAGTTCTTCTTGACATTCCCTTAGCCAAACCACAATTCAAACTGCCTCAGTCCCAATTCCAAACTCTGGGAGACAATCAGCTGGCCTAGGTTTGGTCAACCATGGTTCGGGGAGCAAGGTCACAGCTTGGTTGCTGGGAAAAGGTGGGCCTCTGAGGCCCTCTGAAGAAGGTTCCTGGGTAAGTCATTGGTTTGTACACTGGGCCGACCATTCAAAAGTTATACCTTTGTTATACCTCTTTCCTTCACTCCTGCAAATATACCCATGCGTTCTCTCAGCTCATAAGTATAATATGGTTGCAAATCCTCTCATCATCTTGAGGGTTAATTTTGGAGCACACTCAGATTTGGCAGAGAACTCTTTATCTCAAAATACTTTAGGTGTGGTCTGATAGCTGCAGGGCAACAGAAAAGTCACTGCATTTTTTATAGAGGCAATATATTTTTGGGGGGAGTGGTTAACTCGAGATCGTTAATGCCGTATTTCTCTGGTGGTTCATTGTTATAGTCCACTAAAGCACAGGATTTGTTATTGCTGCCTACTTAACAATTTTCCATTCTTCATTCTAGCAGTTTCAGACCAATAGACTGGTAAGGACCCAAGACAATGCTCTCACTGGTCTAGGACAAAATGCGAAAAATGAGGACAATGCAAGATACATGTATGAGTGTAAGATGGCCAACTCTTCCCTTTTGGTCAATACTGATGTTTATTATGATGTTATTCCATTCCTACTTGATTGTTTGCAACCCTTTGTCAGTCTTCCAAACCTAACTACAATAACAACAAATTATAGTTCTGCAAAATCCAAAAATATGGCAACAAAAAAATCTAACAAAATTATATCTCAGTTATTCAAGAAGCCATCAGTAATTTGTGTTTATCATCTTAATTAGAAACTTTGGCCTAGTGTGGTGGCTCACACCTGTGATCCCAGCACCTTGGGAGGTGGAAGTGGGCAGCTCACTTGAGCCCAGGAGTTCAGGACCAGCCTAATAAATACAGCGAAACCCTGCCTCTACAAAAAAAACCTAAATATCATCCCAGCATGGTGGTACATACCTGTCATCCCAGTTACTCTGGAGTCTGAGGTGGGAGGATCACCTGAGCCCAGGGAGGCCGAGGCTGCAGTGAGCCAGGGTTGTGCTGCTGCACTCCAGCATGGGAGACAGAGCAAGACCTTCTGATCAGGGAGAATGCCAATAGACCTCAAGATTTCTTCCTTTTTTGTAACTGAGAGTACTATTATAGCTAAGGGTAAGATTCCTTCAGGATAAGGAGGGCTCTGCCCTTGAAAGAGCTGTAAGAAAAGGAAGATCAAAGCAGTGAATCCATGGGCCTCTTCAAAGCAGCACGTTTCTCAGGAAAAAAAAATTATAGTTTTCATCCCTGACGTCAAAGTACTCTGGTTTTCTGCCTTATTATCTTAGATTTCCTGTATTTTTTTTTTTTGAGACGGAGTTTCACTTTTGTTACCCAGGCTGGAGTGCAATGGCTCTCAGCTCACCGCTCTCGATCTCGGCTCACCGCAACCTCCGCCTCCTGGGTTCAGGCAATTCTCCTGCCTGAACCTCCTGAGTAGCTGAGATTACAGGCATGCGCCACCATGCCCAGCTAATGTTTTCTGTATTTTTAGTAGAGACGGGGTTTCACCATGTTGACCAGGATGGTCTCGATCTCTTGACCTCGTGATCCACCCGCCTTGGCCTCTCAAAGTGCTGGGATTACAGGCTTGAGCCACCGTGCCCGGCCAGATTTCCTGTATTTTAACCAGGACTCTCTGATTAAGCAATTACCAGTTCTACCTCTTTCATAGCATCTGTGTCTGACATCATTAGCGAGGCCTATTGGCTATTCTTGACCACATCCTGCCTCATCAGCTTCTCCTTCCTGCTAGAAATCCCAGTTTTCTCTATGAGCTAGTCTTAGTGATTGCCACACTGTCCTCTCTCTACCTATTCTCAGATTTGACTGTCTTGACACTCCTGATCTATTTATTCTTTAATTCATTTACTGGATATTTTCTCTGTACTAGTCATTTTTCTGGATTTGGAGGACACAGATGAATGGTCTTGGTCCTTGAAGAGTGGCTGGTCAAAAACAAAAAAGAGTGGCTGGTCTACTGGGCAAAAGACAACAATGGATGATTTTTAACAGTCATATATTCAAACTAGGGTCTAGGATTCTAGTGCCTATGTTGGTATTTCTGCTGAAACCAAGAAATACTACTTTACTTGCCTCAGACCAAAGAGAAAAGAACAGAAATGAATTGTTATGGTCCCATGGCTTTAAGGAAAGGCTGACAATGTTTTGCAGTATTTGAAATGGGTAAGTTGAGTCTTTGCACCCCACTCACAGCACGAAAGTGGTTCCTAGGTTCCTATAGCCCTGTCCAAAGGTGGGATGTCCTTATCTCTCAACTCTGTCTTTTAAGGAATTTGTGCCAGAGTACTGATGGAGGTGAGCTTTAAAAACAGATACAGTCCCCAAACCAGGAACCTTTTAAGAAACTGAGAGTACACAGTTGGAGCACTTATCTATTGCCACAGTAGTGCTCTATAATAAACCATCTCCAAACTCAGTGACAACCATTTATTTTAAGTCTGTGGTTTCTGCTGATCTTGTCAGTAGTTCTGTCACAGCTGGGGACTCACCTGTTGGTGGTTGACTGGCCTTTGGTTGATGAAGACAGCCTTGGCTGAGATGAATGGCTCTGCTCCATGTGTCCTGTGGTGTAGGCAGAGGAGCCAGAGAGAGTTGAACTGGGAAGACCTTTGAGGCCTTTGGCTTAGGGCAAGAACACAGACACTTCTGCCACTTAGACCAGTCATAGGCCAGCCCTGATTCAAGACATAGGGTAATAGACTTCGCTTCCTGATGAAAGTGTTTGCAAAGTCTTATCACAAGGGGCATAAGTATAAGAAAGGAGAATAGAGAAGCCATTTTGTAATCAATCTACCGCATTTTACTCCCAGCATTTTGAAAAATAGCGCCATTTTCTTACCTCAATGCTGTGACAGAGAAAGAATGATTAAAGCCACACTAACATCAGTGATGAGGTGGTAGTCCAAGACACTAAAAAGTATACATCCAGTGACTCCAGGGAAGACAACAAAGCATTGTAAATGATTGGTTGAGTACACTTATGAAATACCTTTGGGAGCACCCTGAGAAAACTAGCAGTATTCAGAAAGACAATAAACTTGGTAGTCAATCTATTCACTTTAACCAGAAGCCACTCTGGCAGAATGTTTTAAAATTTGTACATAGCTTCTTTTTTCTTTTTGATATTTCCTCCTGTCTTCTTCCCTAATCTCCTACCATTCCCCTTCCTTTTCCACAAATACTTTAAGGAGACTATTTCTTGCTTTGCCTTCTAACAACTTAAAGTCTGAAAACAAAACCAATTGTTTAGAGAAAACAACAAAATTACTAGAGGGAAGGATTTCTTCCTAGAGACTAGGATAGGATTCCCCAGGGAAGATGGGAAAAAAAGAAAAGGAGGCAGATGATAGTTGAAGGGCAAGTGGTCCTATGCCAATTTCTGGGCGGTGTGCCTGGCCAGCAAACAGAGCACACCCAAAACAAGAGACCAGAGATAGAGGCAGCAGAAAGATTCTTGAGACTTCAAGTGTGTCAGGGAAACAGTAGCAATTGCTGAACTCTTGAAGGGAGTCTCACAGACAAGCTTGAGGGACAGTATGATGGACTTGTTAAACAGGAAAACTCTAGAGCCAGATTCCATGGGTTCCTATGGTAGCCTGTGTGACCTAGTACAAATCAGGCAACTTATGTATCATTTGACTTTGTCTACTAAATAGAGTGCTGCCTTGAAGGGTCGCTGTTTAAATTAAATTAATTAATATATGCAAAGTGTTTATTTAATTCCTGACACATAGTAAGCACTATGAAAAGATAAGCTGTCATTATCACTGTGTTATCTCAGCACCAGTGTTTTTTGTCCAGAAGCTTGTTCAGCCTCTGAATGATTCCAGAGCTGTCAGGGAGGCTGAGACAGATCCTCATGTACCCACTGCATTCTCCAGGTCTTTGCACTTTATAAGCCCCAGGAATTTAGATACAGCCCTGGAAAAAGGAGAGGAGAATCCAGATTTGCTGAAATCTTGTTTCTGCCACTCTGATGAAATAAAATCTTCAAATAAAAGTGAGGTCGGATAAGAGAAAAATAAAACATTTTATTTCTTACATACTCACCTTTATTTATTGGGATAGCTTTTATTATTTTGAGGTATGTTCTTTTAAAACCCAGTTTATTGAGACTTTTTAATATGAATGGATGCTGAATTTTATTGAAAGCCTTTTCTACATCGATTGAGATAATCACGGAGGTTTTTTTGTCTTTAGTTCTGTTTATGTGATGAATTGCATTTATTGATTTAAATATACTAAATCAACCTTATATCCCTGGGATAAAACCTACTTGATTATGGTGGATAAGGTTTTTGTTGTGTTGCTGGATTCAGTGTGTTAGTATTTTGTTGAGGATTTTTGCATGGATCTTCATCAAGGGTATTGGCCTGAAGTTTTCTTTTTTTATTGTATCTCTGTCAGATTTTGGTATCGGAATGATGCTGACCTCATAGAATGAGTCAGGGAGGAGCCCCCCTCCACCTCAGTTGTTTTGAATAGTTTCAGTAGGAATGGTACCAGTTATTTTTTGTACACCTTGTAGAAGTCAGCTGTGAATCTGTTTGGTCCTGGTCTTTTTTTTTTGGGTTAGTGGGTTATTTATTACTGCCTCAATTTCAGAACTCTTTATTGGTCTGTTCGTGGATTCAATTTCTTCCTGGTTCAGTGTGGGAGGTTGTATATGTCCAGGAATTCATCCGTTTCTTCTAGATTTTCTAGTTTATGTGCATAGAGGTATTCATAATATTCTCTGATGGCTGTGTGTATTTCTCTGGGGTCAGTGGCAGTATCCTCCTTGTTGTTCCTCATTGTGTTTATTTGAATCTTCTCTCTTTTCTTCTTTATTAGTCTAGCTAGTGGTCTATTTTATTAATTTTTTCAAAAAACCAGCTTCTGATCTTCTGAATGGTTTTTTGTATCTTGATCTCCATCAGTTCAACTCTGATTTGGGTTTTTTTAAAATCTTCTGCTAGCATTGTGATTTGTTTGCTCTTGGTTTTCTAGTTCTTTCAGTTGTGATGTTAGGTTGTTAACTTGAGATTTTTCTAACTGTAGTAAATGTGTTAATATATAGATAACATGAGAATATTATAGTCGTTTTAAGCTTACAGTTTGGTGATATTAAGTATCATTTGCATTGTTGTGCAACCACCACCTCTATCTAGCCCCAAAACATCACCCCAAAAGGAAACTTACTACTCTTTAAACAGTTATTTTTCATTTTCCTATCCCCTGACAACCACCAGTCTGCCTACTGTCTCTATAGATTTCACCTATTCTGGATATTTAATGTGAATGGAATCATATAACATGTGATCCTTTCTGTCTGATTTCTTTCATTTAGTATGATATTTTCAAAGTTCAGCCATGTTGTAGCAAGTATTACTATTTCATTTCTTTACATGATGAAATAATATTTACACTTATATGCATATCATAATTTATCCTTTCATCCTTTAATGAATATTTGGGTTGCTTCCACCTTTTGGTTACTGTGAATAGTCCTGCTTTGAACATGTATGTGCATGTATTTGTTTAAGTATATTTCTTTAGGAGCAGAATTGTTAGATAATGAGGTAATTCTTGTTTAACTTTTTGAGGAATTGCTGAACCATTTTTTTTTTTTTTTAGTGTACTTTAAGTTCTGGGGTACATGTGCAGATCATGCAGGATAGTTGCATAAGTACACAAATGCCAAGGTGGTTTGCTGTCGCCATCCCCCCCAACACCTACATCAGACATTTCTCCCAGTGTTATCCTTCCTCAATCTCCCTGCCCCCTGCTCTCCCTCCCCTAGCCCCCGCCCCTCAACATACCCCAGTATGTGATGTTTCCCTCCCTGTGCCTGTGAATTCTCATTGTTCAACACCCGCCTATGAGTGACAACATGCGGTGTTTGGTTTTCTGCTCTTGTGCCAGTTTGTTGAGAATGATGGTTTCCGGATTCATCCATGTCCCTACCAAGGACATGAACTCATAATTTTTTACGCCTGCATAGTATTCCATGCTGTATATATGTCACATTTTCTTTGTCCAGGCTATCATCGATGGGCATTTGGGTTGGTTCCAAGTTTTTGATATTGTAAACAGTGTTTCAGTGAACATTCGTGTGCATGTGTCTTTATAATAGAATGATTTATAATCCTTTGGATATATACCCAGTAATGGGATTGCTGGGTCAAATGGAATTTCTATTTCTAGATCCATGGGGAATCACCACACTATCTTCCACAATGGTTGAACTAATTTACACTCCCACCAACAGTTTAAAAGTGTTCCTATTTCTCCACATCCTCCCCAGCATCTGTTGTCTCCAGATTTTTTAATGATCGCCATTCTAACAGGAGTGAGATGGTATCTCAATGTGGTTTTGATTTGCATTTCTCTAATGACCAGTGATGATGAGCATTTTTCATATGTTTGTTGCCCTCATAAATGTCTTCTTTTGAAAAGTGTCTGTTCATATCCTTTGCCCACTTTTGAAAGGGTTTGTTGGTTTTTTCTTGTAAATCTGTTTTAGTTCTTTGTAGATTCTGGATATTAGCCCTTTGTCAGATGGGTAGATTGCCAAAATAGTTTTCCATTCTGTTGGTTGCTGGTTCACTCTGATGATTGTTTCTTTTGCTGTGCAGAAACTTTTAAGTTTAATTAGATCACATTTGTCTATTTTAACTTTTGTTGCCATTGCTTTTAGTGTTTTAGTCATGAAGTCCTTGCCTATGCCTATGACGTCAATGGTATTGCCTAGGTTTCCTTCCAGGGTTAATATGATGTTAGGTCTTATGTTTAAGTCTTTAATCCATCTGGAGTTAGTTTTACTGTAAGATGTAAGGAAGGGGTCCAGTTTCTGCTTTATGCACATGCTAGCCAGTTTTCCCAACACCATTTATTAAACAGGGAATCCTTTCCCCATTGCTTGTTTTTGTCAGGTTTCTCAAAGATCTATTGGCTGTAGATGTGGCATTGCTTCTGAGGCCTCTGTTCTGTTCCACTGGTCTGTATCTCTGTTTTGGTACCAGTACCATGCTGTTTTGATTACTGTGGCCTTGGAGTATAGCTTGAAGTCAGGTAGCGTGATGCCTCCAGCTTTGTTCTTTTTGCTTAGAATTGACTTGGCATATTATGCAGCCATCAAAAATGATGAGTTCGTGTCCTTTGTAGGGACATGGATGAACCTGGAAACCATCGTTCTCAGCAAACTGACACAAGAGCAGAAGATCAAACACCACATGTTCTCACTCATAGGTGGGTGTTGAACAATGAGAACACATGGACACAGGGAGGGGAGCACTACACACTGGAGTCTGTTGGGGGGAAATGGGGGAGGGATGGGGGGTGGGGAGGTGGGGAGAGATAGCATGGGGAGAAATGCCAGATATAGGTGAAGGGGAGGAAGGCAGCAAATCACACTGCCATGTGTGTACCTATGGAACAATCTTGCATGTTCTTCACATGTACCCCCAAACCTAAAATGCAATAAAAATAAATAAATAAATAAATAAATAAATAAAAGAATTGACTTGGCTATGCGGGCTCTCTTTTGGTTCCATATGAAGTTTAAGGTGGTTTTTTTCAGTTCTGTGAAGAAGGTCAATAGTAGCTTATTGGGAATAGCATTGAACCTGTAAATTACTTTGGGCAGTATGACCATTTTCACGCTATTGATTCTTCCTAACCATTAGCATGGAATGTTTTTTCATCTGTTTCTATCCTCTCTTATTTTCTTGAGCAGTGGTTTGTAGTTCTCCTTGAAAAAGTCCTTTATATCCTTTGGTAGTTGTATTCCTAGGTATTTTATTCTCTTTATAGCAATTGTGAATGGGAATTCACATTTGATTTGGCTCTCTTTGTCTGTTATTGGTGTGTAGGAATGCTTGTGATTTCTGCACATTGATTTTGTATGCTGAGACTTTGCTGAAGTTGCTTATCAGTTTAAAGAGATTTTGGACTGAGACGATGGGGTCCTCTAAATATACAATCATGCCATCTGCACATAAAGACAATTTGACTTCTTCTTTTCCTAATTGAATATGCTTTATTTCTTTTTCTTGCCTGATTGCTCTGACTAGAACTTCCAATACTATATTGAATAGGAGTGGTGAGAGAGGGCATCCTTGTCTAGTGCCAGATTTCAAAGAGAATGCTTCCAGTTTTTGCCCGTTCAGCATGATATTGGCTGTGTGTTTGTCGTAAGTAGCTTTTATTATTTTGAGGTACATTCCGTCAATACCTAGTTTATTGAGGGTTTTTAGCCTAAAGGACTGTTGAATTTTGTCAAAGGCCTTCTCTGCATCTGTTGAGATAATCATATGGTTTTTGTCTTTGGTTCTGTTTATTTGATGGATTACATTTATAGATTTGCGTATGTTGAACCAGCCTTGCATCCCTGAGACGAAGCCTTCTTGATCATGATGGATAAGCTTTTTGATGTGCTGTTGCATTTGATTTGTCAGTATTTTATTGAAGATTTTTGCATTGATGTTCATCATGGATATTGGCCTGAAGTTTTCTTTTTTACTTAAGTTTCTGCCAGGTTTTGGTATCTGGATGATGTTGGTCTCATAAGATGAGTTAGGGAAGATTCCCTCTTTTTGTATTGTTTGGAATAGTTTCAAAAGGAATGGCACCAGCTCCTCTTTGTACATCTGGTAGAATTTGGCTGTTAACATATCTGAAACTGGGCTGTTTTTGGTTGGTAGGCTGTTAAATGCTGCCTCAACTTTTGGTCTTGTTGTTGGTCTATTCAGGGTTTCAACTTCTTCGTGGTTTAGTCTTGGGAGAGTGCAAGTGTCCAGGAATTTATCCATTGCATCCAGGTTTACTGGTTTATGTGCATAGAGTTGCTTGTAATAATTACCAATAGTAGTTTGTATTTCTGAGGAATCGGTGGTGATACCCCCTTTATCATTTTTTATTGTGTCTATTCAATTATTTTTTCTTTTTTATTAGCCCGGCTAGCAGTCTATCTATTTTGTTTATCTTTTCAAAAAACATACTTCTGGATTTATTGATTTTTTGAAGGGTTTTTTACATCTCTTTCTCCTTCATTTCTGCTCTGATCTTACTTATTTCTTGTCTTCTGCTAGCTCTTGAGTTTTTTGGATCTGGCTCCTCTAGCTCTTTCAATTTTGACGATAGGGTATTAATTTTTTATCTTACCTCACTTCTCATGTGGGCATTTACTGCTATAAGTTTCCCTCTACACACTGCTTTAAATGTGTCCCAGAGATTCTGGTACATTGTGTCTTCGTTCTCATTGGTTTCAAAGAACATCTTTATTTTTGCCTTCATTTTATTATTTATCCAGTTGAGATTCAGGAGCCGTTTGTTCAGTTTCCTGGTAGTTGTACAGTTTTGAGTGAGTTTCTTAATCCTGAGTTCTAATTTGATTGCACTGTGGTCTGAGAGGCTGTTTGTTATGATTTCTGGTCTTTTGAATTTGCTGAGGAATGATTTACTTCCAATTATGTGGTCAATTTTAGAGTAGGTGTGATGTGTTGCTGAGAAGAATGTATATTCTGTGGCTGTGGGGTGGAGAGTTCTGTAGATGTCTATTAGGTCTGCTTGGTCTAGATACGTGTTCAAGTTCTGGATATCCTTGTTGATTTTCTGTCTTCTTGATCTGTCTGATATTGACAGCGGAGTGTTAAAGTCTTCCAGTATTATTGTGTGGGAGTCTAAGTCTCTTTGTAGGTTGTTAAGAACTTACTTTATGTATCTGGGTGCTCCTGTATTGGGTGTATATATATGTTGGATAGTTAGCTCGTCTTGTCGCATTGATCCTTTTACAATTGTGTAATGCCCTTCTTTGTCCCTTTTGATCTTTGTTGATTTAAAGTCCGTTTTATCAGAGACTAGGATGGCAACTCCTGCTGCTTTTGGCTCTCCATTTGCTTGGTAAATCTTCTTCCATCCCTTTATTTTGAGTCTATGTGTGTCTTTGCATGTGAGATGGATCTCCTGAATACAGCATACCAATGGGTGTTGACTTTTTGTCCAATTTGCCAGTCTGTGTCTTTTGATTGGGGCATTTAGGCCATTTGCATTTAACACTAATAGTGTTATGTGTGAATTTGATCCTGCCATTTTGTTACTGGCTGGCTCTTTTGCCTGTTAGTTGATGCAGTTTCTTCATTGCATCATTGGTCTTTACCATTTGGTATGTTTTTGTAGTGGCTGGTACTGGTTGTTTCTTTCCGTGTTTTGTGCTTCCTTCAGGAGCTCTTGTAGGTCAGGTCTGGTGGTTACAAAATCTCTCAGCAATTGCTTTTCTGTAAAGGATTTTATTTCTCCTTCACTTATGAAGCTTAGTTTGGCTAGGCATGAAATTCTGGGTTGAAAGTTCTTTTCTTTAAGGATGTAGAATATTGGCCTCCACTCTTTTCTGGCTTGCAGGGTTTCTACTAAGAGAACTGCTGTGAGTCTGATGGGCTTCCCTTTGTGGGTGACCCAACCTTTCTCTCTGGTTGCCCTTAGCATTTTTTCCTTTATTTCAACCTTGGTGAATCTGACAATTATGTGCCTTGGGGTTGCTCTTCTTGAGGAGTATCTTTGTGTTGTTCTCTGTATTTTCTGGTTTTGAATGTTGGCCTGCCTTGCTAGGTTGGAGAATTTCTCCTGAATAATATCCTGAAAAGTGTTTCCAGGTTGGATTCATTCTCCCCATCACATTCAGGTACACCAATCAAGCATAGATTAGGTCTTTTCACATAATCCCATATTTCTTGGAGGCTTTGTTCATTTCTCTTCACTGTTTTTTCTCTATTCATGCCTTCTATTTTTATTTCATTGAGTTGATCTTTAATCTCTGATATCCTTTCTTCTACTTGATCGATTTGGCTATTGAAACTTGTGTATGCTTCACGAAGTTCTCATGCTGTGTTTTTCAGCTCCATCAAGTCATTTATGTTCTTCTCTAAGCTGGTTATCCTAGTTAGCATTTTGTCTAAACTTTTTTCAAGGTTTTGAGTTTCTTTGCATTGACTTAGAACATGTTCATTTATCTCAGAGAAGTTTGTTATTACCCACCTTCTGAAGCCTTCTTCTGTCAATTCGTCAAACTTATTCTCCATCCTGTTTTGTTCCCTTGCTGGTGAGTAGTTGTGATCCCTTGTAGGAGGGAAAGCATTCTGGTCTTTGATGGTTTCATCCATCTTTTTGTGCTGGTTTCTTCCCATCTTCATGGGTTTATCTACCTTTGATCTTTGGAGGTGGTGTTTTCAGATTGGGGTCTCTGAGTGGACATCCTTTCTGTTGAAGTTGAAGCTATTTCTTTTTGTATTTTAGTTTTCCTTCTAACAGTCAGCCCCTCTGCTGTATAAGGCATTTTATTTGGTTATACAGGGGTCAGGGAGCTGCTTGAGGAGGCAGTTTGTCCCTTGTCTGCCTGCAGAAGCACTGCTGGGCTGCTTCAGACTCAGCCTGGCTGCTGTGTAGGCTTCCTCTGGCTTGTGTTTACACAGGTGAGATTAGACCCACCTTCACAATGGCTGATGCCCTTCCCTACACCGAGCTCAATCATCCTGGGTTGAGCTTCAACTGATGTGCTGGCTGCGAAACTCTCAAGCCAGAAGGCTTCAGTTTCCTGGTCTTTGTGGGGGTGGGACCTGCCAAGCTGTATCACCTGTCTCTCTGCTTTCAGCTCTCTCTCTTTCTAGGGGACAGGTAGATCTGTCCTGAAGGCATTCTCAGTGCTAGTCAAAACTCCCACCCAGTTCTTTGCTGACAACTTGTGGCGCTGGGCCAGCTGGAGCTGTCACTCAGATCTGTGCTGGCAACTCACGGTGCTTCTCAGCTTGGAGGCATTCTCCCAGACTCTCCACAGGGCATGGGAGAAGCGCAATATATAAACCAGAGTGCTGAGAGGGCAAAGTCCATGATCCTCCAGTCAGTTGCACTGCCTGGGTGGGGCAGTGCCCTGCCCTGTGTCGTTTCGCCCTCCCTGGGCTACACCCACTGTTCAGCCAGTCCCATTGAAATGAACCTGGTACCTTGGTTGGAAATGCAGAGATCACTTGCCTTCTGCCTCTCACTCACTGTGACCTGTGTTCCAGAGCTGTTACTATCTGGTCATCTTGGCAGAAGTCTGTCTGTTTTTTATGATGGAGTTTCACTCTGTCACCCAGGCTGGAGTGCAGTGGCGCAATCTTGGCTCACTGCAGCCTCCTCCTCCTGGGTTCAAGAGATTCTTCTGCCTCAGCATCCCAAGTAGCTGAGATTTCAGGCACATGCCACCATGCATGGCTAATTTTTGTATTTTTAGTAGCAACAGGGTTTTACCATGTTGGCCAGGCTGGTCTTGAACTCCTGATTACAGGCGTGAGCCACTGTGCCAGGCCTGCCAAACCATTTTCACAGCAGAAATTGGTTATTGATGGAATCCAAAGCCATATCATATTGTCTTTCTTGACATCTTATGAGTCCAGGCACCATCTGCACCAATTTCCCTCTAGCCCAACCGTTCCCAGAATTCCTCCATTTTCCTTTGGTCCCTAGAGCCTGAGCTGTTATTTCCCAGCAAGTAGCTGGGGCTTCCCTTTGCCTTCTGGAAGAACCCTTGGAACATGATGCCTCTGTCTACTCTGCTCTCCTGGAACTGATTCTTGACTCTGTTCCCTAGATATTACTGCAAACCTATATCTGCCAAAATTGTCTTCAGACTTAACTTAGTTTTCAAAGTGTTTTGTTGTTTAAAATAACACATATGCAGAAAAGGGAACAAAACAAATGTGCCACTTAATGAATCATTAGAGGGCAAACATTCTTTTAACCACCACCCATGAAAGGAGATAGAACCTCACCAGATATCCCAGAAGTTCTCTATAAGCCCCCTTCCAAACACAGCCCCCTGCACCTCACTAAGAGTAATCATGGTTCTAACTTTTTGGGAAATTACTTCCTTTATTTTTATTTATAGCTTTATCACCCAAATGTGCATCTCTGTCCTCTACACTTTCTACACTTCAGTAGTTGGATCTAAAGGATAATCAGAAAGAAGGTTGATTTTTTAGAATGAAGAGTGCTTCAAAGATGGTGTTGCACTGTTCACCAAGAGGCACATACTGTCTAGTTTGGATTGTCAGCAGCCCAGGAGACACATCTCCTCATCTGGTATTTAGCTACCCAGTAGTACAGTTTGTATTGTAAAGTCAGGATAAATATTTGAGGCTTGCACTTTACTTGCTTCCTTTTAAAATAAATAGGTGGTTCCTTAGCATCTTCCAAAGGTGAACAATTAGGGTTTCTTTTTTTGCCATTATTATGCTTGATCTTAGCCAAAAGGCCAAGAAGTGATTGACATCATTAAGAACTCAAAGCTATAAACATATTTAATATGTTTCAATCCACAATAATTATTATCCTTATTGATGCCCAGTTTGTCAGTTTTAGTTTTGAACTATTGACCAAGTGCAGCTTACGTGGTTACTGGGTTATATTGTAGGATTCACCTAACTAATTCTGATGAGAGAAGCTTTTAAACCAGATTTTGTGCTTTAAGAATCTGCTGACAAAGCATAGGCTGCTAGCTTGGCAAAACCATCCTGGAACAACTGAACCTCTTTCTAAGGTGGGAGTAGCTAGGGAGGGTGATTCCCTGATCCAATAATTCTCACCACTGCCAGCTCAGCCTGCCTCCAGGCTCTGTGGTGTATTAGCTGGGTAGCACCTACAGCCCAATCCAGAAGTGAAAGCAAGATCATGTAAGCAGGAATGTGTGGGTCTTGTGTCTTGGAAGGCCTTTTCCTCTCTGCTTTTCTACCCTGCCACAGACCCTTGCATCCCCAAAAGAGATGTCTCAGCTTACCAAACCCTCTTCTCCTGACTAAAGAAATAGGAGAGAAATCTTTCGATTCATAAAGATGGAAACCAAAGTGAGGTCTCCCTGAGACTTGAACTGTGACACATCTATTCAAAATAAGGCATCTGGCAGTTAAAATATAAGGTAGAGTTTTATGTACTGACTTGGAAATACAGGTATGCCAAAAATCTTAGTGAACTTTTAAGATTTATCTCAGAGTTACAAATGCTAAAAATTTAAACATTTACTTTTATTTCTTTTATACTTACCTTTGTAATCTTTGAATTTGTGACTTTTAAATTTTTTGTTTCAGTAATGGTTGCTAATTTCAACCAGAGGGACTGAAACAGGAAATTAAAATTAATTTAAAAAAAAATTTCCAAAACTATATAAGTTGACATGAAGTTAAAATGATCGAATTTTCAAATGATGATTTGGAAGATTATCTCTGGGCCATAAGATTATGAGGACATTTTTACTTGCCTGGGCTTTTAAAATATTTAAAAAATCAACATATATTTAATTTATGATAAAAATAGATTTATATTTTGAAATAAAAAAATTTAAAAGGAGAAATAATCAAATTTTGGATATAAAATGATGGATTATATATAATTTACATACTTAAAAATATCTGAGTATTTGAAATTTCCAGTAGAAATAATAAATTGTCTTAACATTTTCAATCAAGTGTGCTGTGGGCTACTGGATGTGATTAGAAATCAAAGGAGAGATATTATAAAAAAGAGAAAGTACATTATCATATCTTTTAGGAGTTTACAACCTAATTTAAAAAAATGATATAGTGGAAAAGTCACGAGTTTTAGAAACATGGGGGCCTAGGTTTAAATCACTGTTTACCACGTACCAGCTCTTTGACCTTAAGCAAGTCTCTCTTTCAAGTCTTTGTTTCCTTAATTCTAATACTTCTATAAAGAAGTAAAGCAATACAAATAAAGCTTCAAGCATAGTGCCTAATAAATTCTCAAAGCTTTCATATATCTGAAGATGTTTACTTCATCTTTTAAAAAAACCTTTTTTGCAGAACATGAAATTTACCGTCATTAAATGCATTTACAGTTTTGTGCAATTATTATTACTACCAATTTTCAGAACTTTCAGTCATCATAAAGAACTTTTTCATTATCCGATTAAATAACAACTTCCCATTTTTCTCTTCTCCCAGCCCCTGGTAACCTCTGTTACACCTTCTGTCTTTATGAATTTAACTATTCTACGTACCTCACTGATATGGTTTGGAGATTTGTCCCACCCAAATATCACACTGAAATGTGATCCCCAGTGTTAGAGATGGGACCTGGTGGGAGGTGTTTGGGTCACAGGGGTAGTAGATCTGTCATGAATGGCTTGGTGCCCTCTTCAAGGTAATGAGAGTTCTTGTTCTACTTGTTCACATGACAGCTGGTTGTTCAAAGAGCCTGGCACCTCCTCCCATGCTTGCTTGCTCCCATTCTTGCTGTCTGATGCACTGGTTCCCCCTTCACCTTCTGCCATGTTTGTAAGCTGTCTAAAGCCCTCACTATAAGCTGAGCAGATGCCAATACCATGCTTCCTGTATTACCTGCAGAACAGTGACACAACTAAACCTCTTTTCTTTATAAATTACCCAGTCTCAGGTATTCTTTTATAGAAATGCAAATGGACTAACACACTCATAAGTGGAATCATAAAATATTTGTCCTTTCATGTCTGGCTTATTTCAGTTAGTGTAATGTTTTCAAGTTTCATTCATCTTATAGCCTACATCCAGAAACTCATTCCTATTTAAGGCTGAATGACATTCCATTTTATATCTATACCCTATTTTGTTTATCCATTAATCTGTTGGTGAACATTTGGGTTGCTTCTACCTTTTGGCTACTATGAATGATGTGCTGCTAACAAGGGTGTGAAAGTATCTGGGTCTCTACCTTCAATATTTCGGATGTATATCTAAAGGTAGAATTGCTGGATCATCTGTTATTTCTATGTTGCAACTTTTTGAGGAACTGACATGCTGATTTCCACAGTGACTGTACTACTTTACATTCTCACTGATAATACACCAGGATTCCCATTTCTCCACATCCTTGCCAACGCCTGATTTTTCATTTTTCTGGTAATAGCCATCCTATGAAGTGGTTTGGATTTGCATATGCCTAATGATTAGTGATATTGAGCATTTTTCCATATGCTTATTGGTGATTTGTGTATTGTATTTGGAGAAACGTTTATTCAAGTCATTTGCCAATTTTTGAATTCAGTTGTTTGTTTTATTGTTCAGTTGTTAAGACTTTTTATATTTTGGGTATTAATCTCTTAGATACAATTTGGAAATACTTTATTTTCTTTGGGTCATCTTTTCACTCTATTGCTGGCATCCTTTGACACATACAAGTTTTTAATTTTGATGAACTCCAGTTTATCTATTTTCTTTCTTGAGCTGCCTGTGTTTTGGGTGTCATATCCAAGAAATCATCACCAAACTCAAATATTTTCCCCTGTTTTCTTTTAAGAGTGTTTTAATTTTAGCTCTTATGTTTAAGTATTTGATCTATTTTGAGCTAATTTTTATATGGTATAAAGTAAAGGTCTTCATTTTATTGATTTTTTTTTTCTTGAGAGAAGGGGTCTCTCTCTGTCACCAAAGCTGGAGTGCAGTGGTAGGGTCATGGCTTAGGGCAGCCTCGACCTCCTGGGCAGTCCTCCCACCTCAGCCACCCAAATAGCTGGGACTATAGGTATACATCACCACACTTGGTTAATTTTTTTTATTTTTTATGAAGACAGGGTCTATGTTTCCCAGGCTGGTCTTCAACTCTTGGGCTCAAGCAATTTTCCTACCTCAGCTTCCCAAAATGCTGGGATTACAAGCGTGAGCCACCCCACTTGGCATTTTCTCAACTTATAACCACTGTTCAGAGATGTTAAATAACTTTCCCAAGTCAGCCATCATAATATATTCAGAATTATATCACTTGTTACCACTTTCACTGTTCTCACCTGGTCCAAGTCAGTATCACCTCTCACCAGGATTACTGCTCTAGCCTCTTCTCCAGTCTCCCTGCTTCTATCCTGGTTCCCTATATTCTATTCAGATAATGCCACTTCTCTGCTTAAATGCCCACAGCGGCTCTTCATTTCTCTTTGAGTAAAAGCCAAGTACTTTCACTAACCCTTAAATCCCTACCAAACATGTCCCAGTTACCACTTTATATTTACTGCATTTCTCTCTATTCACTCCTTTGCTCAGTCAGAATAATGAACTTGCTATTACTCCAACCTGCTAGACACATTCTAGCCTTGTGGCCTTTGTCTCAGCTGTTTCCTGAGACCAAACACTTTTCTCCCAGTTACCTGCGCAACTAACTTCTCATCTTCTTCAAAAATTTGCTTAAATGACACATTCTTAATGAGGCCTATTCTTACTTTTCTATGTTAAATTGCAGTCTACACCTTCATTTTTCTGCATTGACTACTCTTACTTCTTCTACCCTTTCTTGTTTCCATAGCTCTTATGTTCTGATATACTATATATAATTTGTTTATTTATTTTAAATTATTTTTCTGTTTCCCCTCCCTCCATCTATGCTAGAATAGAAACTCCATTAGGGTTGGTAGCTTTACCATTCTCTGATATAACCTAAGTACTTAGAATACTGCTTGGCACATAGTGGGTACTCAAAACATATTCCATGAATGAATGAAGGGCAAGAAGATAGAGCCCAGATAGAAACTCAGATCTGACTAGCAAAGTCAGTGCTCTCAAACACTAGACCTGCTTCCCTAAAGTGTGCAGCATGGTGTATTTAGACCACCTGTACCATGAGCTGTTTCATTCCATCCACCATCCTTGCCCTCTTCTACTGGGCACAGCATTCTGGGGCTTTCCACCTCATGTGGTGTGAAAGAATTATAGATATGAGGACATATGATCCCCTCAGGCTCTTGTTGAACCAGAATCCCCAGGTCAGTTTAGGTTGGAGATGCTTCTCCTGCTTACCCTAGCTGGCTATACAAATGTTATCATTTGCTCTGTGTGCTGTTCGGTGAAGTCTGGCAAGCACTGCTTTAAGCAATCAGGCAGACAATTTAGCTTCTTTGGTTTCTTATTGTTAGGTAGGCCAAGAAGTGTAAACAAAAGGGGACTTAAAAACAAAAAAGATGTTTTTAAAGCCTTAGAGAGATCGACATTCTTAGGCATGAAAAAAATTGAATAGTTATATCCATAATGACAACAGCAAAAAAGGATCCTGTGCCATTAACACAAGGACCATATGTAGGTTAAAACAATAACATTTCCTGTAAATCTAAAACTTTAAAAATAAAGACTTTTGAAAAGCAACGACCACAATTACAACAACTAATAAGGAGTGTCAAGTTTTTTACCTCTCCAATATTATAGCTAAATTCATTAGCTGATGTATATATGTTACAGTTGGCAAAGAGAAAAGTTGCAAATGTACATTAACATAATATACTAATAAGAATCCAGAATGATAAGCCCTTAGGATCCATATCTATAGCATTCTTCTTCAGCTCTTTTTTGACAAAGTATCTTGGGCCTTAGGAAGTATACTCCAGGTATGCTCCTAATTTAAGAAGGAAATCATGGATTGTTCCAGGTAGCTTAGCACTTACTAAATCAGAAGTTCCCAAATAAATGATTCTCCTATACACGGTAAGCTACCCTAAGCCTGACTAATATTTATCCAGTTCTTAGAAATAAAAACTCATAGAATTTCTGTAAAGCATGACATATGCTGGGTGGGACTCTTTGGTAAATCGGTAACATAATAAATCCTCATGTACAGGAAAAAATGAATGTGATTGTAAGTGGGGGCTTTATGCAATCAGGCAGACAATTTAGCTGCTCTGGTTTCTTACTGTTAGGTAAGCCAAGGAGGGTAAACAAAAGGGGAATGGAAAATGCCTTTGCATATCAAGGTAGGATGGGCAAACTACCATACTGGGCAAGAGTATGGCAGGTCTCACAGTGGGGATGAAGTTGCCTAAGGCTGGCTCCACAGTAGCAGATCTGGAGGAAAAAACATGACCACAGACTGGCAGAGAAGCTTACCCAAAGCCAGACTACAGACCCTTGACTGTATCTTCTCCTGTCTCATTTTTTACCATGCTCAGTCCAGCCACACTCCAAGGAGGAGCCCTTCTTTGGTATAGCCCCATGTCTATCATCCCTCCTAGCTGGTCTTAGAACATGCATTTTCTCAGACATGAACCAGTACACAGATGTGTGGTTTTCACATTCTCTTCTGCAGAGCCCTTGATTACTGAGGCAGAGGCACAGCCCCAGAGTGGGTGAAGCAGTGCCCATCCAAGTGACTCGACTTCCATATATATATTCATATACAGACATTTTATGTAAGATTTTATTTGAGAACAGATTTCTCCCTGTGAGAAAAGTTTGAATGACACTGAACTAAATTGAGACTGTCAAATGCATGGAGAGTATTTCTGTGCTGCAGAGAGTAACCTGAGCTGTCAGATGTAATTGAAGAAGAGATAGGGTATCTGGCTCTAAGTGCCTGCTACTTCTGAATTAGTAACTGAGGTCATCACCAGCAGGAGCGGAAGCTGAAAGGATGCAAGGTGTAGCCAGGAGGTGGGGAGAGTCAGGGCCTTGAGGTGGAGTGGGACGTGAGAGGTCATGGCCAGCCTCACAACCACATGAGCCAGTCTTGTTTAGTCTACTTTCTACCCACCCACCCCCACTACCCCTCTGGATTATTTGAAGCAAATCCCAGACATTATCTCAAATTATCTGTCAATAGTTTGTTATGTTTCCATAAAAGATAAGGACTATCTTTTTTAAAATAGAAAAACTCCATTATCATACCTTAAAAATTATACTAATTCTTTATTTTAAATGTTTAAAATTTTTTTAGAGACAGAGATTTGCCTTGTCACCAAGGCTAGAGTGTAATGGTGTGATTATAGCTCAATGTAACCTCAAATTCTGAGCTCAATCAATCCTCCCATCTCAGCCTCCAGAGTTTCTGGGACTACAGGTGCATGCCACCCTGCCTGCCTAATTGTTTTAATTTTTGTAGAGAGAGGGTCTTGCTGTGTTGTCCAGGCTGGTCTTGAACTCCTGGACTTAAGTGTTCCTCCTGCCTCAGCTTCCCAAAGTGTTAAGATTACTAGCACCAGCCATTGCACCTGGCCTCATTAATCCTTTAATGTTATAAAATAGCCTATCAGAGTTCACATTTTCTTGCCTGTCTCACATATTTTTTAACCTTTTGTTTGTTCACATCAGGATCCAAACAAACTCCTCTTCTTCATTTGGTTATGTCTAAGTCTCTTTGATTCTCTAAAGATTGACCTTCCCCGCCTTTTCTCTTCGTTATTTATTTGTTAAAGAAACTAGATGAGAATATTTTTAAAAATATTATGGTTTTAAACATGGCCAAAAAGCAGTTCTGCCAATTTGAATAATTGTATTTGGCCAGAAAAAATAATAATAAAGAAAGAAAGGAAAAGAAAAGAAAGTTGCTGGTGATTGTGGACATAGTGTGAAAGCCAGACCAGTTCAATTAAACTCTTCCTATGTTCCAGATGCAAACAATCCACAGTAAACTCTGATTGGTCAGAATTGTTTTCACTGAAGCTTAATCTAAAGGGAAGAGTATAGTACTAAAGAGTCTAGTACTACAGCTTTCCATTCTCTACACACAGAAAAGCCTTCATTTATTTATTCACTTGTTCATTAATTCCTTTGACCCTTTGACGATATTTGGTCATGGAGGAATTTGTCTGTTTAGAGAAGTGTTTTTCTGTAACTCTGTTTCTCTGTTTTCATTGTACTGGATTTGAGGAGCTGAGGAAGCTGACAGTGTCACATGGACATCCAGGCATGGGATTTGGCTCATGGGGTAGATGGTGGGCCCTCCACTAAATCAGGGAACCAGGAGGAAGAGCTGAACTCAAGGAGAGTTGGAGAAGAGATAACTGGCTTCAGAAAATAATGACAGTCATCAGCTCTGCTCTTGCCAGTGCTGCTGAATCCAATGATTTCCCTGAGAGCCATGGTGCTCCTTTCCCAGTGGAGAGGGCTTGCTCCCTACAGATGGGCCAGCTCTTTCACCAACCCTCAAGAAGAATGACCTGTACATGATATAACCATTAAGCAGCCATCTGGTCAACCCAACTTTGTGGCACTCCTAGTGAGAAGTTAACAGGATGTTCTTTGAGAAGTGGATGACAGAAGAGGAATGATCTTGTGAGCACTCTCCTTTAATGCAGTGCCAGGAGCTAAGGAGGACCCCAAATCTCTCACCTCTAACATCAGAAAGAGGTCCTGGCCAGGATCTTCTCTCCTACTACCTCCAGATTCTATACTTAGCCTTAATCTTCTTTTATTTGATGGAGTTTTAAAAACAGTGTCTGGGGCTCTGCTCATGTCCACACTCCCCTTCATTCCTTCCCCCAAGTAGACTCAGCATGCCCATTACCCAAATTATGCTTCGGAAAATTTGAAACCACCATATTGTACAACAGTTGGAGAATTTGTAAGTAAAATATTATGTTAAATGTAGAATAATCTGTTGTGAAACTTTAAAAGTCATTCTGTAGTATATGGGATAAATTAATTGGGTTAAATGGAAAAAGAATAACACAAAAATGAATGCAAGCTGTATTATAGGTATAAAAAAGGTGTGTGTAGTAAAGAAGAAAGGGAACATATTCTCTTTGGCTGGTATTCCCTTGCCCTCTTGCTTGCATGCTCTGATGAAGCCAGCTGGCATGTTTGGGAGAAATTCCATGGAAAGGTCCACATGGAAAGAAACTTTAAAAATTATAGTAAACATGTATAATATAGTTTATCTGATTCCAGTGTTTGCAGGCACAAACTGAAAAGAAGCTTAGAAACAGAAAATACATCTTTTCTAGCTGGTATATAAAAGACAATTGATGGATGGGGGTTCCCAACATTTTTCTATAAAAAAAGAAGAAAATGTATTATTGAGGCATTTTAGGCAATTAATTTCAGAAATTTTCTGGAAATCAAATAAAAAAATGAATAGGGAAATAGCAACAATTTGCTTAACAATACGAAGATTATAGATGAATTTTTTTCTTTTTTTTTAAATTTATTTTATTGCATTTTAGGTTTTGGTGTACATGTGAAGAACATGCAAGATTGTTGCATAGGTACACACGTGGCAGTGTGATTTGCTGCCTTCCTCCCCATCACCTGTATCTGGCATTTCTCCCTATGCTATCTCTCCCCAACTCCCCACCCCCTACTGACCCTCCCCTATTTCCCCCCAACTGACCCAAGTGTGTAGTGCTCCCCTCCCTGTGTCCATGTGTTCTCCTTGTTCAATACCCGCCTGTGAGTGAGAACATGCAGTGTTTGATTTTCTGCTCTTGTGTCAGTTTGCTGAAAATGATGCTTTCCAGGTTCATCTATGTCCCTACAAAGGACATAAACTCATCATTTTTGATGGCTGCATAATATTCCATGGTGTATATGTGCCACATTTTCCCTGTCCAGTCTGTCATCGATGGGCATTTGGGTTGGTTCCAGGTCTTTGCTATTGTAAATAGTGCTGCAATGAACATTCGTGTGCACGTGTCCTTATAGTAGAATGATTTATAATCCTTTGGATATATACCCAGTAATGGGATTGCTGGGTCAAATGGAATTTCTATTTCTAGGTCCTTGAGGAATTGCCACACTGTCTTCCACAAAAAATTTTCCTCAGCAGTCCTACAGCAGAGGGAATATTTTTTCTTAAAAAATTTGCTTTTATACCATAATTCTAAAACAGAAACAAAATAAAACTGGTATGTTGGATTAAAAAGAAATAAGCATGATCCTTAAATAATACTTGATGTAGTTGAAGAAAATAATATAAATAGAAAATTTAAGTTATTTCTAAAGGTGAGAATGGTTAAGTTAACTACAAAGTCATTGGACAGGTGATTTTTAAATTGATTTTTATAATTTCTTTTACATTTTAGCTTTGTCAGTTTAGTTTATCAGTTATCTGATATTATAAATAGGCTTTGTGGAATGTTTTACTCATTTGCCAAGGCAGGAATGTGCATATAATAGTGTTAAATCCATCAATCAAACTGTAAGGATCTATTTTGAAAATTGGGCTCCAAAATAACATAATCTGCCACAGAGAGCTTTCTCTGGCAAGTATAAGTCCAAATAATATTTTTTGTTTGTTGTTTCTTTGTTTTTTTGAGATGGAGCCTTGCTCTGTCACCAGGCTGGAGTGCAGTAGCATGATCTCAGCTCACTGCAACCTCTGCCTCCTGGGCTCAAGCGATTCTCCTGCCTCAGTCTCCTGAGTAGTTAGGACTACAGTCATGTGCCACCACATCTAGCTAATTTTTTTTTTTTTGGTATTTTTAGTAGAGACAGGGTTTCACCATGTTGGCCAGGATGGTCTCAGTCTCTTTACCTCATGAACCACCTGCCTTGGCGTCCCAAAGTGCTGGGATTACAGGTGTGAGCCACCATGCCTGGCCCCAAATAATTTTTATATATCATTTATTAATATAGTCCTTGGAAAACCACAGGAGGTAGCAGATAGATGCATTCTCATGACCTTTCTGAGCACAGTTGGCAGAACTGCAATCTGATTGGGATTTTTCTCTGTAGGGTCAGATGAGTAATGTTGGGCCCAGACTGGAAATATCAGCAGTACAGCCCACAGAGAAAGGCTGGGAGGACTGAGTTGACATGGATGATTCAAGCACAGTCACAGAAATTTACAAAAAACAGAGAGTAGAAAAGTTCCTGGGCAAGACAGGAACATCTTGTAAAGCTTGGTCTAGAAGAAGAATGCAAAAGAGAAATAGTTGCAAACCAGATACAAAAAGCCTCACATTGTATTATTTAACTTATAAACAATGTCTAGAAGAGGAAAATCGGGAAAAACAGAAAGTATGTTCATGGTTACCAGTGCCTGAGGGGACATGAGAATGGGGAATGACTGCTTATGAGTATAGGCTTCTTTTGAGACAATGAAAATTTTCAGGAATTAGACAGTGGTGATGGATGTACAACTCTGAACATACTAAAACCAATGAATTGTACTCTTTAAAAGGATAATCTTGTGTTATATGAATTATACGCCACTGCAAGTATTACTAAAAACAAGAGAGGGGAAATGGTTATTCTAGTACTAAGTTTGAATAATAAATCTCTTTTAAAGGGATAATAAATCCCTTTTGAGGCAGTATCCAAAAAGGACTCTCTTTGTTTTAAATTTTTAGGCATACTGTTGTCTTCCCAATATCCAAGTCCTTTTCTCCACCATGTTACCATTAATGGATAATCTGTGACTTTGTTTTTTCAGTTTTCTTGAGAGAAAGTCTCTGTCGGCTCACTGCAACCTCTGCCTCCTGGTTTCAAACAATTTTCCTGCCTCAGCCTCCCTAGAAGCTGGGGTTACAGGCATGTTCCACCATACCCGCCTACCTTTTGTATTTTTAGTAGAGACAGGGTTTCACCATGTTAGCCAGGCTGGCCTCAAACTCCTGACCTCAAATGATCTGCCTGCTTTGGCTTCCTAAAGTGCTGGGATTACAGGCATGAGCCACTGCGCCCCATCAATCTGTGATTCCTAAGCTAATTTGCACCTTCCTGCAGAGAACCAACTTGTCTCAGTTAGGTAGACACAGATTTCTATTTCTCTGGAGCTGCAATAATGATATAAAAAAGCTAGTTCAAATTTAAAGAATAATATCTGGCATAAAAATATGATTATAACTAATATCATATATCAAATTTAAATACTCATTGACTCTAGAAAAATATCTCAACTTACTTTGATTTTATGCATGAAGAGGTGAAGTTTCTATAGTTCTTTGGAGATTTAGGCTCTTGTGGAATTGCCATTTCTTTATGTTCCCCCCCCGCCCTTTTTTTTTTAGACAAGAGTTTTGCTGTTGTCCAGGCTGGAGTACAGTGGCGTGTTCTCGGCTCACTGCGACCTCTGTCTCCAGGGTTCAGGCGATTCTCCTCCTCAGCCTCCTGAGTAGCTGGGATTACAGGCACATGCCACCATGCTTGGCTAATTTCTGTATTTTTAGTAGAGACGGAGTTTCACTATGTTGGTCAGGCTGGTTTCAAACTCCTGACCTCCTTATCTACCTGCCTCAGCCTCCCAAAGTTCTGGGAATATAGGCATGATCAACCACACTTGGCCACTTTATTTTATTTTGTTTTTGTTTGTTTGTTTTTTATTGTACTTTAGGTTCTGGAGTACCTGAGCAGATCATGCAGGATTGTTGCATAGGTACATATATGGCAATGTGGTTTGCTGCCTCCATCACCCCGTCACCTGTATCTGGCATTTATCCCCATGTTATCCCTCCCCAACCTCCCCACGCCCTACTCTCTCTCCGCTAGGACCCCACGACAGACCCCAGTGTGTGATGCTCCTGTCCCTGTGTCCATGTGTTCTCATTGTTCAACATCCACCTATGAGTGAGAACATGCGGCGTTTGGTTTTCTGTTCATGTGTCAGTTTGCTGAGAATGATGGTTTCCAGATTCATCCATGTCCTTACAAAGGACATGAAGTCATCGTCTTTTATGGCTGCATAGTATTCCATGGTGTATATGTGCCACGTTTTCCTTGTCCAGTCTACCATCAATGGGCATTTGGATTGGTTCCGGGTCTTTGCTATTGCAAACAGTGCCGCAGTGAACATACGTGTGCATGTATCTTTATAATAGAACAATTTATAATATTTTGGGTATATACTCAGTAATGGGATTGCTGGGTCCAATGGAATTTCTATTTCTAGGTCATTGAGGAATTGCCACACTGTCTTCCACAATGGTTGAACTAATTTACACTCCCACCAACAGTGTAAAAGTGTTCCTATTTCTCCACATCCTCTCCAGCATCTGTTGTCTCCAGATTTTTTAATGATTGCCCTTCTAACTGGCATGAGATGGCATCTCAATGTGGTTTTGATTTGCATTTTTCTAATGATCAGTGATGATGAGCATTTTTTCATGTTTGTTGGCCTCATATATGTCTTCTTTTGAAAAGTGTCTGTTCATATTCTTCGCCCACTTTTGAATGTGTTCATTTGGTTTTTTCTTATAAATCTGTTTTAGCTCTTTGTAGATTCTGGATATTAGCCATTTGTCAGATGGGTAAATTGCAAAGGTTTTTTTCCATTCTGTTGGTTGCCAGTTCACTCTAATGATTGTTTCTTTTGCTGTATAGAAGCTCTGGAGTTTAATTAAATGCCACTGTCTATTTTGGCTTCTGTTGCCAATGCTTTTGGTGTTTTAGTCACGAAGTCCTTGCCTATGCCCATGTCCTGAATGGTATTGCCTAGGTTTCCTTCTGGCGTTTTCATGGTGTTAGGTTTGTGTTTAAGTCTTTAATCCATCTGGAGTTAATTTTAGCATAAGGTGTCAGGAAGGGGTCCAGTTTCTGGTTTCTTCCACATGGCTAGCCCGTTTTCCCAACACCATTTATTAAACGGGGAAATCTTTCCCCATTACTTGTTTTTGTGAGGTTTGTCAAAGATTCGATAGTTGTAGATGTTGCGTCTGAGGCCCTTGTTGTTTTCCATCAGCCTATATCTCTGTTTTGGTACCAATAACGTACTGTTTTGATTACTGTAGCGTAGTATATAGTTTGAAGTCAGGTAGCATGATGCCTCCAGCTTTGTTCTTTTTGCTTATTATTGTCTTGGCTATGTGGGCTCTCTTTTGGTTCCACATGAATTTTAAAGTGTTTTTTTCAAGTTTTGTGAAGAGGGTTGTAGGTATCTTGACGGGGATAGCATTGAATCTATAAATTACTTTGGGCAGTATGGCCATCTTTACAATATTGATTCTTCCTAACCATGAGCATGGAATGTTTTTCCATCTGTTTGTGTCCTTTCTTATTTCATTAAGCAGTGGTTTGTAGTTCTGCTTGAAGAGGTCCTTTCCATTCTTTGTTAGTTGTATTCCTATGTATTTTATTCTCTTTGTAGCAATTGTGAATGGGAGTTGGCTCTTGATTTGACTCTCTGTTTGTCTGTTATTGGTGTGTAGAAATGCTTGTGATTTCTGCACATTGATTTTGTATCCTGAGACTGTGCTGAAGTTGCTTATCAGTTTAAAGAGATTTGGGGCTGAGACAATAGGGTCTCCTAAATATACAGTCATGTCATCTGCAAATAAAGATAATTTGACTTCCTCCTTTCCTAATTGAATACCCTTTATTTCTTTTTCTTGCATGATTGCTCTGGCTAGAACTTCCAATACTATACTGAATAGGAATGGTGAGAGAGGGCATCCTTGTCTAGTGGCAGATTTCAAAGGGAACGCTTCCAGTTTTTGCCCATTCCATATGATATTGGCGTGGGTTTGTCATAAATAGCTTTTATTATTTTGACATACGTTTCATTGAGATACCTAGGTTATTGAGAGTTTTTAGCATAAAGGGCTGTTGAATTTTCTCAAAGGCTTTCTCTGCATCTATTGAGATAATCATGCGGTTTTTGCCTTTGGTTCTGTTTATGTGGTGGATTACATTTATAGACTTGCAAATGTTGAACCAGCCTTGCATACCCGGGATAAAGCATACTTAATCGTGATGAATAAGCTTTTTGATGTACTGTTGCAATAGGTTTGTCAGTATTTTATTGAAGATTTTTGCATGTATGTTCATCATGGATATTGGCCTGAAGTTTTCTTTTTTTTGTTGAGTCTTTGCCAGATTTTGGTATCAGGATGATGTTGGTCTAATAAAATGATCTGGGAAGGATTCCCTCTTTCTGTACTGTTTGGAATAGTTTCAGAAGCAGTGGTATCAACTCCTCTTTGTATGTCTGGTAGAATTCGGCTGTGAAACCATCTGGACCTGAACTTTTTTTGGTTGGTAGGCTATTAATTGCTGCCTCAACTTCAGCCCTTGTTATTGGTCTATTCAGGGTTTCAACTTCTTTGTGGTTTAGTCTTGGGGGAGGGTGCAGGGGTCTGGAGTTTATCCATTTCTTCCAGGTTTACTGGTTTATGTGCATAGAGTTGTTTATAGTAATCTCTGATGGTTGTTTGCATTTCTGAGAAATCGGTGGTGACATCCTCATCATTTTTTATTTCATTGATTTGATTCTTCTCTCTTTTCTTTTTTATTAATCTGGCTAGTGGTCTATTTTGTTCATGTTTTCAAAAAACCAGCTCCTGGATTTTTGATTTTTTGAAGGGTTTTTGTGTCTTTGTCTCCTTCAGTTTTGCTCTGATCTCAGTTTTTTCTTGTCTCCTGCTAGCATTTGAGTTTTTTGGATCTTGCTCCTCTAGTTCTTTCAATTTTGATGATAGGGTGTCAATTTTAGATCTTTTCTTGCTTCTCATGTGGGCATTTATTGCTGTAAATTTCCCTCTAGACACTGATTTAAAGTGTCCCAGAGATTCTGGTATGTTGTGTCTTCTTTCTCATTGGTTTCGAAGAACATCTTTATTTCTGCCTTCATTTTATTGTTTATCCAGTCGACATTCAGGAGCCAGTTGTTCAGTTTCCATGAAGTTGTGCAATTCTGAGTTGGTTTATTAATCCTGAGTTCTAATTTGATTGCTTTGTGGTCTGAGAGGATGTTTGTCATGATTTCCAGTTTTTTTCATTTGCTGAGGAGTGTTTTACTTCCAATTATGTGGTCAATTCTAGAGTAAGTGCAATGTGGTGCTGAGAAGAATGTATATTCTGTGGATTTGGGGTGGAGAGTTCTGTAGATGTCTATTAGGTCCACTTCGTCCAGATCTGATTTCAAGTCCTGGATATCCTTGTTAATTTTCTGTTGCATTGACCTGTTTAATATTGACAGTAGAGTGTTAAAGTCTCCCACTATTACTGTGTGGGAGTCTAAGTCTCTTTGACGGTCATTATGAACTTGCTTTATGTATCTGGGTGTTCCTGTGTTGGGTGCGTATATATTTAGGTTCAATAGATTTTCTTCTTGCATTGATCCTTTTACCATTATGTAATGCCCTTCTTTGTCTCTTTTGATCTTTGTTGGTTTAAATTCTATTTTATCAGAGACTAGGATTGCAACTTCAGCTTTTTTTGCTCTCAGTTTGCTTGGTAAATCTTCCTCCATCCCTTTATTTTGAGCCTTTGTGTGTCCTTGCACATGAGATGGGTTTTCTGAATGCAGCACATTGATGGGTCTTGACTTTTTATCCAATTTGCCAGTCTATGTCTTTTGATTGGGGCATTTAGCCCATTTACATTTAAGGTTATTATTGTTATATGTGAATTTGAACCTGCCATTTTGATGCTAGCTCATTGTTTTGCCCATTAGTTGACTCGGTTTCTTCATTTTGTCAATGGTCTTTACCATTTGGTACATTTTTGGAGTGGCTGGTCCTGGTTGTTCCTTTCTATGTTTAGTACTTCTTGGAGGACCTCTTGTAAGGCAGGCCTGGTGGTGACAAACTCTATCAACAATAGCTTGTCCATAAAGGATTTTCTTTCTCCTTCGCTTATAAAGCTTAGTTTGGCTGGGTATGAAATCCCTTTCTTTAAGGATGTTGAATATTGGCCCCCACTCTTTTCTGGCTTGTGGGTTTCTGCCAGGAGATCCACTGTGTCTGATGGGCTTCCCTTTGTGGGTTACCCAACCTTTCTTTCTTACTGCCCTTAGCATTTTTTCCTTCATTTCAAGCCTGGTGAATCTGACAATTATGTGCCTTGGGGTTGCTCTACTTGAGGAATATCTTTGTGGTGTTCTCTGCATTTTCTGGACTTGAATATTGGCCTGCTTTGCTAGGTTGGGAAATTTTCCTGGATAATATCCTGAAGAGTGTTTTTGAGCTGGGATTCATTTTCTCCATCATATTCAGGTACACCTATCAAATATAGATTAGGTCTTTTCACATAATTCCATATTTCTTGGAGGCTCTGTTCATTTCTTTTCACTGGTTTTCCTCTAGTCTTGCCTTCTCATTTTATTTCATTGAGTTGATGTTCAATCTCTGGTATCCGTTCTTTTGCTTGGTTGATTCGGCTCTTGAAACTTGTGTATGCTTCACAAAGTTATCATGTTGTGTTTTTCAGCTCCATCAAGTCATTTATATTCTTCTTTAAGCTGTTTATTCTCACTAGCATTTCATCTAACCTTTTTTCAACGTTCTTAGTTTCTTTGCAGTGGGTTAGAACATGTTTTTTTAGCTTGGAGAAGTTTGTTATTGCCTACCCTTTGAAGTCTGTTTCTGTCAATTCATCAGACTTATTATCCATCCAGTTATTCCTTTGCTCGTGAGGAGTTGAGATCCCTTGGAGGAGGAGAGGTGTTCTGGTTTTTGGTGTTTTCATCCTTTTTGTGCTGGTTTCTTTCCATCTTCATGGATTTATCTACCTGTGGTCTTTATAATTGGTAACTTTCAGATAGGGCATCTGAGCGGACACCTTTTTTGTTGATGTTGAAGTTATTTCTCTCTGTTTTTTAGTTTTCCTTCTACCAGTCAGGCCCCTCTGCTCTAGGACTGCTGGAGGTCCACTCCAGACCCTGCTTGCCTGGGGATCACCTGCGGCGGCTGCAGAGCAGTAAGGGTTGCTGCCGATTTCGTCTTCTGTTATCTTCATCCCAGATGGGTACCATCAGATGTCAGCCTGAGCTCTCCTTTATGAGGTGTCTCTTTGGATATATAGGAGTTGGGGTGCTGCTTGAGGAGACAGTTTGTCCCTTATAGGAGCTCAAGTGTTGAGCTGGGACTCCATTGTTTCATTCAGAGCTGCAGGACATGTATGTTTATGTCTGCTGCAGCAGAATCCATAACCACCTTTTTTCCCAGGTGCTCTGTCCTGGGAAGGTGGGTCTATTTTCATAAGTTTCTGATGTGTTGCTGCCTTTTTTCAGAGATGCCCTGCCCAGTAAGGAGGTATTCTAGTCAGAGTCTGAGCTGCTGTGGGTTATGCCCAGCTGTTATGTGAACTTCCTTGTGGTTTTATTTACAGAAGTACAGTTAGAATTACGTCGGTAATGGCATTCTGCCTCAGTAATGGTGAACTGTCTCGGTAATGGTGGACTGCTTTGGTAATGGTGGACTGCCTCGGTAATGGCTGATGCCCTTCCCCCCACTGAGCTCGATGTCCCAGGTCCAGCTGTACTTGCTGCGAAACTCTCAATCCTGAGTGTTTCAGATTGCTGGTCTTTGTATGGGTGGGACCACCTGAGCCAGATCACCTGGCTCCCTGTTTCAATCCCTTTTTTTTCAGTTGAATGGGTGTCTCTGTATCCCAGGCATTCCAGGTGCCAGTTGAAATGGCCGCCCAGATTTGTGTGGGTTTCTGTGCAGAGACTCGAGGTGCCAGCTGAAATAGCCATGCTGGAAACTCATGGCACTTTTCAGCCCAGGAATCTCCTGGTCTGTGGGCAGTAAAAACATTTGGAAATGCAGTGATCACTCACCCTCTGCGTTGTTCTCACTGGGAACTGCACTGCAGAGCTGTTCCTTTCTAGCTCTAGCTGTTTTGGATCTCTGGCCACAGTTCTGTATTTTTTAAGTGGAGCATTTAGGCCATTTACATTCAATGTCAGTATTCAGATGTGAAGTATTGTTGTAGTCACTGTGCTATTTGTTGCCTTTGTATCTTGTTTTTTTCTTTTTTAATAGTAGTTTTGTTTTACAGGTCCTGTGAGATTTATGCTTTAAATAGGTTCTGTTTTGATGTGTTTCCAGGATTTGTTTCAAGATTTAGAGCTTCTTTTACCAGTTCTTGTAATGCTGGCTTGATAGTAACGAATTCTCTCAGCATTTGTTTGTCTGAAAAAGACCAGATTTTCCTTCCTTTATAAAGCTTAGTTTTTTGCTGAATACAGAATTCTTGGTTGATAATTGTTTTGTTTAAGAAGGCTGAAGATAGGGCCCCAATCCCTTCTAGCTTCTAGTTCCTACTGAGAAATCTGCTGTTAATCTGATAAGTTTTCCTTTATAGGTTACCTGGTGCTTTTGCCTCACCACTCTTAAGACTCTTTCCTTTGCTTAACTGTAGATAACTAAGTGACAGTGTGTTTAGGCAATGATCTTTTTGTGATGACTTTCCCAAGTGTTCTTTGAGTTTCTTGTATTTGGATGTTTACGTCTCTAGCAAGGCAAAGGAAGTTTTTCTTGATTATTCCCCTAAATATGTTTTTCAAACTTTATATTTCTTTTCTTTCTCAGGAACATCAATTATTCTTAGGTTAGGTCATTTAACATAATCCCAAACTTCTTAGAGACTTTGTTCATTTTTTAGAATTCTTTTTTCTTTGTCTTTGTCAGACTGAGTTAATTCAAATCCCTTGTCTTGGAGCCCTGAAGTTCTTTCCTCTGCTTGTTCAGTTCTATTGCTGAGGCTTTCCAGTGCATTCTGCATTTCTCTAAGTGTATTTTTTGTTTCCTGAAGTTGTGATTGTTTTTTTTAACTATGCTATCCATTTAACTGAAGATTTCTCCTCTCATTTCTTGTATTGTTTTTTGGATGTCTTCAAATTGGACTTCACATTTCTCTGGTGCCTGTTTGATTAGCTTAATAATTAACCTTCTACATTTTTTTTTTTTCAGGTAAATCAGGGGTTTCTTCTTTGTTTCAATCCATTGCTGGTGAACTAGTGTGATTTTTTTTTGGGGTGCTAAAGAACTTTGTTTTTTCATATTACCAGAATTGTTTTTCTGGTTACTTCTCATTTGGGTAGGCTATGTTAGAGGGAAGATCTGGGACTCAAGGCTGCTGTTCAGATTCTTTTGTACCACAAGGTGTTCCCTTGACGTATTGCTCTCTCCCTTTTTCTCATCTTCCTGAGAGCTGAGCAGTAGTGATTGTTATTTTGCTTCTGGATCTAGCCACTCAGGAGGGTGGGCTACCAGGCTCTGGCTGGTACTGGGGATTGTCTGCACAGAGTCCTGTGATGTGAACTATATTCTGGTCTCTCAGCTGTGGATACCAGCACCTACTCTGGTGGAGGTGGCAGAGGAGTAAAATGGTCTCTATGAGGGTCCTTAATTTTGGTTGTTTAATGCACTATTTTTTTGCTGATTGACTTCATGCCATGAGGTGACACTTTCAGAGAGCATCAGCTATGGTAGCATAGGGAGGATCAGGTGTTGGGTGGGGCCCTAGAACTCTCAAGAGAATATGCCCTTTGTCTTTAGCTACCAGGGTGGGTAAGGGAGGATCATCAGGTACAAGGAGGGTTAGGCATGTCTGAGCTCAGACTCCCCTTGGATGGGGCTTGCTGTGGTTGCTGTGAGGAATGGAGATGTGGTTCACAGGTCAATGGAGATATGTTCCCAGGAAGATTAGGGCAGTCTCTGCTGTGTTATGCACATTGTCAGGGAAGTAGGGAAAGCTGGCAGTTATAGGCCTCCCCTAGCTCCCACGAAATTCAAAAGGCCAGTCTCACTCCCACCATACCCCCACACCCAACAGCACCAAGTCTGTTTCCAAGCAGTGATAGAGCAGATCTGAGAAATTGCCCCAGGCTGCCAGCCTCCAAAATGAGAAAGCAAGCAGGTCTTTCTCCCTCCCCCACCTGTCTGCACACAGGATTCACACCGTCCCCTGAGTTCTGACCAGGAGACTGCATTCAGTTGGAGTTCTTACAGAGTTCAGCTGGAAGTTTCCTTCTTACTGTGGTCTTTTCCCAGTACCTCTGGCAGCACTCCCCAGGGACCTAACAAGTCAGAAATTGTTTCCCTGGGCACCCAGAGAGTACACAGTGCTTTTCTTACTGCTGCCTCTACTCCTGTGTTTTGCTGGGCTCTCTAAATTGACTCAGTTCCAGGTAAGGTCAAATCCTTCTCCATAATACAGGCCTTCTGGTTCCCCAGTGAAGGTGTATATTCGGGGGCAGATAATCCCCCTTTCCCACTTTCACAGCTTGGGCACTCACAGTATTTGGGTGTCTCCTGTGTTCTGCAGCAGCAATCTGCTTCCTTCATAGGGTCTGTGGATTGTCTAGCCTCTCCAGGTATTTTCCTACAGTAGTTCTGGAGCAAAAGTCCATGAAGTGAGTGTCCACATGCTGCTTGGTCTGTCCAGTTGGGAGCTGCATCTAGGCCTGCCTCTTATCCACCATTTACCTCCTCATTAACACTTCTTTTTTTTTTTTAATTTTTTGTATATTTTTTTATTTTGCATTTTAGGTTTTGGGATACATGTGAAGAACACGCAAGATTGTTGCATAGGTTGGGGAGAGATAGCATGGGGAGAAATGTCATTAACACTTCTTTAGGTCTGAAGTTGCAGATTAAGCTTGTCTGGTCAACATTCCAGTAAAGGAACAACAAATTCAAACAATCTTATTCTGTTAGTTCTCTTAGAAACAAAAGCTATTAGTAATAGCTAATTGGGACCAGAAAAAAAAATCAGCTTTCATCTATAGTTCATAGGAAGTAATGAGAGATTTAGGTAATATTACCAGATTTAAACCTACCAGTCTGTCCTGTCCCTTAAGCATTTAAAATAAAATATGCAACAAAATGGATGACTTATTGGAGATAGAAGACCATTAATTAGGTTCTCTATGAAAACATTTACATGCAAGCACACAGTTTTAATACGAAAGATTTGTGTTTAAAAGTCTTGTAAGTTGTCTTTCACACAGATCAAATGTTGTTGGAAGACCAATATGGCTTCAGTAGATACATTCAGTGAAATGACCAAATCTATGTTTGATCCATGTTCCTGAAAGTGATGGGGAGAATAAAACCAAGTTGGAAAACACTCTTCAGGATATTATCTAGGAGAACTTCCCCAACCTAGCAAGGCAGGCCAATATTCAAATTGAGGAAATACAGAGAACACCACAAAGATACCCCTCGAGAAGAGCAGCCCCAAGACATATAATCATCAGAGTCACCAGAGTCGAAATGAAGGAAAAAATGCTAAGGGCAGCCAGAGAGAAAGGTTGGGTTATCCACAAAGGGAAGCCCACCAGACTCACAGAAGATCTCTTGGCAGAAACCCGACAAGCCAGAAGAAAGTTGGGGCCAATATTCAACATCCTTAAAGAAAAGAATTTTCAGCCCAGAGTTTCATATGTAGCCAAACTAAGCTTCATAAGTGAAGGAGAAATAAAATCCTTTACAGACAAGCAAATAATGAGACATTTTGTCACACCAGGCCTGCCTTATAAGAGCTCCTGATGGAAGCACTGAACATGAAAAGGAACAACCAGTACCAGCTGCTGCAAAAACATACCACATTGTAAAGACCATCGACACTATGAAGAAATTACATCAACTAATGAGCAAAACAACCAGCTGGCATCAAAATGGCAAGATCAGATTCACACATAACAATATTAACCTTAAATGTAAATGGGCTAAACTCTCAATTAAAAGACACAAACTGGCAAATTGGATAAAATGTCAAAACCCATCAGTATGATGTATCCAGGAAACCCCTATCACATGCAAGGACACACGTAGGCTCAAAATAAAGGGATGGAGGAATATTTATCAAGCTAATGGAAAGCCAAAAAAAAAAAAAAGCAGGGGTTGCAATTCTAGTCTTTGATAAAACAGACTTTGAATCAACAAAGAACCAAAGAGACAAAGAAGGGCATTACATAACAGTAAAGGGATCAATGCAACAAGAAGAGCTAACTATCCTAAATATATATGCATGCAATACAGGAGGACCCACATACATAAAGCAAGTTCTTAATGACCGTCAAAGAGACTTAGACTCCCACACAATAAGAGTGGGAGACTTAACACTCCACTGTCAATATTAGACAGATCAATGAGACGGAAAAATAACAAGGATATCCAGGACTTGAAATCAGATCTGGACGAAGTGGACCTAATAGACATCTACAGAACTCTCCGCCCCAAATCCACAGAATATATATTCTTCTCAGCACCACATTGCACTTACTCCAGAATTGACCGCATAATTGGAAGTAAAACACTCCTCAGGAAATGCAAAAGACTGGATCATAACAAACAGTCTCTCAGACCACAGTGCAATCAAATCAAAACTCAGGATTAAGAAACTCACTCAAAACCACAGAACTACATGGAAACTAAACAACCCGCTCCTGAATGACTACTGGGTAAATAATGAAATGAAGGCACAAATAAAGATGCTCTTTGAAACTAATAAGAATGAAGATACAACATACCAGAATCTCTGGCACACATTTAAAGCAAGGTGTAGGGGGAAATATGTAGCACTAAATACCCATAATAGAAATAAGGAAAGATCTAAAATTGATACCCTACAGTCACAATTAAAAGAACTAGAGGAGCAAGATCAAAGAAATTCAAAAGCTAGCAGAAGACAAGAAATAACTAAGATCAGAGCAGAACTGAAGGAGATAGAGACACACACACACACAAAAAAAAACCTTTAAAAAATCAATTAATCCAGGATCTGGTTTTTTTGAAAGATCAACAAAATAAATAGACTGCTAGCCAGACTCATAGAGAAGAAAAGAGAGAAGAATCAAATAGATGCAATAAAAAATGATAAAGGGGATATCACCACCATGCCACAGAAATACAAACTACCATCAGAGAATATTATAAACACCTCTATGCTAATAAACCAGCAAATCTAGAAGAAAGAGATAATTCCTGGATGCTTACACCCTCCCAAAACTAAACCAGGAAGAAGTTGAAACCCTGAATAGAACAATAACAAGGTCTGAAACTGAGGCAGCAATTAATAGCCTACCAACCAAAAAAAGTCCAGGTCCAGATGGGTTCACAGCTGAATTCTACCAGAGGTACAAAGAGGAGCTGGTTCCATTCCTTCTGAAACTATTTTAAACAATAGAAAAAGAGTTAGGGAGAATTCCCTCTTTTTATAAGGCCAACATCATCCTGATACCAAAACCTAGAAGAGACACAACTAAAAAAGAAAATTCCAGGCCAACCTCCCTGATGAATATTGATTCAAAAATCCTCAATAAAATGCTGGCAAACCGAATCCAACAGCACATCAAGAAGCTTATCCGTCACAATCAAGTAGGCTTCATCCATGGAATGCAAGTCTGGTTCTACATATGCAAATTTGTAAATGTAATCCACCACATAAACAGAACCAAAGACAAAAACCACATGATTATCTCAATAGATACAGAGAAGGCCTTTGACAAAATTCCACAGACCTCTATGCTAAAAATTCTCAATAAACTAGGTATCAATGGAATATATCTCAAAATAATAAGAGCTATTTATGACAAACCCACAGCCAATATCATACTGAATGGGCAAGAACTGGAAGTATTCCCTTTGAAAACTGTCACAAGACAAGGATGCCTTCTCTCATTACTCCTATTCAACATAGTATTGAAATAGCTTCTAAGAGCAAAAGGAAATTTGGGAGTCTAAAATTCCATTCTTTATCAATTTTGAAAAACAAGAGAAACAATAGAAACTTGATAACAATGAGTGGTGACATCTCACATTTCCATGTTTTTTTAAAATAGGAAACTGGTATTACTTTTGCAAAGAGAGACATAAAATGTTACCAAGCACTTCATCTGCATGAAGGCCACAAAGGAGCCAGGCTACTAGATGAATATGTAGACTTTTAGGATTGGGACGGGAGACAGCAAAGCAAGTTTCCAGAAGTGAAAAGGCCCGAGGGGCTTTGACCTATGTGGAATAGAGATGGGGTTTGAGGGCTCATAGCCTATGTCTTTTAGCTTCCTCTGAGTCTAGGCCCAGCTAAAGTGCAAGGAAAAGAGGTTTTGTTTCTCTAACCATAAGGGAATAATCCAAGTAGACTTGCCTGGTGCCAAGAGAGGAAAATGCCTCTTCTAAAAGAATCCAGAATAAGCCATTTATTTTTAAAAATTTATGTTTCTAAGTATCAAATTTAACTATAAGCTCTGTGGTCCAAAAGAGCTAGCAGCTGTTAGCAATCTAGCCTCTAATTAGATCAGCCGTGATCTGACTGATGGCAACACAGATGAAAAAGATAAAATTTTCTTCAAATACTGATACATCAAAGATTCGTTTTTAAATTTGTATAAATTTAAGGAGTACAAATGCAGTACAAATTACATGAATATATTGTTTAGTGGTGATTTCTTTATCATTGATGAGTTCAGAAAAGAAACTTTTTTGTGCTTGGCATTTATTTAAATTCTTGCTTTTTTAATATGATTAACTCATATGAATTCTTACTAACCACATTTTTGTCATCTGTTTTCTTGGGGCTATCACTCCCTTGCTTCTAAACAAAAATTTGTAAGTTTTTATTTATATAATTATCTGACTCATGTCTGATCTGACACAGAGCTGTATTCACCATGACATCAGTGATCATATTATTCTGTTCCCTTTGTAATTCCCCAAAAGCTAGCACAGAAAAGGCACTAGATAAATATGTGCTGAATAACTAAAGAATGAATGAATGCTTGTATTTTGCCATAAGGTAGTATAGTCCTGGAACAGGAATAAAAAATCCTTCCATTATAATCATGATTCTATCAGTAGCTAGCTAGTTGTGATGCATATGGCAAATGCCATCTGAACCTGTTTTTTCACCCGTAAAGGGATCAAATAAAAGCTACCTGACAGTACTGAGTAAAAAGTGTCATATGTTGACATTGGAGACTTTCTGATGAAAGGAATGGGACTCCTGGTTGTCCCTGTTCCCACTGGCTCCACAGAGTGTGCAGCCCTGGCCATACCTCCCTACTGCTGCCAGTGTGATGGTGGTGGCCATTCCAGATGGCCCACTGCTGCTGTCATTAGGGGTAGTTAATAAAGGAGACAGGAGTAGAGATTTGAAGATACTGGAAAATATTTGAAATAGTCACTGTGGAAAAGTGGAAAAATATGATATATGAGGCTGCGTAGAGAGTCTGTTCATAGTAACATTTAATTTAATAGAATATATATATTTTGAAAAAGCATTCCTGGTGCTCCTGATAGATCTCTTGCTTCTCCATCATGACATGCTCCTCTAATTCCTGTTGAAACCCACCAAACAAAATAAATAGTTTTTGATTTAAAATTTTTGATAAAGTAACTCATTCCATTTTTGGTTCCAGTTAGACCATTAAATTACCTTTGTGACAAAAACAGTGACATTCTCACAAAATTTCTGTTCCAAAAATGTTTGCTAGAGGCTTCCCAAAACAAATCTCTGACATCAGCGAGGAGACAGGAGCACATGGGCAGTGCAATTGACATGTGCTTTGTGTGGATCTCTGTAATTTATTCAAGGAACAAACCTCCCATTGAGGTCATGTCTCATTTGGGATTGAATGACTAACTTTGTATCTGTGATCACATTAACAAAAATGCAGATAAAATGCCCCAGAATTTTTCCTTTGTATGATTTTGAAATTAAACTTATCCATGTTATGTCTGCAAAATGAGCATTTCACCATGAAGATATCTTTGATTATAATGGGATTCAAAAGATAATAGAGAAAATATTTTAGGACATGTTGCCTCTTCATTTGGCTGTGTCATGTACCTTTCTGTGCCTCTGGAGTGTCATGTTTTAAATGTAGGTTGGTCTATACTCTAAAAAGTAAAGTTCATATCCAAAAACCTTGACCAAGTTACTAGCTGTAACTTGCTCTACCAGTAGAAGCCATTGAGAATGCTGAGGTCAAAAAGCATAATAGCCAATCATGATGGTTCTGAGATGCTTGATTTCCAATAAAGAAGAAAGTTGCTATCATCTAATTATGAAGATGGTGCCTTAATTCTTTGTACGACTTAATGTACATATTGTGATATCAAAAGGACAAAAGATTGTTAATTTGAAAATATAAGCACCTATTTTGATGTAATAATGGTAATAATGATAGCTATTACTTATTGAATAACTATTACATATTAGGACTTTGGTGAGAAATAATGCTTTAATTATCAAACAAACCTATAAGATAGGTGCTAATGTCACTATAACAATTTTTAAATAAGTAATTTAAGACTTAAATAAGTCCATGTACTTTTCCAAACTCACAAGATGAATAAAAGGTATTGGCAGAATCCGAATTAAAACAATCTAATATCAGAGACCACATGTTCCTCAATGGATAGGGCAAAATAGACCTAAGGAAATAAAGTCAGTTTGAACTACTCACAGGTAAATGTCATGTGACCTCTGAGTAATTCCACAAGTGAAACAACCACCCAAATCAGACTGTATGCAGGACACTCACAAGCAGTGAGACTTTTGCTGAGAGGTGCTGGAAAGAGGATTGAGTAATATCAAATTATCGCAGATTTGAGCTAGATCAAAGGACTCTTGACCCAAGTTTGAACCAGTTTCAACACTTTTGCTGGCACCATATTTGATATCCAGCAGCCATAAATGATTTCCTAAACCTGGGTAGGACTAATCTTGCCATTTAAAAGATTCTGATAGAGATCTTAATAAACACTGTAGAAATAAAGACAATCTGATCTAGAACAGGTAGCGGTTATTCATCCAGAGCTTGCAAGGAAGTCAGGTACCATCACTTTTGTTTGGCAGAGACTCACAGGCAGGCAGAGGAGTGGGAAAGCTTTATAGCAGAAAAAAGGAAAAGCTTCAGGTATGCCCTGCTCAAAAGCTGTTGGCCTGGGGAAGCTAGATGTGGGCTATGTAGAAGCCTCTAGGATTGGTTTGGGGAGCACATTTTCTTTCTCTGGTTGGTTCTGGGTTAGAAGTGAGAGCAAACATTAGAAAAGCTAGGAGTCACTGACCAAGTTCTGACCAGTTTGGGCCAATAGCTACAAAGGTTATGGTTCGGCTTCCTGGGCTGGTTGCTGCAGAGACTATGATCAGAGTTGTTTTGTCATATATGGTCTGGCCAGTATTTATTTGTATATTTAGCCTCTCATGATAAACAACATATTATGGTGGTAAATGCTATGTGGGACAGCAAATTTACACAAATATGTTTCTTTAACCTATAGCCTCCACACCAATACTTATAAACTGAGCTATGTGGGAACTGAACAAACAAAAGTAAATTATTCAGATATTTGCATGATAAGTTGAATAAAAATAATTAATTGCTCTTTTTTTTAGGGAAGCTTGGTTTTCTTAGAAGTCTATTAACCAGCCAATACATTAAAGCTTGATTGATTTGATTGTAACTGAATCTCTCTGATCTTAATAAAACCTACTGTGACACAGAAAAAAAAAAAGTCCCTGTCTTCCAGGAACTTGCAATCTTGCAATGTTAACAGCTATAATATAAACACGTAGGAAATTGCTAGTGAATAGACAAGTTTGAGACAAGATTCATTTATTTTATCTAGACCGTGTCCCACCATGCTCCTCAATCAGAAGAACTTTGCTTCTTACACTTTGCGTGAGAAAATTCATTGTCCCCTAGAGGACATGAACATTCCCCAGGATAGGGTTGAAGACACCTGAGCAGGCAGAGGGATCACCAAACACATCCAAGGCCTAAAAAAGAGCTAAGGTCAGGGTAAGCATTGCCAGATAAAATGTAGGATGCCCAACTATAATGAATCTCAATTGTAGATACTCAGGAATAATTTTTAGTATAAATATGTCCCCAAAATGTAAACAGGTGTCCTTATTTCTGTTTGCTAAATATAGCCACACTGATAAGGACAAATTATTTATAAAAGGACCAAACTTTGAAGGCCAAATTTACTCATGAAGTTTCCAGGCTTGGTAGTGCTGAACAGAGACCAAGAGAAAGACTATAGAAGTTGAATAGACCTGGAACAGAGCAGAAAGAATGAGCAAGGGTGTAGCTGTGCAGATTGTACACTGCAGAACTCAAGACTACCACATGTAAAACTAGTGGCTCTGGAAGTCTAAAACAATTATACCAACAGTGATGGAATGCCCAAGTCTTTTTCACATTGACAGAGACCACAAAGTATGATACAGAGTAAAAGCAAGATTAAAGCCCACCGTCTCCCCTTTTTCCTCCCCCCTCCCCCTACAATTTACTGTAAGTGGAGTTTTCAGCTGATCTGCTTTGTCTAAAAAGAGCCTAAAAGAACCAGAAAGGTTAGGTTGAGGGCAATTATTTTATGAAGTAGCTTCTAAAACCAAAAGGAAATTTAGGAGTCTAAAATTCCATTCTTTATCAATTTTGAAAAACAAAGAGAAACAATAGAAACTTGATAACAATGAGTGGTGACATCTCACATTTCTGTTTGTTTATAGGAAACCAGTATTACTTTTGCAAAGGGAGAGACGTAAAAAGTTACTAAGCACTTCATCTGCATGAAGGCCACAAAGGAGCCAGGCTGCTAGACGAATATGTACACTTTTAGGATTGGGACGGGAGACAGCAAAGCAAGTTTCCAGAAGTGAAAAGGCCAGAGGGGCTGTGTCCTATGTGGAATAGAGATGGGGTTTGAGGGCTCATAGCCTATGTCTTTTAGCTTCCACTGAGTCTAGGCCCAGCTAAAGTGCAAGGAAAAGAGGTTTTGTTTCTCTAATCATAAGGGAATAATCCAAGTAGACTTGCCTGGTGCCAAGAGAGGAAAATGCCTCTTCTAAAAGAATCCAGAATAAGCCATTTATTTTTAAAAATTTATATTTCTAAGTATCAAATTTAACTATAAGCTCTGTGGTCCAAAAGAGCTAGCAGCTGTTAGCAATCTAGCCTCTAATTAGATCAGCCGTGATCTGACTGATGGCATCACAGATGAAAAAGATAAGATTTTCTTCAAATACTGACACATCAAAGATTTCTTTTTAAATTTGTATAAATTTAAGGGGTACAAATGCAGTACAAATTACATGGATATATTGTGTAGTGGTGATTTCTTGATCATTGATGATTTCAGCAAAGAAACTTTTTGTGCTTGATAATTAATATGATTAACCCATCTTACATGAATTCTTACTAACCTCATTTTTGTCATCTGTTCTCTTGGGGCTGTCACTCCCTTACTTCTAAACAAATATAAGTTTTTATTTATATGAGATTATCTGATTCATGTCTGATTTGACACAGAGCTGTATTCACCATGACATCAGTGATTATATTATTCTGCTCCCTTTGTAATTCCCTAAAACCTAGCACAGAAAAGGTACTAAATACACATATGCTGAATAACTAAGGAATGAATGAATGCTTTTATTTTGCCAAGCGTAGTGTGGTCTTGGAACAGGAATAAAAATCCTTCCATTGTAATTATGATTCTGTCAGTACCTAGCTAGTTGTGATACCTGTGGCAAATGCCATCTGAACCTGTCTTTTCATGAGTAAAGGGATCAAATAAAAGCTACCTGACAGTACTGAGTAAAACGTGCCACATGTTGAGATTGGAGACTTTATGATGAATTTCTGTATAAGAGGTTGCATTCACTGCCCCAACTTTGTGTCTGAACTCATAAATCCCCTCCCTCTCCATCCTATGTGTTATGTGTCTTTCATCACAAGTGTCTATGTTCATTAAAGAGGGAGAAAATACTGCATCATTTGCATTAATCAGATGGTACAGAACCACTACTCAGAGCAGTAAGAGAAGGATCAGGAAACGCAGAGTGAGGGAAGCTAATCTTCCAACCTTAGGGCTTAAGCCCCAGCCAAAAACTCCATATGTAAGCAGCCACTTAGCCACTGAACCAGACAAAGATGGAAGGCTATGAGCACCATTTCCATCTCCCCTTCTCCAGCCTCAACAGCGTGAGTAGATGTTGGACTGTACAGCAGCAGCTCAGGCTTTCTGAGTCTACCGGGGTACCCATTTTGGAGGAGATTTTGAAGCAAGGATTTTTTGCAAAGAATATAAAAACCAGAAAGAATGCAAGGAATGGTAACATAAATATCTCAAGCCAAGAGGGGTTTGTTCATTTTAAGAAAACAACTGAAATAATGCAAGGGCAGGGAACAACATGTAGCCAGGCTGTAGTTGAAAGTTATGTAATCTTTATCTTGAAAGTTAGAACAAGCTTTGTCCAGGAGGGCAGGGCCATATGATAAACTCAGTGGTGCCTGGACCCATGGCTCATACCTTCAGTAGGAACCCACGTAGGGAATATGTAAAAGGGATTCCAGAAAGGGAGGTATGGGTAGCCAGGCAGCCCAGCCAGACTTTGTTGTTAGAAGATCTGGCTTCTTGGCATATTTCTGCCACTTAGCTGTGTAACCTTAGGTGCACATCTTCACCAATTCTCATTTTCCTTAATGTGTAATGTGGATGATAATGGGATCCACTTGGGAGACTTATGAGGAAGATTAAATCATATATATAGTGTTCATAATAATCCCAGTTCATAGTAAGCTCTCAATATTGAAGATTTTTGCGTCGATGTTCATCATGGATGTTGGCCTTAAGTTTTCTTTTTTAGTTGAGTCTTTGCCTGGTTTTGGTATCAGGATGATGTTGGTCTCATAAAATGAGTTAGGGAGGATTCCCTCCTTTTGTATTGTTTGATATAGTTTCAGAAGGAATGGAACCAGCTCCTCTTTGTACATCTGGTAGAATTCGGCTGTGAACCCATCTGGACCTGGACTTTTTTTGGTTGGTAGGTATTGATTGCTGCCTCTACTTTAGCCCTTGTTATTGGTCTATTCAGGGTTTCAACTTCCTCCTGGTTTAGTCTTGGTAGAGTACAAGTGTCTAGGAATTTATCCATTTCTTCCTGGTTTACTGGTTTATGTGAATAGAGCTGTTTGTAGTAATCTCTGATGGTAGTTTGTATTTCTGTGGGGTCAGTGGTGATATCCCTTTTATTGTTTTTATTGCATCTATGTGATTCTTCTCCTTTTCTTTTTTATTAATCTGGCTAGCGGTCTGTCTATTTTGTTGATCTTTTCAAAAAACCAGCTCCTGTATTTATTGATTTTTTGAAGGGTTTTTTGTGTCTCTATCTCCTTCAGTTCGGCTCTGATCTTAGTTATTTCTTGTCTTCTGCTAGCTTTTGAGTTTTCTTTGACCTTCCTCCTCTAGCTCTTTCAATTTTGATGATAGAGTGTCAATTTTAGATCTTTCCTTGTTTCTCACGTGGGTATTTATTGCTATAAATTTCCCTTTTGACACTGCTTTACATGTGTCCCAGAGATTCTGGTAAGTTGTGTCTTCATTCTGATTAGTTTCGAAGAACATCTTTATTTCTGCCTTCATTTCATTGATTCAGTCGACACTCAGAAGCAAGTTGTTCAGTTTCCAAGTGGTTGTGTAGTTTTGAGTGTGTTTCTCAATCCTGAATTCTAGTCTGATTGCACTGTGGTCTGATAGACTGTTATGATTTCCATTCTCTTGCATTTGCTGAGGGGTGATTTGCTTCCAATGATGTGGTCAATTTTAGAGTAAGTGCAATATGGTGCTGAGAAAAATATATATTCTGTGAATTTGGGGTGGAGCATTCTGTATATGACTATTAGGTCCACTTGGTCCAGCTCTGCATTCAAGTCCTGGATATGCTTGTTAATTTTCTGTCTCGTTGATCTATCTAGTATTGACAGTTGGAGTGTTGAAGTCTTCCACTATTATTGTGTGGGAATCTAAATCACATTTTAGGTCATTAAGAACTTGCTTTATGTATCTGGGTGCTCCTGTGTCGGGTGCATATATATTTAGGGTAGTTAGCTCTTCTTGTTGGATTGATCGTTTTACCATTATGTAGTGTCCTTCTTTGACTCTTTTGATCTTTGTTGGTTTGAAGTCCATTTTATCAGAGACTAGGATTGCAACCCCTGCTTTTTTTTGTTCTCCATTTGCTTGGTAAATCTTCTTCCATCCCTTTATTTTGAGTCTATGTGTGTCTTTGTATGTGAGATAGGTTTCCTGAATACAGCACACCAATGGGTTTTGACTTTTTATCCAGTTTGCTAGTCTATGTCTTTTGATTGGGACATTTAGGCCGTTTACATTCAATGTTACTATTGTTATGTGTGAATTTGATCCTGCCATTTTGTTACTGGCTGGTTTTGTTTCCCATTAGTTGACCCATTTTCTTCATTGCATTTTTGGTCTTTGCCAACTGGTTTGTTTTTGCAGTGACTGATACTTGTTCCTTTCTGTGCTTCATGTTTCTTTCAGGAGCTCTTGTAAGGCAGGTCTTGTGGTGATAAAATCTCTCAGTAATTGCTTGTCCATAAAGGATTTTATTTCTCCTTCACTTACAAAGCTTAGTTTGGCTGGATATGAGATTCTGGGTTGAAAGTTCTTTTCTTTAAGGATGTTGAATATTGTCCCCCACTCTCTTCTGGCTTGTAGGGTTTCTGCTGAGAGATCTGCTGTGAGTCTGATTGGCTTCTCTCTGTGGGTGACCTGACCTTTCTCTCTGGCGGCGCTTAGCATTTTTTCCTTCATTTAAACCCTGGTGAATCTGACGATTATGTGCCTTGGGGTTGCTCTTCTTGAGGAATATCTTTGTGGAGTTCTCTGTATTTTTTTTTAACTGTAGCTTTTTATTTTCATGTGGATAATTCAAACAAAGTTACTAGTAGCCTTTGTTCAATTTTTTTTTTTTTTTAAGAAATGCTCAAAAAAATCTTGAGCTTAAAAGAAATTTAAGCTTGTTACAGGAGCCTGGCTGGAGGATTCCTATTTTTATAGATGAGAAATACAACGCAGATTTCTCTGAAGAGTGTTTAAAGAAGGAATGGTAGTTTAGGGGGCTTATTTCCCAGGCTCCAAGTGATTTAGGGGTGGTGTCACAGTGCTAGGTATAGGGTGATAGGACAGTGATCACTGCCGAGAGCCTTGGAATCGATCTTGCTGTCACACAATGCAGGTAACAAAGAGTGGGACAACAAAAAATAATCAAGACGCCAACCAACATTCTTGGATCGAGCATTCATCATATAAGTCCAAAAGGTGTAGGCATAGGCTGTGCTGGGGTAGAGGTGCTTAAAGCTGTCAGCCAATGGCACAGCCTGCAGTAATTCCCGAAAGCCTTGGTGCTCTTGTGGCATGAAGCCAGCATTCTTTTTGTTTCCCTTGGGGTTGTGAAGGTCAGTTTCTTCATGCACTACATTGAGGTCTCCACACAGCACAAGGGGATTTCGGGAAGCCAAGCCCTTCAGGAACTTGTGAAAGACTTCATCCCAGCACTGCCAGTACTCCAGTCGTACCAGATCCCGGTCTGCGTTAGGTACATATGCTGTTACCAGCACAAATGAGTCAAATTCAGCCACAATCATCCAGCATTCCTGATCATGCTCCTCCTCACCTATGCCATAAGAAACTTTGAGTGGGCACTGGCGGGAAAGTGGGCCCATGCCACTGTACCCTTCCTTATCCGAGGGAGCTGACCAGTATTGATGAGGGAGTCCAGGCAGCTCTTGAAGTTCAGCTGGTAGTTTGTTCTCTGAACATTTGTTCTCTTGAAGGCACAGTATATCTGGGGCTTTTCTTCACCCAATCTGATCCTTTCTTCTTAATCCAGGCTCGAAGCCCATCCACATTCCAAGAGCAGATCTTGAGTATGGCAGGTTTGCCACTGGGTGAGGTATTCTGATCTGGGAGGTCCTCATACAGTGCTGGGCCCTCTCCTGCTGCCTCTTTGTCATTTTTCTTTGCCGCCGTCTTACTCTTCTTGGCCTCTGGCTCCATCTTGAGCTCGTCCCCTTCTTCGGCCACCGATCCCTTTTTCCCACGCTTCGGCATTCCCCTAATGAACACCCTTCAGAGGCACCTGTACCGCGTTGCCCACCGGAGTATTTTTACCGCGTTGCCTACAGACACAAAGAAATGAAACCAGCTAAAACTGGGGAGAAGACTCCTCCCTAGAGCGTCCCCACACCAGGTCCGGCTTTTCAAACCATGTTATTTCTAAATCCTTTCCCAATCTCAGTGCATCATAGGCCCTTCAGCCCCTCACCCACGTAACAAGATCATTTCATAGTGCCTTGTACCCTACTCGCGAGATCTGTCTCTATATTTCTTTAATTTGAAATTTGGACTGCCTTGCTAGGCTTGGGAAGTTCTCCTGGATAATATCCTGGAGCATGTTTTCCAGCCTGGATTCATTCTCCCCATCATATTCAGGTATACCGATCAAGCGTAGATTAGGTCTTTTCATATAATCCCATATTTCTTGGAGGCTTTGTTCATTTCTTTTCACTCTTTTTTCTCCTGTCTCGCCTTCTCTTTTTATTTTGTTGAGGTGATCTTCAATCTCTGATATCCTTTCTTCTGCTTGATCAATTTGGCTGTTAAAACTTGTGTTTGCTTCACATAGTTCTCATGCTGTGTTTTTCAACTCCATCAAGTCGTTTATGTTCTTCTCTAAGCTGGTTATTCTAGTTAGCATTTCGTCTAACCTCTTTTCAAGGTTTTTGGTTTCTTTGCATTGAGTTAGAACATATTCCTTTAGCTCAGAAAAGTTTGTTATTATCCACCTTCTGAAACCTGTTTCTGTCAGTTCGTTGCACTCCTTCTCGGTCATGCTGTGATCCTGTGTTATTGAGGAGTTGTGATCCCTTGAAGGAGAAGAGGTGTTTTGGTCTTTGATGGTTTCATCTTTTTTGCTCTGGTTTATTCCCATCTTTGTGAGTTTACCTGGCTGCGTTGTCAGGGAGCTGCTTGATGAGGTGGCTTGTCTGCCTGTGGAGGCGCTACTGGGTTTCTAGGGGTTCCTTCAGGTTACTAGGGAAACTTCCTGTGTCGTTTTTGTTTATACTGAGAGATTAGGCCCACCTCTTCTGCTGACCTGTAGGCACTTCTGGGTTGTCAAGAACCCTGTCCTGTTGCTATGTAGGCCTCCTATGTTTTTTGTTGAAACATGTAGCCCAGTCCCACCCCTCTCATGGTGTGTTGTGCCCTTCCTCCACCGGGCTAGATCATTCAGGGTTCAGCTCAGACTGTGGCACTGGCTGCAACCCACTACAGTCAGAGCTTCAGCTCTCTGGGAATTTTGGGGGAGGGTAGGGACCCACCCAGCAGCACCCAGCTGTCTCTGTCTCCCCCTTTCAGCTTCCTCTCTCTCCAGTCATGGGGTAGGGGCCCACCCATCTGCTCCTGCATACAGCTCCCTCTCTCTCAGGGCAGGGGGGGGGGCAATAGCTCAGTCTGCAGGCTCTTCTGGCTGCCTTTTGGGCTTATGCATCTGTTTAGGTCTATGTGCCAATCCGTGACACAGTCCTGGATTATTATTCAACTCCATGCTTGTAATTCCCGGCACTTGACTGGCAAAGATCCCCTGTTCTGTGTATTGCTGAGGCTTTGGGGGAAGGGCTGTATCTGGACCGGAGTGCCAGAGGGGGAGCCTCTGACTCGCTGGTCAGATGCACTTTCTGGGTGAAGCAGCACCCCTCCCCGCCTCAGTCTGCCCTAAGTGGGCTTTGCTCACCGTCAGACCAGACCCGTTGAAAGGCACCTGGTACCTCGATTGGAGCTAGGAGATCTCTGGATTTCTGCATAGCTCTCGCTGGGTGTTGTGTGCTGGAGTTTTGTCTATTCAGCCACCTTGGATTGGCCCAGACTTAATTCCAGGTGGCAATCTTCCAGTTTAATGGAATCATTGTTGTGTCTCCTTGTGGCAGTGTTCCTCCCTCTGGAACTAAGACCTCTAGGCCAGTAGAATGTAATGTCATCAGAACAGGAAGCAGAAATTTTGCTAATGACACATTGGGGGTAGTGGTGAGTGGTGTCACTTCCATTTCCACCCCTTGATTCCTGGACCTGTGAATCCTGGCTATGGGAGAAACAATACCATGTGTTGGATGCTGATTCAGAGCACACACAGCCTTCTGGAGAACTTTGCTCCAGCAAAGTATTGTCACCTAGTTCGCATTGTAATTGTGACTTCTAAGGGCCATTCTACCATTCTATCAATCCAGCTGCTTCAGGTTGATGGGGAACATGGTAATACTGGTGAATTCCATGAGCATGAGCCCACTGCCACACTTAAAGTGAGTGCCTTGGTCAGAGACAATGCTGTGTGGAATACCATGATAGTGGATAAGGCATTCCATGAGTTCACTGTTGGTAGTTTTGGAAGATGAATTGCATGCAAGATAGGAAAATCTATTTCCAGAGTGTCATTTCAGTGAGGACAAACCTCTGCCTTTTCCATGATGGAAGAGGTCCAATATAATCAACCTGCCACCAGGTAGCTGGCTGATCACCCCAAGGAATGGTGCCATATCGGGTGCTCAGTGTTGGTCTCTACTGCTGGCAAATTGGGCACTTAACAGTGGCCATAGCCAGGGCAGCTTTAGTGAGTGGAAATCTATGTTGCTGAGCCCATGCGTAACCACCATCCCTGCCACCATGGCTACTTTGTTCATGGGTAATGACAGAGGCTGGGGAAAGAGGCAGAGTGGTGCCCACAGAATGGGTCATCCTAGCCACTTGAGTATAAAAATCCTCCTCTGCTGAGATCACCCATTGGTGAGCACTCACATGGGATACAAATAGCTTCACAGTTTTTGACCACTAAAACAGGTCCATCAACATACCTCTTCCCCAGTTTTGTTTGTCACCAATTTTCCAATCATGCTTCTTCCAAGTCCCTGACCAGCCAGCCAAACCATTGGCTATTGCCCATGAATCAGTATATAATCACACATCTGGCCATTTGTCCATCCATGTAAAGTGCAAAACCAAGTGCACTGCTTGAAATTTTGCCCACTGGGAAGATTTCCCTTCACTGCTGTCCTTCAGAGATGTCCTAGAAAGGGGCTGTAGTTCTGCAGCTGTCCACTTTTGGGTAGTGGCTACATATTGTGCAGAACCATCTGTGTACCAGGCCCTAGTCTTCTCTTCCTCTGTCAACTGATCATAGGCAATTCCTCATGAAGATATTGGTGCAGGCTGGAGGACAGAAGACAGGGTGGCAGGAATGGAGACCATGGACATTTGAGTCACTTCCTCACATAGCTTACTTGTGCCTTCAGGACCTTCTCCAGCCCAATCACATATATACCACTTCCATATGATGATGGAATCCTTCTGTGCATGACTCACTTTATGGCTAAATGGGTCAGAAAGCACCCAGTTCATGATAGGCAGTTCAGGTTGCATGGCTACTTGATGACCATAGTCAAACATTCAGTTTCCACCAAAGCCCAGTAACAGACCAAGAGCTGTCTCTCAAAAGGAGAGTAGTTATCTACAGAAGATGGCAGGGCCTTGCTCCAAAATCCTAGAGGCCTCCACTGTTATTCACCTATGGCATTCACAAATAGCATCTCTATCTGCCACTGACACTTCAAGCACCATTGGATCTGCTGGGTCATATGGCCCAAGTGGCAGAGCAGCTTGCACAACAGACTGGAGGTATTGCAGAGCCTTCTCTTAGACCCCACTCAAAACTGGCAGCCTTTCAGGTCACTTGATAAATGGACGGGAGTAGCACATTTAAGGAGGAATGTGTTTCCTCCAAAATCCAATGAGATCCTCTAGGCTTTATGCCTCTTTCTTGGTTGTAGGAGGGGCCAAATGCAGCAACTTATCCTTCACCTTAGATGGAATATCTCAACAGGCCCCACACCCCTGGACCACTAGAAATTTTACTGAGGTAGAAGGTCCCTGAATTTTAATTGGATTTATTTCCCATCCTCTAGCATGCAAATGTCTCACCAATAATTCCAGTGTGTTTACTACTTCTTGCTCACTGGATCCTATCAACATCTCATCAGTGTAATGGACCAGTATGTATCTTGCAGAAGTGAAAAGCAATCAAGGTCTCTCCAAGTAAGATTATGACACAAAGGCAGATAGTTGATATACCCTTGAGGTAGGACAGTAAAGGCATATTGCTGGCCTTGCCAGCTGAAGACAAATTAGCCTTATGAACAGGAATGGAGAAAAAGGCATTTGCCACATCAGTGGCAGCATACCAGATACCAGCAGATGTGTTAAGTTGCTCAAGCAATGAAATCACATCTGGTACAGCAACTGCAATTGGAGTCACCACTTGGTTAAGCTTATCATAATCCACTGTCATTCTCTAAGACTTATCTGTCTTCTGCACAGGCCATATGGGAGAGCTGAACAGAGAAGTGGTGGGAATCACCACCTCTGCATCTTTCAAGTCCTTGAAAGTGGCACTAATCTCTGCAATCCCTCCAGGGATGCAATACTATTTTTGATTTACTATTTTCCCAGGTAGAGGCAGATCTAATGGCTTCCATTTGGTCTTTCCCACCATAGTAGCCCTCACTCTACCAGACAGGGGGTCAATGTGGGGGTTCTGCCAGCTGCTAAGTATTTCTATGCCAATTATGCATTCTGGCACTGGGGAAATGACTACTGGACCAGGACCCAGGGACCCACTGTAAGTGACACCTGAGCTAAAACTTTATTAATTACCTGTCCTGTATAAGCCCCTACTTTAACTGGATGATCAAGATGTTTTGGGTCCATCAGCTCAGACCCAGTGTTCAGTAGTCCCTGAAATATCTGATTATTTCCCTTTCCCCATGCACAGTTACCCTGGTAAAAGGCTGGAGATCTCCTTGGGGAAGGGTGGGAGAAAGATTTACTGCAGAAATTGTCAGTAAGGTACTGGGGTCCTTCCTCAAGGTGACATGGCCTCCCCTTCATTCAAGGGGTTTTGGGTCTGTAAGGTGGCTCAAGTCTGGAAATTGATTGAGGGGCCATGATTCCCTGTTTTTAATTATTCAAATTCAAATTAGTCTTTTGTCCATTTGACCTAGAAGTTTTCTGTTTATATAAATTAAATAGGAATGCAGGAGGCGTCCTATAAATTTCACTTCTAGGAATACTGTGATTGATTAGCCAATGCCAAATCTCTACACCACTCAAAGTATTCTGATTTCTGCCTTGCCTCTGCTGTCTGTTATGGTAGCTATGCCCACCTTGTCTTTTATGGTTGGGTGCTGCTACTTGGTCACTGCCACCTTGGGATCCAATTATTCTCATTGTATTTAAATTTGGTAGTTGAATAACTGTGGCTCTCACTGTTAGATCTGGCATACAGAGAAGGGCAATTATAGGGTTCTTCAAAAATGTAGGTGCTGCCCTCACAAATCTATTTCACGAGGCATTGGTCAAGGATATATCTTCTGGACCCTCCCAGCTGGGATGAGTACGTCTAAAGTGACTAATTCACTCCACTATCCCAATCTCCCTGGGCCTTTGGATCTCGTCCTCTACATTAAACAAAGGGTATCAGGCATTTCCAGCTCACTCATAGTGGGCCATCTTTTAATCCATATTGCAGCTAACCAAGAAAATAAACTACTAAAACCTTTTTTAACTCTCTGAGCTGCAACATTAAATGCAGAGTACCTACTTAGTGGGCCCAAATCAATAAATTCATCCTGATCCAACTCTATGTTCCCTCCACCATTATCCTACACCCTTAATATCTATTCCAATGCCTGTTCTCCAAATTTCTGTTTATGTAAATTAGAAAACTCAAGCAGTTCTTTTCGAGTGTAGTGCATCTCCTCATGGATAACAATTTCAACCTCACCTCCAGGAGCCTGCTGGGACTTTAGTTGTAGGCCTAGAAGCAAAATTGGGCATTGGCAGTGGCTACTGAGGAGAATCAACATTATCTTGCCTGGCAACTGCCTCAGGGGAGGCCATCAGTGTTGCCTCAGGCAGCGCAGGGTTTAATCTCCTCAGACACAGGTGGAAAGGCTGATGGGAACATGAGATGGAGAGAGGATGTTGCTCCTACTGGGGATGGGGAAACTGTTTCTTCTGGCAAAAAAGGTTCATCAGGGTTTACAAACTCAGTGTCCCCAGTTTCATCAGCATCCTCCCACACATCCCCATTCAAAGTTGCAGGCTCCCTTTTTTTTTTCCAATCGATGTCTTCACTTTAACAGTAGACATCTGATGAGGCTGTGCATGCACCTTTCATTGCAAGTCAGCCACTTGCATGATAAGAACTTGTGTCTGTTTTTCCGCAATTTCAGCTCTTTCTCTACAGGAGATAAGACTCTCACTTGGACAATCTTAGCAGATTTGAGGCTATCTGTTTCTGAAGCCAGGAGATAGAATCCCTGAGTTCATCAGTTTCTTTAATCATTTTGTTCACTGAACTTAGGAGCAACCAGCCAACTTTATTATGTTCCTTGGTTCTCCACATATGGTGAAAAGTAATATCTATAGAGTCACTAAACTCTTTGCCTCTCATGAGCGATGAATCAGGAGTGGTAAATGCATTTATTTTGCATAACTTTCTACAGTTCACACCAAGGACTATCAGTGTTCACTATACTATTAGAAGTAGAGTCTTTATCATTTTGGAGTTAATTTTATTAAAAAACCAACACCAGAAACCCCAAAACCAATGAAAAAACTCCATTTTAAATATTTTTCTACTTGCTTATATTCTAGCCATGCTGGCAGCTGATTATATTGTGCCCACTCAGATTAATGGTGGGTCTGCCTTTCCCAGCCCACTGACTCAAATGTTAATCTCCTTTGGCTACACCCTCATAGACACACCCAGGATCAATACTTTGTATCCTTCAATCCAATCAAGTTGACACTCAGTATTAATCCATCACTCTGCCCACATGAATGGAAGTCCAATAATTGTTCTATTTGCTCACATTAGTTTCCTTTCTCCTCTTTTCTGCTCATGTCCTGCAATCAGGACACAAGCTTTCAGACATAAAATCTCTCTGAAAACATAAGAGCAATCAAATACCCATATAGTGAGAGTGATCCATCTTTTTATAGTTTTCTAGTACTTCTGTAATGCTGCTTAGTGTAAAAAGAAGGCCTCTGTAAGGGAAGCTCTGCTGAGAAAAAAATAAATATATTTGGACATAGATATTAGTATAGGTAAGCATTTCTCTGACAAATTTTGGAGAGGAGGAGAAAAGTGCAAGGCTGGTAAAAAGTGTCAGTGCTGAAAACCTTGTAAGCAGGAATGAAAAAGAGTTGTAAATAGCAGAGCCTAAATGAGTAAGTCTTTTTCAGTTTCCCATCCCACAACTGCTTAAGGAAAACTAGTCTTTCCTAATAAGAGAAGAGATACAATTTTTCAATCTACAGCTTATTTTACATCCTGAGTTTATCTGTGTCAGGGACTTTCCATAAACGTGGTCTTATGACTAACTTTACACTGATATAGAAGGACAGTACAGGAAAAGGAAGGCCATGCTGTGATGCAAACAATTTCTTATCACAGTTTTTGGAAAAGATTATTTGTTGCCAATTAATTTTCCTTAAACACAATCTCTGCCTCAGGGGACCAGTCTGAGATAGGACTTCTGGAATAAGCAAAGTTTACCCTCAGCAGTCCTTTCTGCCATTTCTCTGCTCTTTCCCCCTTTTCAGGTGGCCATGGCTCTGAGACCACCCCCTGGTTGAGAGGTTGCCACACTCAGATATTGCTTCCTGTGTCACACTCCATCTTCTGCTTCATTTTCTCCCACCTCAACTGTGCCCCATGCTTTTAACACATACTCATTCAGGGTGTGATGTATACAAGTCACAAAGGAAATCCCAAGGATATAGGAAAACAAGGGCTCATGATCAAGTTATGAAAACTTAAAATGCTCTGTACTCCTTTTTGCCATTGCTCTGACAGGTGAATAAACAATATGATCTGCTAATCTATGTTACGATATGAATGACACCATACCGTACATGCTGAGGAATATCTCTGAAACCACATTTTCAAAATTATGTCAGTAAGAGAAATCTGACATAGTTGACATCATATTGCTTCTAACCTCCAAGCTGTCCTTGGTCCACACCTTGACATAGACTAAGCTAACTCCGGGAGGAGTTTAATTTAGAGTTCAAACTTAAAGCAAGAATAATAACCCTTCCCAAACTAAACACCCTTTGTAAAACTAATGAAAGCCCAAGGTTAGGATTATGAGAGTGATGCAAGATTTTCTTCTTGGTCACTTTGCAAGCCAGGAACCTTTGGCTAGTGATGCTCCGCCTGAGCCTTACTGACCCACACTACCTGCTGCTGGAGTTGGCCTCTACCTGCTGCAGGAGGTGGCCTGCCCACTCGGCTTGCCTAGGCCAAGTCTGGGTTATACACCAGTTCCCAAGTTCTTGTGCCACACCCAAGAAGAATGATGATGCACTGACCATCAAAGCATGAGGAAGACAGGGAGTTTTATTGAGTGATGAAACAGCTTTCAGCAGAAAGAGGACGTGAGGGTGGTTCCCCTATCTGAAGGCAGGAAAGTCACCTCAATATGGCTGAGTCTGGGGGCTTTTTATGGGCTCAGAATGGGGGAGGGGCAGGCCTAGGTAGTATTGGAAAAGGCAACATTTGATTGGTTAAAAGGCATTATGCAGAAAAAAAAAATCAGGAAAGGGCTGGCAAGCAGGAACAGAAGTTCTTCCTATTTGTTGTGGGTTTCATCCAGGACCAACAGTCTGGTTTTGCCTTCAGGCTGTTTTTGGCTTGGAGGTGGCATTTCACTGGGGATCCACCCCATCTGCCTAAGCATTTGGCTGCCTCCTGTCACCATCAAGAGGGTCCTGAATTCTGCTAAGATGTATCCATAGCTGAACAATTACCAGCCATTGTTCCAGAGGTCACGAGATTTGCAATTTCCCTGTTTACTCCTGGGATAACATCACTATTGTAGAAGCTAAGATGGGCCTTTTGAGATTTTGTTTCATACTTTTTCATTTCTGATGACTGGCTGACTGGCTGCCTTCGAGTGGGGGCTGCAGGACTAGTTGAAACATGGATCATGGGTCCGGGTGAGAACACACAATGCATGATTCAACCAGTCTGTGGCTCCCACACAGAGGCTGACTCAGTGCAGTAGGACACTTTTCCACACCCCAATGACTGCATCCCCAACTAATCAACATTGGTTGATTGCCTCATTCTCTACCTCCTACCCACCAAGCAATCCTTGAAAAATCGTAGTCACCAAGGCTTTGAGGTGACAGATTTGAGTAATAACTCCATCTTCCATGTGGCTGGCTTTGCATTAAAAAAATTCTGTACTGCAATACCATGGTCTCAGTGAGCTGGTTTTATCTGTGATGGAGGCAGGAAGAACTCATTAGGTGATTACATCTGGGTTTTAACAGCATCCCCAGAGACAAAAATTCATCCCAAAAGGATGATTTCCCTAATGGTGGAAATTTTGGTAGGCAACAGGCAGTGAGGGAGATATGCTGGGGCCAGAGGTGTACTTCAAACTACACTCTGAAAATAATTATTTACATCAAGTCAGACTGCCAAGTCATTTCCACAAAACATGGAAATTTCCTGATAAAAATGCATTGGCTAGATCATTAGAAAAACAGGTGAACAGAGGAAAAATAGATAATTGATAAATGGACAGATGACATGAAAGTTTACTGATGCTTACTTACATGATATCTTATTACCTATTTAATATGAAAAAAATGTTAACAGGCATTGAAGAACAGGCAAGACAAATAGAAAACACTAAAGGCATCATAGATATGGATATTGAAGAAAGCAGCTATCATCACGAGGGCTGGGAGAACAAACAAACAAAAAAAGAGAAGATCCAAATAAGCACAATCATAAATGACAAAGATGACATTACAACTTATCCCACAGAGATAAAAAAGATATTTAAAGACTTGTGAACATCCCTATGCACACAGATTAGAAACTCTGAAGAAATTGATACATTCCTGGAAACACACAACCTCCCACAATTGAACCAGGAAGAAAGTGAAACCTGAAGAGACCAATAACAAATTCTTGAAATAGTAATTTTAAAAAACCCTACCAACCAAAAAAAACCCTGGATCAGATGGGTTCACAGCTGAATTCTATCAGACATACAAAGGAGAATTGGTACCAATCCTACTGAAACTATTCCAAAAAATTAAGAAGAAGGGGCTCCTCCCTTACTCATTTTACAAAGCCAGCATGATACTGATACCAAAATCTGGCAGAGACACAGTGGAAAAAAACGTAAGGCCAATATCTATGATGAATGTAGACATAAAAGTCCTCAACAAAATGCTAGCAAACAGAATCCAACAGCACATCAAAAAGTTAATTCACCATGATCAACTAGGCTTTCTTCCTGCAATGCAAGGTTGGTTCAACAGACACAAATAAATTAATGTGACTCACTGCATAAACAGAATAAAAAATAAAAACCATATGATCATCTGAATAGATGGGAAAAAAAACTTTTGATGAAATCTGTATTAGTCTGTTTTCTCATTGCTGATAAAAACATATTTGAGGCTGGGTAATTTATAAAGAAAAAAAGGTTTGGCCAGCCATGGTGGTTCACGCCTGTAATTCCAGTACTTTGGGAAGCTGAGGAAGGCAGATTATGAGGTCAAGAGTTCAAGACCAGCCTGACCAATATGGAGAAACCATGTCTCTACTAAAAGTACAAAAATTAGCCAGGCATAGTGGCACACACCTGTAGTCCCAGCTACTCGGGTGGCTGAGGCAGGAGAATCACTTGAACATGGGAGGTGGAGGTTGCTGTGAGCCAAGATCACACCACTGCACTCCAGCCTGTATGACAGAGTGATACTTTGTCTCAAAAAAAAAAGAAAGAAAGAAAAGAAAAAGAAGTTTAGTGGTCTCACAGTTCCACATGGCTGGGGAGGCCTCACAATTATTGCAGAAGGTGAAAGGCATGCCTTACATGGTGGCAGACAAGAAAGAATGACAGCCAAGTGAAAGGGGTTTCCCCTTATAAAATAATCAGATCTCATGAGACTTATTGACTACCATAAGAACAGTTTAGGGGAAACTGCCCCCATGATTATCTCCCACTGGATCCCTCCCACAACATGAAGAAAATGTGGAAGCTACAATTCAAAATGAGATTTGGGTAGGAACACAGACAAACCATATCAAAATCCAACATCTTTTCATAATAAAAACCCTCAATAGGCATTGAAGGAACATACCTCAAAATAATAAGAGCCATCTATGACAAACCCACACCATACTAAACAGGCAATAGCTGGAACCATTCCACTTGTGAACTGGTACAAGACAAAGATGACCGCTCCTATTCAACGTAGTACTGGGAGTCCTAGCCAGAGCAATGAGCCAAGAGAAAGAAAAAAAAGGCATCCAAATTGGAAAAGAAGAAGTGAAACTATCTCTGTTTACTGATTATCTGATTCTATACTTAAAAATCCTAAAGATTCTGCCAAAAGGGTCTTAGAACTAATAATTGACTTCAATAAAGTTTTAGGATATAAAATCAATGTACAAAAATCAGTAGTATTTCTATACACCAGTAACATTCTAGCTAAGAGCCAAATCAAGAACACAATCTCATTTACCATAGCCACACAAAAAGAATGAAATACCTAGGTTTGCATCTAACCCAGGAGGTGAAAGAGCTTTACAAGGAGAACTACAAAACACTGCTAAAAGAAATCAGATATAGCACAAATAAATAGAAAAATATTCCATGCTCATGAATTAGAAGAATCAATATAATTACAATGGCGAAACTGCCCAAAGCAATTTACAGACTCAATGTTATTCCTATCAGGATAGAAAAAACTATTCTAAAATGTATATTGAACCAAAAAAGAAGCCGAATAGCCAATGCAATCCTAAGTAAAAGGAACAAAGTTGGAGGCATCACATTACCCAACTTCAAACTATACTATAAGGCTCCAGTAACCAAAGCAGGTACTGGCACAAGAATAGACACTTAGACCAATGAAACAGAATAGAGAACCCAGAAATAAAGCTGCATGCCTACAACCATATAATCTTCAACGAAGTCGACAAAAATAAGCAATGGAGAAAGAATTCCCTATTCAATAAATGGTTCTAAGATAATTGGCTAGCCATATGCAGAAGAATAAACTGGATGCTTACCTTTTGCCATGTATAAAAATTATTAAGATTTAAATGTAAGACCTCAAACTACTACCTAGAAGAAAACCTGGGAAATATCTTCTCTACATCAGCTTTTGCAAAGAATTTTGGCTAAGTCTCAAAAAGCAATTGCAACAAAACCAAAAATTGATAAGTGGGACCTAATTAAACTAAAGGGTTTCTGCACAGCAAGAGAAATTATCTCAGACACATTTCAAAAAAAGATATACAGGTGGCCAAACAAACATATGAAACCAAAACTAATCATTGAAGAAATGCAAATCAAAACGAGACACCATCTCCCACTAGTCCATATAGCTGTAACATTATTAAAAAGTCAAAAACAAACAAACAAACAAACAGTTGCTGATGAGGCTGAAGAGAAAAGCGAGTGTTTTTTGTTTGTTTGTTTTTGATTTTGTTTTGAGATGGAGTTTTGCTCTTGTTATCCAGGCTGGAGCACAATGGAAAGATCTTGACTCACTGCAACCCCTGCCTCCCGGGTTCAATGGATTCCCCTGCCTCAGCCTCTTGAGTAGCTGGGATTACAGGCATGCACCATCACGCCCAGATAATTTTTGGTATTTTTTCTAGAGATGGGGTTTCTCCATGTTGGTCAGGCTGGTCTCAAACACCTACCTCAGATGATCGGCCTGCTTCAGCCTCCCAAAGGGTTGGGATTACAGGCATGAGCTACCGGCCCAGCTTAGGGAGTGTTTATGTACTGTTGGTAGGAATGTAAATTAGTTTGGAGATTTCTCAAAAAACTTAGAAGTACCATTCAACCTGGCAATTCCATTACTGGGTATGTTCCAAAAGAATACAGATCATTATACCAAAAGACACATGTACTCACATGTTCATCACTGTGCTATTCACTACAGCGAAGTCATGGAATCAGCCTAGGTGCCCATCATTTGTGGATTGGATGAACAAAATGTGGTACATATACACCATTAACTACTACAAAGCCACAAAAAACAATGAAAACATGTCATTTGTAGCAATGTGGATGCATTTGAGGGTCATTATCCCAAGTGGACTAATAAAGGAACAGGAAATCAAATACTGCATGTTCTCACTTATAAGTGGGAGCTAAACACTAAGTACACATAGACATAAAGATGGGAACAATAGACACTAAGGACTACTAGAAATGGGAGGGAAGAGGGGGGCATGAGCTGTGAAACTAACTATTGGGTACGATGCTCACTACCCAAGTGATAGGATAATTCATACTCCAAATCTCTGCATCACACAATATGCCCACATAACAAACCTGCATATATAACTTCTGAATCCAAAATAAAAGTTGAAAAAGCATAAAATAGAAAAAAAGAATTTGGATATTAAATTTTAGAAGCTTGAAAGAAGATCCCTTTAGGGCAGAGAAGTTATATTAAAAGATTTATACTTAACAAAAAGGCAAGCATTCTTTAATAATAACAAGCATTGGCATAGAGTCCTACCACCGAGATAATCTCTGATGATATACTAGTGATAAAAATCATATATTCATGGTTTAAAATGGTTTAAGAATTCAAACTACATAGATTGGTATAAAATGAAAATCAATGCATCCTTATCAAAATTTTAGATTAAAAGAACTTAAGAGACATATCAACAAACAATAAAGTGTATGGATTTAGATTCAAGCAAAGTAACTATTAAAATTATGGCCAGTGAGTCATGCCTGTAACCCCAGCACTTTGGGAGACCAAGGCAGGAGGATCACTTGAGCCCAGGAGTTCAAGACCAGCCTGGGCAACATAGTGACCTTATCTCTACCAAAAAAAAAAAAAAAATTCCAGGTGTGGTGATGTGCACCTGCAGTGCCAGCTACTCAGGAGGCTGAGGCAGGAGAATCACTTGAGCCCAGGAGCTTGAGGCTGCAATGAGCTGTAATGCCACTTCACTACAGCCCAGGCAACAGAGAGCAAGACTCATTTCAAAAACAAACAAGCAAACAGAACAAATATTTATGATATAGCTGGGAAATTTTGAGCACTGGAATTGAAAATTTGATAATATTCAGGAAATGGTACTAATTTTTACATCTGATATATTTCAGTTATGTTTTGTTTTGTTTGTTTGTTTAGACAGGGTATCTCTCTGTTGCCCAGGCTGGGGTGCAGTGTTGCAATCATAGCTCACTATAAACTTGAACTCCTGGCCCCAAGTGAGCCTCCTATCTGGACATCTCAAAGTTCTGGGATTACAGAGATGAGCTACCCTGGCCTGGCTTATTTCAGTTACAAATTTTAAAAAGAATCCTTATATCTAAGAGCTATGCTGTACAGTTGTGTAGCCCCTAGCCATATGTGACTCTTTACATTTAGATTTAAGTCAATTAAAATAGGAAAAACTTTAAAAGTTTAGTTCCTCAGTCACATCAGCCACATTTCAAGTGCTCAATTAGCTATGTATGGCTTGTGGCTACTGCATTAGAAAGCACATATATAGGATTTCATCATTGCAGAGAATCCTATTGGACAACATTATCTTAGAGACATACTGAAGTATTCCACTAGTGAAATTCTGTAACACCTGAAAATTACTTTAAAATAATACAGTAGAACTAGAAGTCGAGTGAGTAGGGGCATAAACAAAACAAAATTGACTACAAGTTAATCATTATTGAAGCTGGGTGATCATGAAGAAAGGAAGTATCTATCTCCCTACTTATGTATATGTTTAGAACTTTTCATAATAGAAAGTCACCACGCCCTCTGCCTTTTAAAGAAAGTATCCACATCCTCTGCCATAACCACTCCAAGCTCTGAGTATTTCTCCCTGTAGGCAGTCATTTTCTTTGGAATCCTCAGAAAAATAATTAAAATTATCTACATGTGCATATGATAGCTGTCTTAGTCTGTGTTGTGATAATAGGATACCTAAAGCTGGGTAATTTATAAAGAAAAGAGGTTTATTTGGCTCATCGTTCTGCAGGCTGTACAAGAATCATGGCACCAGCATCTGCTTCTGATGAGAGTCTCAGGCCCCTTTCATTTGTGGCAGAAGGCAGAGTGAAGCTGGTATGTGCAGAAGTCACATGGTGACGAGGAAGCAAGAGAGCGAACTGGGAGATGCCAGGCTTTTTTTTTGACAACCAACACTTGTAGGAACAAGGACCATGAGAACTTACTCATTACAAAGAGGATGGCACCAAGACATTCATGAGTGATCTGCTCCCATGATCCAAACACCTCCCACGAGACCCCACCCCCAGCGTTGGGCATCAACTTTTAATATGAGATTTGGAGGGGGCAAACAAATGAAACTATAGCAAAGACATTTCGTATACTTTATAAATTTGCCTAGAAAGATAATATAATACATGCTATTCAGTTATTTGTATTTTTATCAAATAAAAGCTTTCTATTCAGCACATGTAAATCTGCCTCATTCTTTCTAAAGGCTACTCAGTATTACATTGTATGGATGTTTCATAATTTACTTAAATAGACACCTGTGGATGGATGCAGAGTAGTGAATGTATTTGGGAAGATCCTGGAATAGGTGAGAAAGACCTGTGAATTACCTACATGAGAGAGATGGATCAGATTAAAGTAATTCAGTGAATTAGAGAGAAGAGCTCAGATTCAAAAAGCATTAAATAAGTAAAACTAAGAGAACTTGGTGATTTCTTATAAATGAAGAAAGAGGGAGGAGAGGAAGAGGACTCTTGGTTTTTGGCTTGAACAAATAGCCAGTCCCTAAAGAGGGAAATAAAATCACTCTGACAGTAAGGGAAAGCTGATGAGCTTTGTTTTAGACATGTTGAGATTCAAGTGTCTATAAGTCCTCCCAGTGGAGACATGGGATAAACAGTTGGCTATATGTGTCTAAGGTCAGGAGAGGGTGGAGACAGTGAAGCAGAGGTCATCAGCATATGTATAGTGATGGAAGCCAGAGGAGTGAATGAAGCTGTCACTAATTTTCTGATTCTCACCTCCCTACTGAAAGGGAATGATAAGCCTCCTCCATCTTTCAGTCTCTCAGGCCTATGCACACACACAGATGGAATGGTTCTACAGCCAGCCCCATGACACACTGTTGTATGACATGACAATTCTCACATATGCATTATTCATGAACACAGAGAGAGTGACATGATAAGATTTGTGTCACATGAAGGAAGAGTGAAAGTTCTAGTCATCTATGTTACTAAGAATGAAGGCTTAATCTGGGCAGGGAAATGGGCACAGATATAAGGTGATAGACTTGTGAAATATTTGTGCTAATAACTGTTAAAAGTCGTAAGGCACATAGGCCCACTCAGATCATCTTAAGTGATATACTATAAAGATGAATGAGAAAATAAGAAATATGAAACTATCTACATATTTTCAGCAAGTTTCAAAATATGGATCATCATCACGATATGGTACAACTCATACCACCTGATATTGTTTCAGCTTATTTATGATTTTCTGTGCATTCATGACTTTGCTACCTCATGGCTTTGACTTTTATAGTTTTTTCTGCATTGCTGTCTATTTCTGTGTTTCTCTACTGTTTGTGTACGTCTCTATATGTCTCACATTCAAATTCCCCAAGAGATAATATAATTGGTTGAATAAATCATTAGCCAATGTGGGGTAGCCTTGAGAAGAAGAAAGCTTTTATGCCTCCTCATGGGTTGCCTCTAAGTCACATTTTATTTTTTCTTCAGTGGAGCATTTATGTATTATTAGTACAAATATGTAATCCCCTGACATTCAGAAGAAAAGCTTTATATTTATATTATATATTTAATTTATATTTTTGTATTTAGATTGTTGCCAGGTAAGGCTGGTAGTGTCTAACTCCTAAAAAGCCTCACAGGCTATGAAGAATTTCCCATAGTCTCTTCCTCAATCTTGTAGTCTAAGAAAACTAGTTTGAAAAATGCCAAAACTGGGTTTATCTCTCAAGAAAGACTCTAACAGGTCCATAGAGTGATGTATGCACCAGAATGTCAATTTATCAATTTATGATGAGAACTTTTAAATTATAGAGAACTAAATTATCAAGTCCATGTGACTTATACATTCTCTCTCAATGGAAAGACTCACGTCTTTACTCCCTGCAAGAAGAAAGGGAAAGGGAAAGGATGCAATGTGTGTACCAGCTGAGAATATCCTCTCCCATCTTCTTAAGAGCTTTTTTGGAAGTTTCACCCAAAAACTTCTTCTTATATTACAGCAACCAGAACCACATTACAGGGCAATATTTATCTGCAAGGTGGACTGAGAAATACAGGTTTTGGCTGGATACACTGCCACCCACAAATAAATTGTGATTTCCCTTAGAAATAGAAAAAAAATAATATTAAGTATACAGCCATCAGTCTCTTCACAAAAATAAACCCAAAAAGTAGAAGATACAGGGTCTAGGAAATGTAGGATCCATTACAAAAGAAAAGTAGGGATTTTTTAGGTTGACAGTGAAGAATGAGGGTTACGCAGAAAGCCTAGAGAGAAACAGATACAGATTGAGTCAGGAATATTAAAGACTCTAGCAGCAAAATGGAACCAATTATTTGATACATTTGTTCCTGCTGACAGTAGCAATGCTGCTCTGTGAAAAATTGGGACTAATTAATAAAGGCACAGTACACTAGGCAAATGAAAACAAAGAATTATTACTGTAGGAAAAAATAATAGTTTTAGAAGTCATAAAAGGCTGTAGAGGCCTAGTGGTATCATTTACTAAAATGGAGGACACAAGAGACACTTCTGGTTTGGAATCTAGAGAATTTAGTGGTGTAGGGTGAGTGGTGAGCTTAGGTTTGTACACATTGACTTTACAGTGGATGTGCGGCCTTTGCAGAGATATTTGGTGGGCAGTTGAGTTATCAGGACAAGTAGTACAGCTGAAGGAGTGTACAGAGAATGAAAAGAGGAGCCAGAGTAAGACGAACTCTTTATGGATATTATTATGTAAAAAAAAGAATAGGAGGAATACAGAAAGGAAGCTGAGAAAGTGCAATCTCAAAAGTAGAAGGAGAAAATAGTAGGATGGGGTCATGAAAGTTGACAGAGGAAAGAGTTCCAAGACAAAAAGACCACAGGGACACAAGTAAGATAAGCACTGAAAAGTATCCATTGGATTGCACAGTTGTGATACAATAAGTAGTTAATCTTCTCTCTGTCAGAGCCTGAAGTCTCAGATGTTTGAAGGTGTTTTTGCCCAATGTCCCCTTCTGAATTTCCTCTGGACTGCTAAGAAATCCCATCCACATATCTCATTTACTAATTTCCTGTTCTGGTGGAATTTTAGAATATAAAGGCTTTGCAATTGAATATTTGTATCTTAAATTCCAGAAACTAACCTTTCAAACTGCTCTTTTTGGATTTTTATCACTGAGGCTGAAAGTTGAATAGAATTTATATTTCCCTGTTCAGAAAACACAAGATAATACTTGAATAATAGGTTAGAGTCCATATTCCCTTAGCAATTCATAATGAGTATCATGTTACAGGCTTTGAAAGTCTTTTTTTTTTTTTTTTTTTTTTGAGACGGAGTCTTGCTCTGTCACCCAGGCTGGAGTGTAGTGACACAATCTCAGCTCACTGAAACCTCTGCCTCCCGGGCTCAAGTGATTCTTCTGCCTCAGCCTCCCTAGTAGCTTGGATTACAGACGTCTGCCACCATGGCTTGCTAAATTTTTTGTTTTTAGTAGAGATGAGGTTTCACCATGTTGGCCAGGCTGGTCTCAAACAGGTGATCCTCTGTCTTGGCCTCCCAAAGTGCTGGGATTACAAGTGTGAGCCACTGCATCTGGCCTGAAAGTCTTAAATGAAGAAATCATATCCTCTGTTTAACTCATTATTCCCGTTATTTGAGCCCATAAATTGTTTTTACAAATAATAATTAAGAACTCCTGATGTAACTGTTCTTTGCCACATCCTCTGAAAAATGTCTCTGTCCTATTGCTGCTATAACCCCACCAGCTCCTTGAAAAACAGGAAAGAAGAAAAATGTCTCTGAAGGCAATAGGGATCACTGAAAAAGCAAGAGCAAAGAAGGGACAGAGGTAATCTCTAGGACACTATAGTCTCCTCAAGAGAGTTATATGAAGACACTGTGTAAGCACCAGGAAGGAATAATGAGTGTCTGAACTCAAACAGTCTTGGTCTTAGTACAGAGGAGGGGATGAAGTGGGACTGATTCAATTGAGTGAAGAAGAAGCGAAGGTGGGAAAGAAAGAAGATTGGAAGACAACAAAGGCTTTAAGCTTGGGCAACTATGTGTGTGATGGGAAGCTTGGAAGAGGAAGTCTTGAAGATGAGTAATGTTTCTGAGAAGAAAAAAATAGAAATAATAGGTAGCTTTGTGTTAGTTGAGGAGTCATATTATGTGGGTGGAATAGAGAGGAAATGCAGCATTTTCGGGAAAAGGATAGGTTGAGAATAATTTAATCCTAACTAGGACTGCTGACAAACTATTCTCCTGATTGGTGAGTGTATATTGCTGAGGGTAGATTATATTCTAGGAGAATGGCCCTTAGGATGAAATTAACAGAATGTGGCTGTAGAAAGTTAGTCAAATAACAGAAAATTTGAGCCACTGTTCTTCTACTTGGAAACTCCTAGCAGCCATCACTGACGTTCACATTATTGGGTAACTACCATATGGACTACGCTAGATTACATAACTCCTCTGAGATGGAAAGGAAATGATCACTTTTTAATGAAGCCTTGAGTGAGCTGGCAGGAAGCTTTACCATTGGATGCAGGACAAAAGGGGAAGGATTTTAGGACTAAGATAAATTGAGAAAGTGTTTATTCAACACACTTTGAAGGCAATACATGCAAAGCACGAAATTATAATTGCTAAGAAAAACAAATAAAGCTGAAAATAAATCATATCTAGCATCAGTCCAAAGTACAAGTCAACATGGAGTCAAATCAATAGCCAGAAAAATCAGAAAGCAATAGGAGTAAAAAATAGATTGAGGCAGCTGGGTATGGTGGCTCACATCTGGAATCCCAGCACTTTGGGAGGCTGAGGTGGGGGGATGGCTTGAGACCAGTCTGGGTGACAGAATAAGACCCTCTCCAAAAGAAAAGATGGAAGAGAGTAGTTCAGGACTATGCCTTTGAATTTGGGTGAGGTGAACACTTTTATGCAGTGCCAGTGTGATGGTTGAGGTGTTTGGTGGCCTGATGGAATTATTCAGGCTGATCAAAAGTAAGAAGAAGAAAGGTGAAAAGAATGGAGATAAGAAAGTAATTGAGTATGTAAAGAGGTTGTGCCTGAGGAGCCTGTTAGCTGAAAGGGAAGCAAGGAGGACCTGAAGGCGGGAAGTAGAGGGGAAAGGAAAGTATAACCAGGAAGTCGATTAGATGAGAGCAGCATGGTAGGCTGGAAAACATAATGAATTTTCTTCTTCCAGTCTGCTTCATTCTGAAATTTCTTATAGTAACATTCTGAACTCTGAAACACAGGAACAGGGACAGAGGAAGAGAACAGCACTACAATCCAGGATTGGACCTCAGAAAAAAATGAGTAAATCCCTATACTGACAGAACTCCATTCCAGGTTTTCCTACAGCTCTCTAGGGGCGGCACCACTTTGTACAGAAACAGGAAGCAGCTAGCCAAACCTATCAGCTATAATACTCACCTACAAAATGACAAGGTTTATAAGTAACCATGGCTGCTCCTTGTATGATGACAGAAGCCCCACTTGGGGAATGCTGCCAGGTGGTAAATCTCTTAAATGTCAATGTGGGGTGGCCAGATATCCCACATAACTCACCCCCAAATCTGAGTTCTTGAGCACTTGGCATTTCTCTACTAACCCAGGGTTCTGGCACCTAGTTGGAGTGAGAACAAAGTTCTCAGATTCAAACTAGGACTTGAATTTTGCCATAATTTCTGTTAGGCCTATTTGTGAAAGGAAGACCCTATTGTCACAGTTCCTATATTTATTTTTTAACAAATATCTTTAAATGATTGTTAAAAGATATTTTTAAAGGCAGAATAATGACTCATACAAATATAAAAAAATGTGTCAAAATTTTACTTAACTTTTTTTTTTCGAGACAGGTCTGATTCTGTTGCTGAGGCTGGAACACAGTGGCGTAATCATGGCTCACTGCAACCTTGACCTCCTGCGCTCAGGCAATTCTCTCCTACCTCAGCCTTCCAAGTAGCTAGGACTACAGGTAGGTGCTGCTACACCCAGCCAATTTTTTTTTTTGTAGGAGTGGGGTCTTGCTCTGTTGCCCAGGCTGGTCTTAAGCTCCTAGCCTCAAGTGATCCTGGTCTCCCAAAGTGCTGGAATTAGAGGCATGAGCCACTGTGCCCAACCTTATTTTACTCTTAACCAAGGGACCAGTAAGTTGTGACAGCCAGTTCAAAGGAGAATTCAAAGACGCATACACACACACACACACATACATAAAAGAGATAATTAAGAATACTGGAATGAATTAACAAATGAAGTGAAGCTGGCTTATTCCACAGAGGATGGGGGGAGGGAAAACAGTTGCCAGTCTACTAGACAGCGCTCATTTGCTCATCAGGAAAAAGAATAATTTGCATAGCTAGTCACTGTCTAAATTTACAGTTATAAAATGGCTCAAAGATAATGAAAGGAACAAACCTCATAGAATCAGGTAACCTGGAGGTTGTGTGCTAAACAAGGCCATAGTTTTCACTGAAGACACTCAGACATTGCAGTCTTTCCCAGATTTTTCCTACATGACCCATCTTTATGTGATATCCTACTTTTCCTGCCACATATTTTTAAAGGTATGTCTTTGTTCTCATTGCCCAGATTACATCTTTCTGAAATTTGATGCTTTCTGGAAACAAGCTATCCTGCTTAGTCAGATTCTCTATAGGATTGCAATTCTGTTGATTTTTGTTTACGAATTCTTCCCATGTTACCTCCAACTCCATTTTTTTTTCTGGTTATGAAACAGGACAGGTTCCCTTGTGCCCCTCACAGGGTGTGCATTGAGTCTGTGACTCACTTCTTCAGTGCCCCACTGCTCAAACCTCTAGGGGAGCACACAGATGGGCAGGCTGTGGGGCTCCAACCCTATGGCAGTGTCTAGGGGTGAGTGTTTACAGCTGAAGCCCCAGTGGGCGTGTGTCACACGGTGCTCACTTAGTTTGCCATCTATAGGCGGCTTGTGTTAACCAGCTCAATTAGACCCCTTTCCTTATCACAAGGACAGAGGGATTTCTGTATCCCAGGGTTTTTTGCCTTGGTGTACTGGAAGAATTGGATCACACGTAGGCTTGGAGAATGAGTGCAAGGTTTTATTGAGTGGAAGTAGCTCTCAGAACATGGGGGAGTCAGAAGGGAGATAGTTTTTCCCTGGAGTCCTGCTACTGGACTCTTCTGCAACCTCTCTAGCCAAACTTTGTGTCTTCTGCTGGTTGATGGCCTGCTGGTGACTGTCAGCATGCTCTTCCGCCAGTGTGCGCTCCACAACCAGCTCCTTGTGTCTTCTTCCACCGATGTATTCTTCACGATGTCCAGCCTCTTGGGTGTGTGCCTGCTAGGGTTTTGGGTTTCTGTAGACACAGGATGGGGGAGTGGTGGCCCAGGGTGGCCTTGGGAAATGCAACATTTGGGCTCCAAGGCAGCAGTGCCTGTCCTCAGTTAGGTCCATGAGGGTGGACTTAGCTGAGGGACCATGCCCTTCTCTACCCAGCACTTCCCTTGCCCACTTCTGTATTATTTAAAGGGTCGATGCTCTTCTCTTCCCAGCACTCCTGTATCAGTTGTAATATGTCAGGTAGCAATGTTACATGGCCACGTAGCAATATAAATGTTTTCTGGAAGCTAGCACTGTCAAGGAGGAAATTATAGGATGAAAGACAGTTGTGGTAATAGAATAAAACCACTAGAAATAACTAACCATGTGGTCTAGGAGGAGAGGAAGGGGCAAAGGTCTGGGTGGAGTGAATGGGTGTTAGAGACAGTATATTAAGATAAGAGTTAGCTACTTAGGAATAAATAAGGAGGTCTGGTTGAGAGAGGAATACTGCATAAGCATTGTGACAGGGGCAGTACAGCCCACCATGTAAAGGTCAAGGACACAGAATGCCATGTAGAAGTTGCAGAGCGATGGCCTTAGTTACAGAATTATGTAATATTTCTCCTGTCCACAGGCCAAATGAAACATAGAAAGTATACACTTTGGAACCCTAAGCTTCTAGGTAAACAAATATTTTTTTTCATAACAATTTGGCACCTCCAAAGCTTTAGGAATTCAGAGTAAATAAGGCTGAAATATCATATCATATCAAATTATAATGTTTCCTGGCATGCATTCAACTTTCAGTTATAGCATCTGCTTTGGAATGGATTTCCTCTTTTTTCTTTCTTTGCTATTTCAGACTGTGAATGTTTGAGCAGCAATCAAACCTAGAAAGCAACCCTCAGGAGCATTATAGGCAGAACAAAGGCCTGAGGACTGCCTTAATGCTAATCCCAACATGTGGGGGAATCACCTTAAAGGTTCTTGAAATTCCAGCCATGCGGGGTGGCTCACACCTGTAATCCCAGCATTTTGGGAGGCCAAGGTGGGCGAATCACCTGAGGTCAGAAGTTCAAGACCAGCCTCACCAATATGGCAAAACCTTGTCTCTACTACAAATACAAAAATTAGCTGGACGTGGTGGTGTCCACCTGTAATTCCAGCTACTCGGGAGGCTGAGGCAGGAGAATCACTCGAACCTGGGAGGCAGAGGTTGCAGTGAGCCAAGATTGTGCCATTGCACTCCAGCCTGGGTGACAAGAGCAACAATCTGTCTCAAAAAAAAAAACAAAACTAGAGCTTTTCTTCAAATTATTAAATTAATATAAGTTTAGTGTAGAAAACTGGAAAATGCAGAAAAGCAGGAAGAAAAAACTCACCCAAGGTCCTACCAATGACAAGGTTTACTAATCTGATTGTATTTATTTCCTATCCTATTTCTTTTTTTTTTTTTGTTTTTTAGATGTTGGAATTTTCTTTTTTTTACCCAGACTGGAGTGCAATGGCACGATCTCCGCTCACCGCAACCTCCGCCTCCCGGGTTCAGGCAATTCTCCTGCCTCAGCCTCCCAAGTAGCTGGGATTACAGGCACGCGCCACAATGCCCAGCTGATTTTTTGTATTTTTAGTAGAGATGAGTTTTCACCACGTTGACCAGGATGGTCTCGATCTCTTGACCTCGTGATCCACCTGCCTCGGCCTCCCAAAGTGCTGGGATTACAGGCATGAGCCACCACGCCCGGCCTATCCTATTTCTTTGAATATGATTAAAAATGGCTCTGACCCTACACTACCTATTTTACATCCTGCTTTTTTCAATAACATATTATATTGAAATTTACTATAACGGGTATTTACATGAATGAAAATTAATCTTGACCCACAACTCACACCATTCACAAAAATTAATTCAAGGTAGCTCATGGCCCTAATACAAAAGCTAAGACTATGAAGCTAATCTATAAAAGCTAAACACTAAAGCTAAAACTATAAAGAAGAAAAGATTGGAGAATATCTTTGCAATCTAGGCAAAGCCTTCTTAGAACAAAAAATGCACTAACCCGAAAAGAAAAAAAATGATAGATTAGATTCATCAAAATTACTTTTGTTTTTTGCTCATCAAAAGATGCTTTTAAGAAACTGAAAAAAATGCTGCAGATTTGGAGAAAATTCCACAATTTATATATCTGACAAAGGATTTGTATCCAGAATGTATAAAGAATCCCTATAAAATTCAATACTAAAAGGACAAACAATCCAGTTTCATTGCCTAAATTCACATGAAGTTCATGGTCAAGTGGTTGCAGGTATCTCTCAGAAGACAGCTGGAAGGATTAGCATGAAGTAGAAGCATCCTTGACAGAGAGGATTAGCTACAATCAGGGGATGAAACAGGAATGAGGGAGAGTCTGAAGACATAGTAAGCAACTAAAAAATCCAATGCAATATAACTAAGAGTTGGATATACTTTTTGTTGGCTAAGCAGTATCAGTCAGCTTTTGCTGCGTAACAAACAACCACAAAATCTCAGTGGCATACAATGTCTATCTATTTCTCACGCGTCTGAGGTTGGATGAAACAACTCTACTTCAGGACTTGGTAGCTGGGGTAGTCCTACTTCTTTGAACATTCTTCTTGGATCAGCTAAGGTGGCTTCATTCTAGGACCCAGGCTGAAGACAGAGCAGCTTTCCTGGAGACGTTCTGCTCATGGTGATGTAAGAAGCACAGGAGAGCAAGCTTCACTACACAAACGTATTTCAAGTTTTTCTTTGACACAGTTATATTGGTTGAGCTTGAAGTCCGTGTGAGAGCTGCTCACCTTTAGAGTGGTGGTTCCCAGCTAGAGGAGATTCTGTCCTCAAGGAGAGGATATTGGCAATGTCTAGAGGCATTTTTGGTTGTTAAATTGCAAGTGGTGAGTAATGAGACTGACATGTCCTAGGCAGAAGACATGAATGCAGTTAAACATCCTATAATGCCCAGAACAGCTCCCAACAGCAAAAAATTACCCAGCCCCAATGTCAATAGTGCTGAGATTAAGAAACCCTGCTTTAGAGGGAGAAACTGTGAAAAGTTAGGTGGCAAATGGCATGGATACAGGAAAAGAAGAATTTGGGCCTTTAATTCAGTCTACTACAAATCTTAAATATGGATTCTGCTATTGGAATTTTTCATTGAAAATCTTGTAAATAATTATCACATAAAGATGATGATAGGCTGGGCACAGTGGCTCACGCCTGTAATCCCAGCACTTTGAGAGGCTGAGGTGGGCAGATCACGAGGTCAGGAGTTCAAGATCAGCCTTACCAACATGGTGAAACCTTGTCTCTACTAAAAATACAAAAATTAGCCAGGCATAGTGGTGCATGCCTATAATCCCAGTTACTCAGGGGGCTGCGGCAGGAGATCACTTGAACTTGGGAGGCGGAGGTTACAGTGAGCCAAGATTGTGCCACTGCACTCCAGCCTGGGCAACAGAGTGAGACTCTGTCTGAAAAAAAAAAAAAGATGATGATAATATGGAACTTTTAACCTAATCTTAACAGAGGTAAAACTAAAAATATATTAACCTGGCCCTCACAAATCCCATCAAAATTTTGATTTTCTGATATTTTTCTCTATGCCTGAGCTCCCATGTGTTATGTGCGAAGAGGAAGAGTGTAGGTCCTGGGCACATCCAAGTGCTACACAGTTCTTTGTGCTTGCATAATTGCAGCAGCAAAAGCATGTATCATTGGAGAATGTTCACATTATCACTTCTAAAGCAGTTCCAAAAAAAGAAAACTTCATAAAATATTCTCAATAAGTCAATCCCCATAACATTGCCCAATCTCAAAACCAATCTCTGTTAAGTAATAAGAGAGCAGACAGTCATGAATCTCCCTGTGGACTGAGTGTCAGGCTAGAAGTGGTTGTTGCTTACTATTGTGAAGGTTAAAAACAGTTCAGGGCTGGGCATGGTTGTTCACACCTATAATCCTAGCACTTTGAGAAGCCAAGGTAGGTGGATCACTTGAGCTTAGGAGTTCGAGACCAGCCTGGGCAGCACGGTGAAACCCTGACTCTACAAAATATATGAAGTTTAGCTGGGTATGGTGCCATGGGCCTATAATCCCAGCTACTTAGCTGGCTGAGGCAGGAGAATTGCTTCAGCCCAGGAGGTGGAGGTTGCAGTGAGCCAAGATTGTGCCACTGCACTCCAGCCTGGGCAACAGAGCAAGACTCTGTCTCAAAAAAAAAAAACAGTTTGAGTAAATACCAGTGTAGGGAAAGGGCAGTCGAGTCCTTGATATGTGGCTTTGACCACAAATGTATTTCTAGTGGCTAAGATTTTATATCACCCTGGAAAACATAACAAGACCCCCCTCCCCAATGCTACAAAAATAAAAATTAAAAAACTGGCAGACACCTGTAGTCCTAGCTCTTGGGAGGCTGAGGTGGGAGGATCACTTGAGCCCAGGAGGCTGAGGCTGCATTAAGCTATGATCACACCACTGCACTCCATCCTGGGTGACAGAGCAAGAACTTGTCTCAAAAAAAAAAAAAAAAAAAAAAAAAA